>NC_058380.1:90731573-91065323 GCF_018350175.1 Felis catus
CTTCGGCCCTGGCGACGTCCCTGGCCCGAACCCTAACCCTAGCTAAGGCTCTCCCCTCATGGGGACCCAATTCCAACGTCTGACAGCATCACGCGCCTGGGGTCCAGAAGCGGTGCAGGCTGACTCGGCAAGGCACCTGGAAGCTCACCATGTCGTTTCCCAGGCCCGGCTGCAGCTCCCGAGAGGATTGCGGAGGCCTCCTCGACCGCGGGAGGAACAACATGTGTGGCCGTGGCAGCCAAAGAGGGATCCTGACCGGCACCGTCCCTTGTGCCCTCAACTCAGCCCTTCGGGGAGACCACTGCCCTGCTGTGGGTTCGGCGCCTGGAACCTCCTGGGACCTAACCCTAACCCTAACCCTACCCCGAACCGGGACCCTCCCCCGAAACCTAAGCCTGCCTCGATCCCTAATCCTGCATTTGAGCCGCCTTCTGGCGTGGGCCCTCACTTCAGCCCTCGAGGGAGATCACGAGACCGGAGTCGCTTCGGCCCTGGCGACGTCCCTGGCCCGAACCCTAACCCTAGCTAAGGCTCTCCCCTCATGGGGACCCAATTCCAACGTCTGACAGCATCACGCGCCTGGGGTCCAGAAGCGGTGCAGGCTGACTCGGCAAGGCACCTGGAAGCTCACCATGTCGTTTCCCAGGCCCGGCTGCAGCTCCCGAGAGGATTGCGGAGGCCTCCTCGACCGCGGGAGGAACAACATGTGTGGCCGTGGCAGCCAAAGAGGGATCCTGACCGGCACCGTCCCTTGTGCCCTCAACTCAGCCCTTCGGGGAGACCACTGCCCTGCTGTGGGTTCGGCGCCTGGAACCTCCTGGGACCTAACCCTAACCCTAACCCTACCCCGAACCGGGACCCTCCCCCGAAACCTAAGCCTGCCTCGATCCCTAATCCTGCATTTGAGCCGCCTTCTGGCATGGGCCCTCACTTCAGCCCTCGAGGGAGATCACGAGACCGGAGTCGCTTCGGCCCTGGCGACGTCCCTGGCCCGAACCCTAACCCTAGCTAAGGCTCTCCCCTCATGGGGACCCAATTCCAACGTCTGACAGCATCACGCGCCTGGGGTCCAGAAGCGGTGCAGGCTGACTCGGCAAGGCACCTGGAAGCTCACCATGTCGTTTCCCAGGCCCGGCTGCAGCTCCCGAGAGGATTGCGGAGGCCTCCTCGACCGCGGGAGGAACAACATGTGTGGCCGTGGCAGCCAAAGAGGGATCCTGACCGGCACCGTCCCTTGTGCCCTCAACTCAGCCCTTCGGGGAGACCACTGCCCTGCTGTGGGTTCGGCGCCTGGAACCTCCTGGGACCTAACCCTAACCCTAACCCTACCCCGAACCGGGACCCTCCCCCGAAACCTAAGCCTGCCTCGATCCCTAATCCTGCATTTGAGCCGCCTTCTGGCATGGGCCCTCACTTCAGCCCTCGAGGGAGATCACGAGACCGGAGTCGCTTCGGCCCTGGCGACGTCCCTGGCCCGAACCCTAACCCTAGCTAAGGCTCTCCCCTCATGGGGACCCAATTCCAACGTCTGACAGCATCACGCGCCTGGGGTCCAGAAGCGGTGCAGGCTGACTCGGCAAGGCACCTGGAAGCTCACCATGTCGTTTCCCAGGCCCGGCTGCAGCTCCCGAGAGGATTGCGGAGGCCTCCTCGACCGCGGGAGGAACAACATGTGTGGCCGTGGCAGCCAAAGAGGGATCCTGACCGGCACCGTCCCTTGTGCCCTCAACTCAGCCCTTCGGGGAGACCACTGCCCTGCTGTGGGTTCGGCGCCTGGAACCTCCTGGGACCTAACCCTAACCCTAACCCTACCCCGAACCGGGACCCTCCCCCGAAACCTAAGCCTGCCTCGATCCCTAATCCTGCATTTGAGCCGCCTTCTGGCATGGGCCCTCACTTCAGCCCTCGAGGGAGATCACGAGACCGGAGTCGCTTCGGCCCTGGCGACGTCCCTGGCCCGAACCCTAACCCTAGCTAAGGCTCTCCCCTCATGGGGACCCAATTCCAACGTCTGACAGCATCACGCGCCTGGGGTCCAGAAGCGGTGCAGGCTGACTCGGCAAGGCACCTGGAAGCTCACCATGTCGTTTCCCAGGCCCGGCTGCAGCTCCCGAGAGGATTGCGGAGGCCTCCTCGACCGCGGGAGGAACAACATGTGTGGCCGTGGCAGCCAAAGAGGGATCCTGACCGGCACCGTCCCTTGTGCCCTCAACTCAGCCCTTCGGGGAGACCACTGCCCTGCTGTGGGTTCGGCGCCTGGAACCTCCTGGGACCTAACCCTAACCCTAACCCTACCCCGAACCGGGACCCTCCCCCGAAACCTAAGCCTGCCTCGATCCCTAATCCTGCATTTGAGCCGCCTTCTGGCATGGGCCCTCACTTCAGCCCTCGAGGGAGATCACGAGACCGGAGTCGCTTCGGCCCTGGCGACGTCCCTGGCCCGAACCCTAACCCTAGCTAAGGCTCTCCCCTCATGGGGACCCAATTCCAACGTCTGACAGCATCACGCGCCTGGGGTCCAGAAGCGGTGCAGGCTGACTCGGCAAGGCACCTGGAAGCTCACCATGTCGTTTCCCAGGCCCGGCTGCAGCTCCCGAGAGGATTGCGGAGGCCTCCTCGACCGCGGGAGGAACAACATGTGTGGCCGTGGCAGCCAAAGAGGGATCCTGACCGGCACCGTCCCTTGTGCCCTCAACTCAGCCCTTCGGGGAGACCACTGCCCTGCTGTGGGTTCGGCGCCTGGAACCTCCTGGGACCTAACCCTAACCCTAACCCTACCCCGAACCGGGACCGTCCCCCGAAACCTAAGCCTGCCTCGATCCCTAATCCTGCATTTGAGCCGCCTTCTGGCATGGGCCCTCACTTCAGCCCTCGAGGGAGATCACGAGACCGGAGTCGCTTCGGCCATGGCGACGTCCCTGGCCCGAACCCTAACCCTAGCTAAGGCTCTCCCCTCATGGGGACCCAATTCCAACGTCTGACAGCATCACGCGCCTGGGGTCCAGAAGCGGTGCAGGCTGACTCGGCAAGGCACCTGGAAGCTCACCATGTCGTTTCCCAGGCCCGGCTGAAGCTCCCGAGAGGATTGCGGAGGCCTCCTCGACCGCGGGAGGAACAACATGTGTGGCCGTGGCAGCCAAAGAGGGATCCTGACCGGCACCGTCCCTTGTGCCCTCAACTCAGCCCTTCGGGGAGACCACTGCCCTGCTGTGGGTTCGGCGCCTGGAACCTCCTGGGACCTAACCCTAACCCTAACCCTACCCCGAACCGGGACCCTCCCCCGAAACCTAAGCCTGCCTCGATCCCTAATCCTGCATTTGAGCCGCCTTCTGGCATGGGCCCTCACTTCAGCCCTCGAGGGAGATCACGAGACCGGAGTCGCTTCGGCCCTGGCGACGTCCCTGGCCCGAACCCTAACCCTAGCTAAGGCTCTCCCCTCATGGGGACCCAATTCCAACGTCTGACAGCATCACGCGCCTGGGGTCCAGAAGCGGTGCAGGCTGACTCGGCAAGGCACCTGGAAGCTCACCATGTCGTTTCCCAGGCCCGGCTGCAGCTCCCGAGAGGATTGCGGAGGCCTCCTCGACCGCGGGAGGAACAACATGTGTGGCCGTGGCAGCCAAAGAGGGATCCTGACCGGCACCGTCCCTTGTGACCTCCACTCAGCCCTTCGGGGAGACCACTGCCCTGCTGTGGGTTTGGCGCCTGGAACCTCCTGGGACCTAACCCTAACCCTAACCCTACCCCGAACCTGGACCCTCCGCCCAAACCTAAGCCTGCCTCGATCCCTAATCCTGCATTTGATCCGCCTCTGGCATGGGCCCTCACTTCAGCCCTCGAGGGAGATGATGAGACCAGAGTCGCTTCAACCCTGGCGACGTCCCTGGACCGAACCCTAACCCTAGCTAAGGCTCTCTCCTCATGGGGATCCAATTCCAAGGTCTGACATCATCACGCGCCTGTGGTCCAGAAGCGGTGTAAGCTGACTCGGCATGGAACCTGGAAGCTCACCATGTCGTTTCCCAGTCCCGGCGCCAGCTGCCCGAGTGGGCTTCCGGAGGCCTCCTCGATAGGGGCCCAATCAGGTGTGTTGCCTTGGCAGACCAAGACGGGTTTGACGGGAACCCTCCCTTGTGTCCTCAACCTAGCCCTTCAGGGAGACCACTGTATTTCTGTGGGTTCGTTGTCTGGACCTCCTGGGATCTAAACTTCACCCTATACCTACCCTTTGTAGGTTTCTACAGCCATCCTCAATTCCTAACCCTCTCAGCCATCCTCAAATCTCAGCCACCCTCAAATCTCAGCCATCCTCAAATCCTAACCATATCAGCCATCCTCAAATCCTAACCCTCTACTTGAGCCGCCCCATCCATGGGCCCTCATTTCAGGCCTTGAGAGAGATTTCGGGCTCAGTGTGCCTTCGGCCCTGGTGCCGTCCCTGGACCAATCCCTAATCCTAGCTAAGGCTCTCTCCCCGTGGGGACCCAATCCCTACATCTGACAACACCATACGCCTTGGGACCTGAAGGGTTGCATGCTCACGTGGTATGGTATCTGGAAGCTCACCATATCGTTTCCCATGCCTGTTTCAGCTGCCAGAGAGGATTCCTGAGTCTTCCCCGACCAGGCGCTCATAGAGTTGTGTGGCCTTGGAAGAACAGAGTCTGACCGTGCCCGGCACTCTCCCTTGTGCCCTGACCTCAGTCCTTCGGGGAGACCACTGAAGTGTTCTGGCTTCAGCACTTGGGGCCTCCTGGGACGTAACCCCAACCCTACCCTTAACCGGACCCTCCTCCGAATCCTAAGCCAGCCTTGAACCCTATCCTTCATTTTAACCTCACCTTCACATGAGCCCTCCCTTCATCTCTCGAGGGAGATCTCGAGACTGGAGTCACCTCGATCCTGGCTACGTCCCTGGTCCAAACACTAACCGTAGCTAAGTCTCTCTCCCCTTGTGGACCCAATCCCAAGGTCTGGCAACACCACACGCCTGGGGTTCCAGAAGCGGCGCAGTGTCCCTTGGCATGGTGCCTGGAACCTCACAATGTCATTCTGCAGGCCCGGCTGCAGTTGTCTGAGAGAATTCCTGAGGCCTACCCGACGAGTGGCCCATAGATTTGCGTGGCCAGGAAGCCAAAGACTGAACCTTACCGGCCCTGTCCCCTGTACCCTCAACTTAGCCCATTCGGGTGACCACTGCCCTGCTGTGGGTTCAGTACCTGGAGCCTCTTGGGTCCTAACCCAAACCCTACCCCTAACCGGAAACCTCAACCGAATCCTAACCCGATCTTGAAACCTAATCAAACAATTGACCCCCGCTGTCTCCTGGTCCCTTACTTCATTCCTCTAGGGAGATCACGAGACTGGAGTTGCTTTGGCCCTGGCAACGTCCTGGACCGAACCCTAACCCTAGCTCAGACTCTTTCCCAATGGGGATGTAAGCAACAAACTATAAATCGTCTATGAGTAAAATTGAAGAAACCCAAAGAAATGGAAAAGACTCCATGCTCACGTATTAGAAGAACAAACATTGCTAAGATGTCAATACTACCAAAGCAGTCGACACACTCAATGCAATCCCTATCAAAATAACACGAGCTTTCTCCACAGAGCTAGAACAAACAACCCTAAAATGTGTAAGGATCCAGAAAAGATACCAAAAACCAAAGTCATGTTGAAAAAGAAAACAAAGGTGGAAACATGACTATTTTCGATTTATGGTGTATTAGAAAGCTGCATTCATCAAGACAGTATGTACAGGCACAGAAACGGAGACAGACGTCAATGGAACAGAATATGGAACCCAGAAATATACCCTCAAACATATGGTGAGTAATCTTTGTTAACACAGAAAGAATATCCAATGGAATCAGAGTCTCTTCAGCAAATGGTACTCGGAATACTGGACAGTGAGAATGATGAACCTGGACACTGTCCTTAAACAACACACACACACACACACACACACACACACACACACACACACCTCATAATGGATGAATTATCTAAATGTAAGTCAGGAACATTCAAAATCCTAGAGGAGATAACAGGCAATGTACCTCCTTGATCCTGGCCGCAGCAACTTCTCACTTGTCATGTCTCCAGAAGCAAGGGCAATAAAAACCACAATGAACTGTTGGGTCCTGAAGAGAAAAAGCTTCTGAACAGCAGGGGACAAAATCAGCCAAACTAAAAGGCAACTGAATGAAATGGGAGAAGATATTTGCAGGTGACATATCAGATAAAGGGTTAGTATCCAAAATCTATAAAAAACTGATCACACTCAACACCCAGAAACCAAATAATCCAGTGAAGAAATGGGCAAAAGACATGAAGAGACACTTTAAGAAAGATGACATCCAGATCGGTCACACATGAAAAGATGCTCAATCTCACTGGTCATCACTGAAAAACAAATCAAACCCACAATGAGATATCCCCTCACACCTATCAGAATGGCTAAAATTAACATCCCCGGAAACGACAGATGTTGGCAAGGATGCAGGGAAAGGGAACCCTTTTGCAATGCTGGTGGGAATGCAAAGCGGTGTAGCCATTCTGGACAATAGTATGGAGATTCATCACAAAAACAAAAAATAGAACTACACTAGGACCCAGCAATTGCACTACTACGTATTTATCCAAAAGATACACTAACGCTGACTCAAAGTGGCACGTGTACTCCAATATTTCTAGCAGCATTATCAACAATAGCTAAGTTATGCAAAGAGCCCAAATGACCACTGACAGATGAATGGATAAAGAAGATATGGTATATTCATACAATGGACTATTACTCGGCGATCAAAAAGAATGAAATCTCGCTCTTTGCAACAACATGGACGGAACCGGACTTTATTAAGCTAAGAAAAATATGTCAGAGAACGACACACATCCTAGGATTTCTCTCATCTGTCGAATTTAATGAAACTGATGAACATAGTGCAAGGAAAGCAAAAATAAGATACACACAGAGAGGGAGTCAAATGATAAGAGGCTGTTAAGTAGAGGGAAGAATCTCAGGGTTCCTTGAGGGTTACTGAATAGGAGTATGGGCTAAATGGGTGATGGGCATTAGGGGTGGACCTTGGGATGAGTATTGGGTATATTTTGTACTTGATGGATCACTAAATTCTACTGCTGAAACTGTATTCCTCTATAAGGTAACTAACTTGGGCTTCAATTTTAAAAAGAAGAAATATTAAAAATAAGTAAACAAATGTACCACCAGTCAAAAGAAAAGAATATTTAAATCGGGCCCTTGAGTGGAAAGGAAAGACTAAAAGTGTCACAGACATGAAAGGATCAGAGAAAACATCAAGAAACAATGACAAAACAACTAGTAGAATGGGACTAAATATATACCTATCAATAATCACTCTGACTATAAATGGACTAAATGCTCCAATCCAAAGACATTGGATAGGGCGTCAGAATGGACAGAACAAACAAACAAGCAAACAAAAAACAATGTCTATCTAGATACTGCCTAAAAAGCCTTATTTGGACTTAAGTCTCCTGCAGATTTGTTATTTTTTTTTAATTTTTTTTAATGTTTATTTATTTTTGAGACAGAGAGAGACCGAGCATGAACGGGGGAGGGTCAGAGAGAGGGAGACACAGAATCTGAAACAGGCTCCAGGCTCTGAGCTGTCAGCACAGAGCCTGACGCGGGGCTCGACCTCAGGGACCGCGAGATCATGACCTGAGCCGAAGTCGGCCCCTTAACCGACTGAGCCACCCAGGCACCCCAAGTCTCCTGCAGATTTGAAGTGAGGGAATGAAGAAATATTTATCATGCCAATAATGTCAAAAGAAAGCTAGTAGCCATACTTATATCAGGCAAAATAAACTTTAAAACCGAGACTCCATTTTGGTACCCTTTGGGTAAATACCTAATAGTGACATTGCATGCACCCAATATTTATAGCAGAATTATCAACAGTATCCCAACTATGGGGAAAGCCCAAGTATCCATCAACTGATGAAGGTGTAAAGAAGTTGTGGTGTGTGTATGTATACGTATGTATATGCATATGGACGTATGTGTATGTTCATATATACATACATACGTATATACAATGAAATATAACTCAGCTTCAAGAAGAATGAAATCGTGCCATTTGCAACGATGTGGATGGAGCTCGAATGTATTACGCTACGTGAAATACGTCAATCAGAGAAAGACACATATATGATTTCACTCATGTGGAAGTTAAGAAACAAAACACATGAAAACTAAGGAAGGAGCCAGGAAAAGAGAAGCGTGATAACAAACCACATGAGTCTCTTAATGTTAGAGAAAAAAAAAAGTGAAAGTTGATGGAGGGAGATGGGTCAGCGCTGGGCTAGATGGAGGACGAGTATTAAGGAGAGCACTTGTTGTGATGAGCACTGGGTGTTGTATGTAAAGGATGAATCACCGAATTCTACTCCTAAACCCGAGAATGCACTGTATGTCAACTAAGACTTAAATTAAAATACATACATACATACATACATACATACAGGTATAACAAGAGATGAAGGCAGACACGATCTCATACTAAAGGGGACAGCCAAACAAGAAGATCCAATGATTGTAAATTTTGATGCACCCAACATGCGATCACCAAGTATACAAAACATTTAGCAACAACCGTAAAGGAACTCATTTATAATAATATGATGATAGTAGAGGACTTTAATACATCACTCACATCAGTGGACAGAACCTATAAACAGAAAGTCAACAAGGAAACAATGGCTTTGAATGACACACTGGGCCAGAAGGGTTCAACAGATATATTCAGAACACTCCATACTAAAATGGCAGAGTACACATTCTTTTCAAGCATACCTGGGGCGTTCTCCAGAATTGATCACATTCTAGGTCACAAATCAGGCCTCAAGAGGTACCCAACGACAGAGATCAGACCAAGCATCTTTTCTAACCACAAAGCTAGGAAACTTGAGGTCAACCACAAAAAGAGGGCGGGGGGGGGGGAGGGAAGGCCACAAATAAAGGGAGGTTAAGTAACATGCTACTAAATGAATGGGTCAAACAGGAAATCAATGAGAAAATACACTAAAACAAATGAAAATGAAAATACACTGGTAAAACCCTTTGGAATGCGGCAAAAGCAGTCTATGATGGAAGTATATAGCAATACAAGCCTACCTTAAAGAGCAAGAAAAATCTCAAACAATCCTAACTTACACCTAAGGGAATGAGTAAAAGAGCAGCAGAAGGAAGGAAATAATAGAGTTTAGGGCAGAAATAAGGAATATAGAAACCAAAAAGACACTAGACCAAATCAATGAAACCAGGGGCTGGTTCATTGAAAGCAGTAATCAACTTGAAAACCTCCTAGGCAGACTCTTCACAAAGAAGACAGAAAGGACCCAAATAAATGAAATCACAAATAAGAAAGGAGAAATGACAGTCAACACCACAAAAATACAATTAGAAGATAATATTATGAACAACTATATGCAACAAATTGGACACTCTGAGAAAAATGGACAAATTCGTAGAAACACACACACTACCAAAACTGAAACAGGAAGACACCTAAAATCTGAAAACAGGCAGATACCCCATCAGTAATTTAAAAAATCTCCTCCCAACACAAGAGGTCATGGCCAGATGGCTTCATTGATGAATTCTACCATCCATTCAAGGAAAAGGTAATATGTATTCTCCTCGAATTATTACAAAATTAAAAAAAGAAGGAAAACTTACAAATTCATCGTATGAGGCCATCATTACCCTGATACCAAAACGAGATGAAGCCTCC
This sequence comes from Felis catus, assembly GCF_018350175.1. NCBI lineage: Eukaryota > Metazoa > Chordata > Mammalia > Carnivora > Felidae > Felis > Felis catus. The sequence goes on from NC_058380.1 coordinate 90,741,353, forward strand.
ACTAAAACCGAAAACTGCAGCGGCGCCTGTGTGGGTCGGTCGGTTTACTGTCCAACTCTTAATTTTGGATTAGGACATTATCTTGCGGTACGTGGGTTCGAGTTCTACGTTGGGCCCTGCCATGACAGTGTGGGGCATGGCCAGGATTCTCTCTCTCCCTGTCTCTCTGCCCCTCCCTCACTTTTATGTACTCTATCTAAGGAAAGAAAGAAGCTTTTAAAAATATGTTTAAAAAATTTTAAATAAAACTGCAGAGCAATAGCCTGATGACTATGTATGCCGAAATTCTCATTAAAAAACCTTCAAATTAAAGTCAACAATACATTGATAGAATCATTTACCATAATCAAGTGGGATATATTCCTGGCTGCAAGCGTGGTTCCACATTCACATATCAATCAACATGATGCACCACAGTAATAGAAGAAAGGATAAGAACAATACGATGCTTTCAACAGAGGCAGGGAAACTATTTGATAAAATGTCACATCCATTCATGATAAAAACCCTCAGCAAAGTACATTGGGACTCAACCTACCTGCACATAATAAAGGTCGTCTATGGAAAACCCACAGCTCATCTCATCCTCAATGGGTAAAAATTGAAACTTTTTCTTCCAAAGTCAGGGACAAGATAGGATTGACCCCTCTCACCACTGTTATCCCACATAGTACGGGAAACCCTAACCACAGCACTCAGACAACAAAAAGAAATAAGAGGCATCCAAATCGGCAAGGAAGAAGCAGCACTTTCGCTGTTTGGAACTGACATGATAGGTTCTATAAAAAACATGAAAGGCTCCCTTAAAAATTGCTAGAATCAATATATGAATTCGACAAGTCACAATCTACAGAAATCAAGGAACATACATGTATTGAATTTCTAACACAAATCATGAATTAACACAGAGAGAAAGTAAGGGATCAATCCCATTGAGAGGCTCACAAATACCACAAGAAACCAGGAATAAACCTAACCAAAGAGGTGAAAGACCTGTACTCTAAACGCTATGAAACACTGATGAAATAAATGGAAGAGGACACAAAGAAATGGACATACATTTCATGTTCATGGATGGGAAGCACAAAATACTGTTAAAATGTCTATACTCCTCAAAGCAATCTACACATATAATGAAATGAAGTGTGATAGGGATATCACACTCACAAAAGCATTTGTCACAGAACAAGAACAAATAATCTCAAAATATGTATGGAATGACAAAAGTCCCCATACAGCCAACACAAACTTGTAGAAGAAAAGCAAAGCTGGAGACATCACAATTCCAGACTTTAGGTTATATTACAAAGCTATACTGATCAGAACAGTATGATCAGTATGTCCGTCCTGAACAAGTACTGACAAAACAACAACAAAACATAACAACAACAACAAACTCATACGCATAGATCAATAGCATGGAAACCCAGAAATAAACTCACACCTCTATGGTCAATTAATTCTCAACAAAGCAGGAAAGAACATCCAATGGAAAAAAAGATAGTCTTGGGACACATGGGTGGCCCAGTCACGAAAGCGTGTGATGGTGGGTTCAGCTCAGGTCATGATCTCAGGGCAGTGCAGAGCATGCATGGGATTCTCTCTCTCCATATCTCTCTGCCCCTCTTCTGCATGCTCTCACTCTCTCTCTCTCTCTCACAAAAATAAATACATAAATTAAAAAAAAGGCTCCTCAACATATGGTTTTTGGAAAAACTGGACAGCAATCTGCAAAACAAAACAAAAACAACGGACCACTGTCTTACAACATACACAAAAATAAATCCAACGTGGACAAAGACCTATATGTGAAACCTGAAACCATAAAAATCCCAGAGGATAACACGGGTAGTATCTTACTTGACATTGCCTGTACAAACGTCTTTGTAGATATATCTCTAGAGGTAAGGGAAACGCAAGCAAAAATAATGAGACTTTATAAAAATTAAAACCTTCCGTCACCAAGGAAATAATCAACAAAACGAAAACATCAACAGAATGATATTTGCAAACGACATCGGATAAAGGGTTAGTGTCCAAAATATATACAGTTATACAGCACCCAAAAAATGAGAAATCTGATTAAAAATGGGCAGAAGACACGAGTGGACATTTCCCGAAGGAAGACATATACATGGCCAAGAGACACATGAAAAAATGCTCAACAATACTGATCTTCAGGGACATACAATTCGAAAGTACAATGAGAGAACACATCACATCTGTCACAATGACTAAAATCAATGAAGGATGACACAGCAGGTGTTGCCAAGGATGTGGGGAAAGAATAACCCTCTTGCACTGTGGGTAGGAATGCAAACTGGTGCAGCCACTCTGGAAAACCACATGGAGATGTCAAAAAACAAAACAAAACTGGAAATAGAAGTACCTTACAATCCAGCAACTTCACTACAAGGTATTTCCACAAAGAATACAAAATCTTCAAAGGGATACCTGCACCGTGATGTTTACAGCAGCATTTTCTACAAAAGCCAAATGACAGAAACTATCCAAGCACCCATCAACTGATGAATAAATTGAGATGTGGTCTATGGAATGTAATATGACTTAGCCGTAAAAACGTGAAATCTTGCCATTTGCCACGAGGTGGATGGAGAGAGAGAATGTTATGCTGGGTGAAATAAGCCTGTCGGAGAAAGACAAATACCCAATGATTTCACTAACACATGGCAAGAAAACAAAACAAAGGGGCGGGGGGAGGAGACCAACGGACTCTTAACTAGGAAAGGAACTGAGGAGTTCCACAGCGAGGTGAGGGAATGGGTGAAACAGCGGATGGGGATTAAGAAGTGCACCTGGGATGAGCACCGGGTGACGTGTGGAAGTGTTGCTCTATATTGGACACCTGAAACTAATATTACACTGTGTCCTCACTCAGTGGAATTTAAATTAAAAGATAACATAAGGTTAATGAGACTTACCTACCGGGTTTTCGGTAGTGTTCAATCACTTCACTAGGTTGGAAAAATAACCATGAAATTTTTTAAAAAGCATGTATGATGTGTGGGACAGTTTGTGCCCTTACCTTGGTCTCTGGGTCCAGCAGAACTCGGAACATGGGTCCCAGCTCATTCTTCTAGAAGGTCGTGAGACGAGCATTTCATGGATCCACGTCCTAATTGAATGCAGCTCCCGTGCTTCTGAATTTCTGTTAGGGTTTCTTCCCGGAAACAAGCCTGGATCTGGAACAAACCATGGACTGCATCTATGAGGTGATGTCGTGGGACCCCGCAATCCACAAGCCCTTTAGTAAAATACGTCTTGTTCAAACACTGTCCGGGAAGGGGTGGAATGAAACACAGGAACAGCCCAGAAAATGCAAAGGCCTGTGCAGCTCAGCGACCAGCTTGACCAGGGAAGCCACCCGGCGCCCCCTCCTCAGCACTCAGTACAACAAGGCAGCTTCTCTCTGGCGACTCAGGAGATGCCAAGTTGCTGCTAAGCTCCCAAGGTCTCCCCTGGGGCGGGTGGCAGAACCTGCTGGAAATGCAGCTCTGCTCTCTGTACTGAGGCACCAGCAGAGGCCTGAGTCCTCTGAGAGCAGTCTAAGCCCTTCCTGCTCTGAGGTGCCCTGGGTCAGAAAAACAGATGGTGCGCCCTCTGCTGGCTATCACTGCCTAGCAGAGGAACCCGCCCCTCAGGGGTCTGTGGTGCTTGAGCTCTCTCTGCTGTCCACCATGGGAATTCCTTCAATGTTGAAGGCCCTGGTTGCTCAGCTGAGAGACCGAAGGTGCTCTGGGCAACTAAGCCTGTTCTCCTCATTGGGAAGGTTTTAGTGACAGGGCCTGGGACACAAAATCTTTTCCTTCTCTTTCTTGTGAGTGAAGAATGAAACCGAATTTATTAACGTAACGACATCATTTGTAATGTTTTAAGCAATATTCACAGAAAAATAGACACCGATTTACACATGCTGAACTAGAGGTAATTTTGTTTAGCACCAAAATACTTAGATAAAGAATGGACACCTTTGAGAGAGAGAGATACCGGCGTCCAGCTATGGAGTGAATGAGTCCTAGGGATACAAGGGACAGCCAATGGAATGGAGTCAATCCTGTAACAATATTGTTGCATGCTTTCACAGGATAGCTACACTTGTGGTTGAGTACAACACAATATAGAGACATATGGAATGACTACAATGTATGCCTAAAACTAACACAACAAATGTGTGAACAATATTTCAATTAAAAATAGACATCCTTTACACTATCTTTAATTTCTTCTTCTTTGCCACTAAACTATCCTTCCTGGGGCGCTTGGGTGGCTTAGTCGGTTAAGCGTCCGACTTTGAGTCAAGTCAGGATTTGGCAGTCCATGAGTTTGAGCCCCGCATCAGGCTCTGTCCTGAGAGCTCAGAGCCTCGAGCCTGCCTCATATTCGGTGTCTCCCACTCTATCCCCCTCCCCAGCTCGGGTTCTCTCAAAAAAAGAAACATTAAAAAGGAAAAATCATTCCTCATTGAGAATCTGCGAATTTCCATTCATACCAGATTCTCTAACATCACCTTCTTGGTGTTGAAAGCTTATCTGAAAAGTCACGAATAATATCTTTGATGACACATATGTGACAACGTCAGAATGCAACTTACAGGGAGCTACACATCAGTTGTGAATTTACAGTGTGTATCCTTGGCTAATATTTACACTGAAATGTGCTTTAGGGATACGGATGGATGAAATAATGTCCATCCGTCATATAGGTCAATTTCCTATAGGACTATTATGCCTTCAATTACTAATTGCCATCTCTTCAGAATTAAAAGAAAGCTGGGTCAAGAAAATGTCTTTGAATTTCATGTAAGAGAAGACTAGGGTGTTTGAAAGGGTCCACCTACCTTCTGGATTCCTCAGATTGGTTGTGGAGAGGAGGATAGCAACCTATGATTTGGATGCACACCGCTAGTCCCAGAGGGAGGATGTGTACCTTATTGTCAAAAAAAAAAAAAAAAAAAAAAAATATATATATATATATATATATATATATATATATATGTATATATACACACACCTCTGCCAGGTCCAGACTGCAGGACCTGGGGCAACACAATGCCTGAGGCCTGGGTTCAGAACTTGAGGAAGGCCAGCTGGTGGGGGAGGGGGGAAATCCAACAGAGCCTGGGGCAGTGAGGGAGATGGCCCTGGGACACCTCCCCACAGGGCAGGCTATGGAGTTTAGCTGCCAAAGAGTAGCACACTCTCCCTCAAGACATCCCTCTCCATGACACAACGTGAGGCTGAACCTCACAATTCCACAAGAAATGAGGGCTACCCATCTTTTCAATTCCAATGGCCTCTGCAGAACTTGGACCCATGGATGTTGGAGTCTTGGGGCCATGGAACTCTGATCCCCTGATAGAAGCCCTTTTTGCCCCAGCACTCAGAGCCACTTCCTACATCCCCTCTCCCCTGGCCCATCTAACCGTGTCCACATACCCGGACCAGGTCTCTACTTTCCTTCTTGTACTTCCTCTTTGTCTCTGTTTCTCTCTAACCACATCTCTATTTCTTCCTTTCACTCTCTAGGGAGTGGTGTATTATACGGTGCTAAACTTTGTTCTTATACATGGGAATATCCAATTTTCCCAGCACCAGTTATTCAAAAGACTACTCTTCTCCACTGTGTATTATTGACTCCCTTGTCGAATACTAGGTGACTGTGATGCATGGGTTTAGTTTGGGCTCTCAATTTCTGTTCCATTGTCTTGTGTGTGTGCTTATGCCAGTGACATAATTGATTTCTTTGTGTTAGAATGACGCTTGAAATCAAGAAGGGGGATGCCTCCTGTTTTGTTCTTTCTTGCGTTGGCTACATGGGTCTTTTTGTGGTTCCAAATAAATTTTAGGATATGATTTTCTAATTGCATAAATATTGCATTGGAGTCTTGATAGAGATTGCACTGAATCTCTAGATGGCTTTGGGTAATATGGACATTGTATCTGTATTAATTCCTCCAAAAGTTGGACATGGGATGGCTTTTCACTGACTTGTGTGTTCTCCCCTTTCTTTCACCCAAATTGAATTTCTTCCATTCCTGCACACAGGTTTTATAGTTTTCTGTAGAGAGATTTTCATTTCCTTGGCTAAACGTATTGCTTTAATTTTTATTGTTTTTGATGCTATTGTAAATGGGATTGTTTTCTTTACTTCTTCTTAGATAATTGGGTTAGTGTATCGGAATGATACAGAATTTGATATGGTGACTTTCTAGTTTAAAACTTCACTGCATTTCTTGGTTAGATATTAACAGCTTCTTTTACATTAAACTTTTTATTTTAGCCCTTTACCTAGTTTAAAAAAAAAACATGTAATTTGGGAATGTTGACACACTACGTTATATTAGTTTCAGAAGGACAACATAGTCATTGCACAAATGTATACATTCTGATACGCTAACACAGGTGTAGCTATCATCTGTCACCATGCATCCCTACTCCAGTACCATTCTCTATGTCCCTTATGCTATATTTTCTATCTGTGATTCATTCATTGCATAACGAGAAGCCTGCATCACCCAATCCCCTTCACATATCTAGGGCATCCTTGTCTTGTGCCTGATCTTAGTGGAAAATCTTTCACAATTTCACTGCTGAGTATGACATTAGCTGTGGGCTTCACATACATGGCCTTTGTTATATTGAGATTTGACCCTTCTACACAGAATTTTAAAGAGATTTTTACCACAAATGGATACCAAATTTTGTCAGAACGCTTTTTCTGTGTCTATTGACATCATCATATGAGTTTTCTTTTTCCTTTTTTTAAATTTTTTTTTCAACATTTATTTTATTTTTGGGACAGAGACAGAGCATGAACGGGGGAGGGGCAGAGAGAGAGGGAGACACAGAATCGGAAACAGGCTCCAGGCTCTGAGCCATCAGCCCAGAGCCTGACGTGGGGCTCGAACTCACGGACCGCGAGATCGTGACCTGGCTGAAGTCGGACGCTTAACCGACTGCGCCACCCAGGCGCCCCTCTTTTTCCTTTTTAAAATGTATTTATTTAGTTTAGTTTAAATGTATTTATGTATTTCTTTAGTATTCATTTTTTCAAGTTTTTATTTAAATTCCAGTTGGTTAACATACAGTGTAATGTTACCTTCAGGTAAAGAATGTAGTCATCATTCACTTACATACAACACCCAGTGATCTCACTACTCGTGCCCTCCATAGCCCAACACCCATTTTAACCATCCCCCTATGCCACCTCCCTGGCGACGTCCCTGGACTGAATCCTAACCCTAGCTAAGGCTCTCTCCCCATGGGGACCCAATTCCAACTTCTGACAACACCACGCACCTCGGATCCAGAAGCGGTTCAGGCAGACTCGGCATGGAACATGTAAGCGCACCATGATGTTCCCAGTCCTGGCTTCAGCTGCCCGAGAGGATTCCTGAGACCTCCTCGACGAGGGGCCGATCGAAGTTTGTGGCCTTGGCAGCCAAAGACGGATCCGAACCGGCACCAACCCATGTGACCTCAACTCGGCGTTTCGGGGAGAACACTGCCATGCTGTGGGTTCGGGGTTTGGAGCTGCCTGGGACCTAACCCTAACCCTAACCGTACCGCGAAACGGGACCCTCCACCAAAACCTAAGCCTGCCTCGATCCCTAACACTGCAATTGAGCCCCCTTCTGGCATGGGCCCTCATTTCAGCCCTCGAGGGAGATCATGAGACCCAAGTCATTTCGGCCCTGGCGACGTCCCTGGTTCGAACCATACCCCTAGCTAAGTCTCTCTCCCCATGGGGACCCAATTCCAACGTCTGATAACACCACGCACCTGTGTTCCAGAAGCAGTGCAGGCTGACTTGGCATGGAAACTGGAAGCTCACCATGTGGTTTCCCAGGCGCGGCTGCAGCTCCTAACAGGTTCTGCAAGCCTCCTCGACAATGGGCTTATCGACGTGTGTGGCCTTGGCAGGCAGAGAGGGATCCTGACCGGCACCATCCCTTGTGCCCTCAACTCAGCCCTTCGGGGAGACCACCGCTCTGATGTAGGTTCGGCGCCTGGAACCTCCTGGGACCTAACCCTAACCCTAACCCTACCCCGATCCGGGACCCTTCACCGAATCCTAACCCTGCCTTGATCCCTAACCCTGCATTTGAGCCGCCTTCTGGCATGGGCCCTCACTTCAGCCCTCGAGGGAGACCACGAGACCGCAATCGCTTCAGCCCTGGCGGCGTCCCTGGACCGAACTGTAACCCTAGCGAATGCTCAGTCCCCATGGGGACCCAAATCCAACGTCTGAAAACACCACGCCCCTGGAGTCCAGAAGCGGTGCAGCCTCATGCGTCATGGAACTTGGAAGCTCACCATGTCGTTTCCCAGGCCCGGCTGCAGCTGCACTAATGGATTCCGGAGGCTCCACCATCAGGGGCCGATCCACGTGTGTGGCCTTGGCAGCCAAAGAGGGATCCTGCCGGCACCGTACCTTATGCGCCCAACTCAGCCCTTCAGGGAGACTACTGCCCTGCTATGGGTTCGGTGCCTGGAACCTCCTGGGACCTAACCCTAACCCTAACCTTACCCCAAACCAGGACAATCCACCAAAACCTAAGCCTGCCTCGATCCCTAATCCTGCATTTGAGCCGCCTTCTGGCATGGGCCCTCACTTCAGCCCTAGAGGGAGATCACGAGACCGGAGTCGCTTCGGCGACTTCCTTGCGAATTCCCTGGACCGAACCCTAACCCTAGCTAAGGCTCTCTCCTCATGGGGAAACAATTCCAAGGACTGACAGCATCACGCGCCTGGGTCCAAAAGCGGTTCAGGCTGACTCGGCAAGGAACATGGAAGCTCATCATGTCGTTTCCCAGGCCTGGCTGCAGCTCCCGAGAGGATTCCGGAAGCCTCGTCGACCACGGGAGGAACAACATGTGTGGCCTTGGCAGCCAAAGAGGGATCCACACCAGCACCGTCCCTTGTGCTCTCAACTCAGCCCTTCGGGGAGACCACTGCCCTGCTGTGGGTTCGGCGCCTGGATCCTCCTGGACCTAACCCTAACCCTAACTCTAACCCCTAACCCTAACCCTAACCCTTAATCCCTAACCCCTAACCCCAACACCAACCCCAACCACAACCCTAAATCCTACACCCTACACGCTAAACCCTAACCCTAACCCCTAAGACCAAACCTAACACTAACCCTAACCCTAAACCCAACCCTAACCCTAACCACTAACCCCTAACCCTAACATTAATCCCTAACCCCTAACCCTAACCGTAAACCTAACCCTAAACCCAACCCTAACCCTAACCCTAACCTGACCCTGACACCCTAAACCCCTAACCCCCTAACCCTAACCCTAACCCCTAACCCCTAACCCTAACCCTAACCCTAAACCCAACCCTAACCCTAACACTAAACCCTAACCCCTAACCCTAACCCTAACCCCAAACCCTAACTCCTAACCCCTAAACCCTAACGCTACCACCTAACCCTAACCTAACCCTAACCCTAACCCCTAACCATAACCCTAACCCCGAACCCCGAACCCTAACCCTAACCCCCAGCCCTAGCCCTAACCCCAACCCCAACCCCAACCCCAAAACTAACCCCTAACCCTAACCCAAAAACCCTAAACCCTAAAACAACAAAACCCTAAAACACTAAACCCTAAAACCCCAAAACCCTAAAACACCAACCCTAAACCTAACCCCTAACCCCTAACCCCAACCCCAACCTTAACTCTAAACCCTAAACCCTAACCCTAACCCCTAACCCTAACCCCTAACTCCTAACCCCTAACCCCTAACCTCTAACCCTAACCCTAAACTCTAAACCCTAACCCCTAACCCTAACCCCTAACCCCTAACTCCTAACCCCTAACCCTAACCCCTAACCCCTATCCCTAACCCAAGTTTGCTCTCCACTTGGCCGGGGTTTGCCACAGCTTGCTGGGCCCCGATGGCAATTCTCTGCTGCTGCGGAATAAACCCACTTTTGCTGGTAACTTACCTGTTGGTGTTATTTCCAAGGTAAACAGAATAAATGAGGACACTCGCAGCATAGGAGATCAGCACACAACACCACGTGCACATCTGCACACTCCTGACGACCCGTCGGAAAGAGAAAGTAGGAAACGGTCCATTTACAACTGCAGCAGAAAGAACGGCGTGGCCGAGGGGAAATCTAAGCAAGGAGGTGACAGGCGTGTTCTCCGAGGACAGGACACTGGGGACAGAAACGGACGAAGACTCACAAGAAAGCAAAGCCACTCTGTGCTCCTGGACATGGAGGAACCGACCCTGTGACCACGTCCGTCCTGCCCGGAGCGATCTGCAGATCCGTGGCCGTCGCACCGAACTCCCAGTGGCGCCATCACAGACACGGGACAGACACCGAGACACGTGCGCGGAGGGGGAACGGACCCCGCGCAGCCAGAGAGGTGGGAGCCCGAGCACCGCCCGCACCTGCCCCCGGACCGCGAACCGCGTGAGGACGCGGCGGGAACGGAGTCGGCGGGGAGCAGGAAGACGGACGCGCGGCCCCGCGGCCCCGGAGCCTGGAGCAGGAAGACCCGAGGGCCGCGCGCACAGCCTTGCGGGGGATAGAGTGTCACCGTGCACGATGCCGCGCCGGGCCCTTCCCCGCCGGGTCCCCTGAACACCGCCCACCTCGGCGTCCCCGCTCCGAAAGCTCCTCCTCCCCCGGCCTGGCTTTCTCCTCACCTGCCCCTCCTGCGGCGGGTCCTGAGGAGACCGGGTTCTTGTCGACCAGGACGCGGACCCACGTCCGCCAGAATCCCCCACAGCGGGTCCTGAGGAAGAGGAGCTCCTGTCGGGCAGGAGGCGGGCTGAACGCGCTTGCGCGCGCCGGCGTCAGGAAGTGGGGCTCGGGCGCCCCCTGCAGGCGGTGGCAATAGTGCAGGTGCCCTCAGTTCTGTGGAGGCACCGACCCCTCCCCTGGGCCCGCTGAATCCGTTCCGTTTTGGAAGTTCTAACTGAAATGGAGCCCAGTATCCCCCGACGTCCCCAGAAATAGAAACAATTAATTGGAAACCATATGGAATTAAATGAAATGCAGACATATACTTTATAACTTACACCAAAATACATTCAAAATTGTATTTTGCAAATTGCAAAACTATCTGGGCGCCTGGGTGGCTCAGTCGGTTAAGCGTCCAACTTCGGCTCAGGTCATGATCTCCTGGTTGGTGGATTGGAGCCCCACACTGGGCTCTATGCTGACAGCTCAGAGCCTGGAGTCTGCCTCGGATTTTGTCTCTCTCTTTCTCTCTCTCTATGCCCCCTCCCCTGCTTGTGCGCCCTCTCTCTCTCAAGTAAACATTTTAAAATTTTTTAATAAAATGAAATTAAAAACTATCAAAATAACAAAAAGAAGACGTGAAAATCTCCATGACCTTGGGTTCAGTGAGGAGTGTTAACACACAACACCAAAAGCCATTACACAAAAGAAAAAAATTGGTAACATGAACTTCCTAAAATTAAAACTTCTACTTTGTGAAAAACCTTGCTCAGAAACTCATGACCTCGGCTCAGATCATGATGTCGCAGTCTGTGAGTTCAAGCCCTGCATCCAGGCTCTGTCTCAGGTCAATTTCATTTTTTTGTCCAGTTGGAAGAACCTTGGAAGGACCAAGGATATTTTCTTCCTCCCCTTCAGGGAGATACAGACTGTGACAAATAATCTAACCATATTAGGATGTATTGGTGGGGGGAGGATCTCACTGTAAATTGTGTGGCAAAAGGTGCTGACCTAAGTAACTTTGGAAGTGAATGGAATCTATGGACAAAGGGAAAAATGTACTGTACATAAATAGTGGACTCTATTTCATAAAGTTCTTTCCCATCAGGGTGGTAGCCAACAGTTCTGAAAACTCTACAGCTGTGATCTGGAACAGAGCAATGAATTACTTAAATGGCAGGTGGTGGGAGTCAGGTTTCTCACTACTGGAGTGGGAAGTTACAGACCAGCAAAGGGAGAAGATCGCAATGTTTGTGTGATGGTGGACCAGGTTGGAGACATCAGTGTAAACTCATCTTTAGCTTAATATAGATACAGACATTTCCACATAGAAAACTTTACAATTAGGTGTGTATACATAGGTTGGAATACGTACATCTATTTCCTTGAATTGTCCAATCAACACATTTAGCTCCCACATTTAAGCTTTTTAATACCATTCTCTAATGAAAGGAACCTGGGCTCCTTGAAGACATTGCTGACACCGAGACTGAGACAGTAAATATAGGATCCAGGATAATATTGAATATCAGAAAGTAAGGAATTACCAAGAAAACCCACACAAAGATGGAAATATGTCAAAGGAAAACAGGAGGAGCCAGTAGAGGGTGCTTTCAGTGGCCAAGCAGGAATGAATCAGCAGCCAAGCACCGTAGTGCTGGAATATGACTACCGGGTGTCCACACAGAAAGAAAGAAAGAAAGAAAGAAAGAAAGAAAGAAAGAAAGAAAACCACGGGCCCAAAAGTGTAGTCACTATGTTCAGAGACTCAGCAAACCAAGACTTACTACCTAATCTAACTACAGTTTCATACACACACGCCCCAGGTAACCTTCAACCAGTCAACCTGGAAAATGTACTGAATGGCCCCTTCAGTCCCCCTTGGAATGGTGACCTTGCCTAAAACAATGCATCCTTTGCTGATGATTTTCTTTTTTTCAATTCTTTCTCTGCCTTTAAAAACATTTCCTTCCCTGTAACTCAAAGGAGCTCCTTTCTATTTGCTAGATGGGATGCTGCCTGCTTCATTAATTGTTCAGTGAAGCCAATGGGATCCTTTAAATTACTTGGCTGCATTTTTATTAACAGATTGCATAGGTGTTTTGTTTTTTGTTTTTTGTTTTTTTTACAAATGTGTTGAATAGACCTTTCCTAGCAAATTCCACATAATAGATTTAGACAGCCATCCATCAAGGAGGTGGAGCTAACTCCCTTCTCCTACAGTATGGGCTCTGCATAGTATATTCCTGCCATTCTGTAGAAAAATAGAAGAGTAGAAATTAAAGGTCAAATAAGAGAAACCTATTGCATCAGAGCAGAAACCTAGAGGAGATGAGTGGTTTCCTGCTAAAAACACACATTAACAAGACGGACCCTAAAATATGGAAAATACAAACAGAGCAATTAGTCATCCAGGGGCCTCTTTCTCCTGTTAGTTCTCCTCTCACTGTTCTAGGGTTTTCCTCTCCCAGGACGGAGAAGGAACAGGGACAGAGCTGTTCTGGAGCTCTCCTGAGACCTGACCCCGCCCACTCTCTTCATCTTCCCCAGTCATGGCCCACCCAGTGAAGAAGTGTGCACAGGGAATCTCAGGGATCATTGGTTGTGATGTGTCAGCTAGCACATTTTTGGATGGCAAGGAACTGGACACACTGAAGTAAAATGAATTAATATTTTTTAATCATAGAAATAAATCAATACTTGCAAGTGGCAAATTAAGAGTGTTTGAATCTGGCAGGCCCAGGGGCTCACACTCTCACAATGTTACCTGGACCCTCTCCAACCCTCCATCCTGCTACGTGCCTTATGCATGGTCTGCCTCACTGCATCTGGGGCCTCCAGCAACTCCAAGCTGACACCCACTCACTGTCCATTCTCTTAGGAAGGGTTTCTCTTTCTCTTGGGTTCCACAAAAAGTCATGGCTTTAAGTGTCTTTGGCCTGTCTTGGGTCACATTCTCATCCTTGAATCCATCAGAGCACCCAGAGGATGGAGCATGGGGTTGGCTAGACTTGGACCATATGCCCATCTTCAAGGTGGGTGGAATGTGGGGGCTGCCCTCTGGAACTGTTTGGATGGGAGGCAGGTGAGACATAGTTCCGAAAGGAAAGATAAGTGCTGGACTTGGGCATGACAACGGATGCCGGGTTGGGAAGGTACCAGATTCTGCATCACCAATGGCTGACAACGCAACTGTGGAATCCGAAGTCCAGGGAAGGAAGGGGTTCTCTTGGGGTCAGGGACTGCAGTCGCCCATCTAGTGCTCTTGTTGGACTCCCACGAAGGCAAAACACTCTTCCACTTTCTGCAAAAGTGTTTAGCACTGTTGGTACTAAACTCAAGGTTCCTGCCTTGGGCATCAGGTGCTCAAATCTCAGAAACTGGAAGGCACACAGACTTCACTCATGTCCCTGGGAGGAGGAAGCCCAGGATTCAAACCTGCCCCCCCCCCCGACCACATTAATCACCCACTCCCAAAGAACAAACTGGCCTGTTTTCCAGTCTTATCTCCTTCCTTTATAAAGAGCAGAGATCAGGAGCGCCTGGGTGGCTCAGGTGGTTAAGCGTCCAACTCTTGATTTTGGCTCAGATCATGATCCCAGGGCCATGGGATCAAGCCCCACGTTGGGCTCTGTGCTGAGCATGGAGCCTGCTTAAGATTCTCTCTCTTTATCTCTCTCTCTCCCTCTACCCCCTGTCATACATGTTCTCTCACTCTCCAAAAAACTTTTTTTAATTTTAATAATAAAAACAAAAGAAAACAAAGAGCAAGGATCAAGTGTGAGGATGGTAAGGAAATTATTTCTCAGTGAAGCAGTGGGAGGTTCAAGGATTATTCTACACCATAAATCCACACTTGGCAGGCTTTCTGGAGGCTATGGTCCATGGGTCTCTGAGACCACACAGCCTCGGTGAGAAACTGCCCACTGGAGACACAGTTGCTCCCATGCCCTTGATTCTTAAGTACGCATGTCAAATCGGGAGGCCAAAGGACTGCAGGGCCAGTCTGCTGTATGCCTGCTGTGGCCAGGGCCACATTCACATTTGGAGGGTCATTGCTTCCCTTGGCAAGCTAAGAGACTGAGAGAGAGGAGGCACTTGTCTCAACCACACAGACATTGGGAACAGAAACATCCCTCAGGGCTGCCTATACTGCCCACGGACCTATTATACTGCATAGCAGCACAGCTAAGTAATTGGCCATGGGGGGGGGGGTGTCAAGACCCTGCCTGGCCTGAGCTGGAGGACCACAGATGCCTGCCTGGATGGTCAGAGGCCAAGGTTTGTCCTGCCTGCTATTCACTGCTGATCACTCGGATAGGATGAAGGGTCCAGCCAGCGTGGGTAGGGCCTCACAGACCTTCAAGAAGGTGCACGTGGCGGGTGGTAGGCCACTGCAGCCAGTTCTGTATCAAGCCACACATGTCTACTGAGTGCCCTGTGGGCCGCAGCTGTGCTAGAACCTGGGGCACCCCAGGCAGAGTGGGGCCAGCAGCACCCTTCCCAGGTGGGAGGGTGGAAGAACCCTGTATGACCTCTGAGGCCCTCCATAACCCTTGGCTGGGGTGGAGTTGGATCTGAAACAGTCAGCAACCAGGTGGACATTTTGCTTTTCTTCTGTTAGAGCCTAGGACTGAGGGGCAGAAAACCAATGCTCCAGCTCAACCTCTGATGCATGTGTGATCCTGGATGAGGCCTGTCTATCCTGCAGAGGCCCACAGAGATGGAGGAGGGGAAAGAAAGCCAGTTATGCTTAACCCTAACCTAAACCCTGGCCCTGATCCAGACCCTGACCTCCATCTCAAGCCTGGCCTTGACCCCAACCCATGACCCTAGCCCTAACCCCACCCAGATTCTCAGGCTGATCCACACTTGCATTGTGAACAGAACCAAACAAGTTTTAGGGGATTCTCATTTTCTCCTGAGACCTCCTCAACTGTGCAATCCTGCCCACATGCCCATGGGAGGTGGCCTTGCCTCTCGTGGACTCACTGATTGTTGATTCCCACAGCCCTCACATACATCACCCAGCAGAATGGGGTTTATTTTTGATTTTTTGCTAAGTTTTATTTTAATCCAAGGACTTTGATTCATACAAAATGTCATTGTAGAAACAATAGCAGAATCCAAAGTCTGGGTGATCAATATTACTCAGGCAGCAAACTCATCAATCACAGGATTGTTTTAAAGCAGGCCCCAGTTGTGTTGCATGGTTGGGACTTCTTTTTGGGTATTTTTTTAACACTGTTCTTAAATATAAAGTTTTGCAACAAACCTTTGATTTATATCAAATATAATTAAAAATTAACAAATGAATACATTGTATCAAAAAGTACGAAGATATACATTTTCATGCACATACTTGTATATATGTATATATGTATATATTTTACATGCACACATAACTTATTCAAACTACAGCCACTGCTTGACTGGTCCAGATGCAGACAACTGGTTAATGCATTTCAAATTTGGCAACTCACTATGAGATCTCAGTGGAAACATAGGATAGCTGAAAAGAGACGATACAGAAACAAAACCCAAATTCAGGAAAACAGGACACAGTATCTCCTCCCCCACTCCCTGTAGTTTTCACCAATTCCAGTGTCTAGAAGAATCCAGACAAAGTGGTGAGGCTGTGTGGGGCTAGAACAGTGATTCTCCACCCAACATGGCCAGGAAAGTAGCTGTGGTTCTGCACAGAATGGATACATTCAAAATAACATGGGCCAGAGATGAAACATCAGTATCAAAATACAGGTCCTTCTGCTTTGCAACAGGAGCACAGCGATCTCATGCACAGTCTGAGATTCCATTCCAGTTTATTATTTCCTATTGCAGTAAAATACTCTGTAATCTTAAAGTTTCAGAGTGTTGTGCCTTCCAGTAAGGAAATTCTATAAAATGGTTTGGTCACAATCATGCTGAAACCCTAGAACAGGTGGCGGTCTTACGTGATTTATTTCTATTAAATGTGTGTCTTTTGTTGCATAGCCCTATGGGTTAACGACATCCACTCACTAGGACACACCTCCACACACAGACACGCACACACACATCACAGGCCAAGTTTCTTCAAGGTGAGTCATGGGGTAAAAGCCAATGGGAACACTCAAATGATCCAGCAAAGAGATCATCTGACATTTCCAAACAGGGAGGATGCACCAGAATCACATCATCTAAACGTTCCCTTTGTTCGCAAAAGGTGTCCCAGTGTTTTATGCACAGCCTCCTAACTATGGTCTTTCCCTTTTGAGAATGGCCATGAGGTTGGATTTCTCTTTTGTTTCCCGCTTTCCCATGTCTCGTGCCACACACAGTGCTGGGCTTCAGAAACTCCCATCTGAGCCGCAGTAGCCAAGGTTCTCCTTCACCAATCGCTTCCTCCGAGTTTGGGCCTCATTTCAGTCAGGACATCCCAAGTGCCCGCATCTGCTCAAACACAGGCCCTCACTCCTGCCCCGACAGCTCCAACTCCACTGCTCCCACCTCTCCCTCTTCCCACCACCTCTCCCTCCCTCTGGCCTTATCTGAAAAGAAACTTTCACGACAACAGACATCATGCCTCCTTTGGCAGGCATCCCATCCCTGAGATTCAGATGTAGAACAGACTGAAAACCCCCCATACAAGGACACGCTCTACCCTGCTCTGTGGCTTCCCAGGAAACTCTCATGCTGGTGGGAGGAAAACGGGGAAATGGTCACTTCATTTCCACCTATAACCTCCTCCTGGATGTTATATGAGTGTTCTCCATTGACAGCAGCTTTCTACTTGGTTGATATTTGGAACTGTTTCCACAAAACCCACCACACAGGCCTCACGTCACCGCCCCCAGGAGCCTGGCACGAGAGGGCTCGGAAGTCAGGCACTTGGTCAAGAGCAGCAGGAGCCAGGGGTCACTGGGGGACCACCCGGGCTGGACACAAGAGCATTGCCTCGCACAAGACACACACACACACACACACACACACACACACACACACTGAAGAGCTGAGAGCTTCCTACAGGTTGGATTTTTTTCTTTAAGTTATATTACTATTTCCTTCCCCATTTTTCTGGTTTTCTTTTTTTTCTAGGTCAAGTATATGGAACTGACAAAAGAGGGAAGGGTGTCGTGATTAAAAACCAAAACCAACAGCAAGAATGGTTTCCAGATTTGGTCCCTGTCAGGGATGACAGCATCTGGGAGAGGACAGAGAGTGTGTGAGTGTACTTCTAGTGTCCATTTGCTGTCCCAGGTACAAAGGGCAATGCCACACATGTGTGTGTTTGTGGGCGCAGACAAGACTTGCATGGAGCCAAAAGCAGGCTCCCAAGGCTGCTGCTGTTGACTGTCAACTGTGTTGTCTTGCCAGGCTCTTAAACACGCTGGGCTCCTCTGTACCACACACTTGAAAAAAGGATGGTCTCCACAAGATTCAGACCTCCTAAAAATGGCTCTAGGCACACACCCCAGATGCTGGGATCCATCACACAGGATTCAGACTGGCAGGGTCCTACTCAGCACATGCAGCCACTTCCCGTGTAGGGTCTGTGGTATGAGACCCAGGCAGGCAGCATACAAGGGGATAGAGAGAGCCACGTCCCTCTCCAAAAGGGCTTTAGGAATTGGTCCAGCGTCAAAGAGGAGGGGGGGAGAAGCGGGGCCTCCCCCCAGCTGGCCCCAAAGGCGAGGCCCCTCCTCCCAGGGGCTGCTGCCCCCGCATTGGTGCCCCTGAGCGTCCCTGGGAGCCCAGCGTGGATGATAAAACTCATCGACTGGAACGCGCCCGCTGAGCAGGTGTGTGGTGGAGGCGGTGCAGCGAGCTAGCACCAGTGGTCTTGGTCGGGGTGGTGGTAGCTGTGCCGAACCCGGCCGCCCGAGCTGAGTCCCAGAGTGCAGTGGTAGCCATTGGGCACGCGACGGAGGGGGTGGGACTGGGAGGTCAGAGAGGACACATAGGAAGTCCGGGAGGAGCGCCCCGAGTTGGTGGCCACAGCCTCCTCGAAGGTGAGCGTGTCCTCAGGCTGGGCGCGGACAGTGTCCTCACTGTCCAGACGCTGCCCCAGGTAAGGGTCGGAGCCGATCCGAGAGCCAGCAGCCAGAGGCTGGCTGAGGGGGTCTCTCTGGAGCAGGGCATTGTGTTCAGAAAGGCCACGGCTAAGCCGGCCAGGGGAGAAGGTGGGGAGGCTGGTCTGCGCCCCAGCGAAGTGGACAGGGGAAGAGTTGGCCGTCTTGTAGGTGACACTGGGACGGGGGGTCAGCGGAGTCTGGGGGAGCTGCCTCCGCCCACCGCGGCCAGGGGTGCTAGCACCGGATGTTGACAACAAGGGACTCCCATTCACTGAACCACCACCCTACAAGAAAACAGAATAGAGCAAATAAAAATCAAAGGACCAGACCAAATGGACAGAGGCCAGTGCAAGTAGGAACCACGAAGGTGGTGGTGAGAGGCCTGGAGAGGGGCAGGCGCCCTGGGAGGGGGACGGGTAGGGCATGCGGTGGGGGGAAGACACATAGTGCTGGCTAGGCCTGGGGTGGCAGTCAGGGAATGGTAGGTGACAAAGGGGGACAGGCAAGTCCAGGGAGAGGAGAGAGAGACCAGAGGCCAGTCCAAGGCAGTTGGGAGGGGAGGATTGGGCTGGTGGGAGAGGAATGGGGTGAGAAAGGGGGGCGCGTGCAGACTTGGGCCTGGGCACCAGAACATGAAGGGGGATTCAGAGCATAGGCCCAGGAGGGTTGTGAGGAGGGGCAGTGAGTGGAGGGGGGAGGGGGGGTCATGTCTTACCTGTCTTGGGGGTCCTGGCTCCTGCCCGGCTGTCGGTGATGTGGGGTGGCTGCTGAGGGAGGGCTTGGGCTGCAGGGGCTCACGGCCCCCAAAGCGGTCACAGGAGTAGAAGCGCTGCTTCTCCGAGGAGGAGGAAGAGGGCTGCCTCCGCTCTTGGGACCGGCCACGCTCCTGCCTACGCTCCCGCCGGCAGCCTGTGGGCCCCTCTCCTGGGGGTGGCCCCGGCCCTGCAGCACTGCTGGGTGCTGGCCAGGAAGAGGAGAAATCAGCACAGAGAGCCAGGTTGGGAGACAGACTCCCCCCCCCTGACCCCAGACCTGGTCCCCAGGGCCAGCAGGGGGACCCAGGGAAGAGCTGAGGTGGGTGGGTGGTCCTGCCTGGTCCCCAGACCTAGGACTCGCCGCCCCCTACTCCGGGTTGCTTGTACGTGAGGCAAAAAAAGGAACATGGTCTCAGACCCCTGCCTCAGGCCATGGCCACTCAGGGGACCCCTCTCACGCACCGCCATCTGCGTCTGCGGACAGGCTGGGCCCCTTCTCCAGGGACTTCTGCTTCCTGTCCCTGCGGCGGTGGCAGCGGTGGTGGTGGTGGGGCACAGCCTGGCTGGCTGGGGCGCGGTCCAGGGCAGCGTTGCAGAGATGAGCCACATGGGGGCGCTGGGGCGCCAGCGTGGAGATGGAGCGCTTCATGGGGCTGGCGTCAGGGGCCGGCTGCGGGCGGGCAGGACATGGGTTGGCACACAGCCTGCCAGGGGGACCTGGGGCAGGCTCCAGGGTGGCTGGCAGCAGCCATGGCACTCCCTCTCTCAGGAAAGTTCTTCCCCACCGAATCCCACCCTTTCTCTCAGAGCACACTGCACAAGGTGCTCTCTGTGTCTGCCAGGCCGGGCAGGGCCCAGGCAGCCTGTTGGCCTCAGCATCCCTGGCGGACAGGGAGGATGCCAGGAAGAGGGAGGCTGTGGGCCTGGCTGGAAGAACCCTGAGGACCGGCTGAGTGTGAGGGCTCAGCTGGCCCAGGGCCATGAGGCTGCTTGCCCCGGGCTGAAATCAGGACCTGCGGAAATGCGCCCTCCAAGTAGAGCTGATCCACAGCCCCTGCTGGGTGTCCTCAAGTTGGATGGACGGCCAGCTGGCCAGGATCAGGAAGGGGAAAAGGACAGGAGCCACCACCAGTGGGAGGCAAAGACAAGTTTCGAGAACGAAAGTCAATTTAGATGTGTAGAACCAGGAACCACAAAAGGAGGCAGGAATAGGGCCAGTCCCAGGGAAACACCAAAGGTCACGTCCCTTCAGAGGCCCTCACCCTCCCAGCAAGTGAAAGAAGAGCCCCTTGACACAGCCTCAGGTCTGCAGACCCCTCTCTGAGACCTTGTGAAAGGGCCCACAGCCTCCCTGCCCTGGAGCTTCCTGCTCCATAGTCAAAGCATCCCAGAAGGAGCAGGGGAGGGAGGCGGTGCCACCTCCGGTGTCTAGAGAAAAAGCAGGGCAGGTCACCCTTGGAGCCTCAAGGGGAAATAGGGAGGACCAAGGTGTGAGGTACTGTGTGCATTTTGGGGGGAAGGTGCGGGCTGGGGTGGGAGAGGTATGTCCTAGAGAGAGGTAAAGGCTGGGTCAGGGACACAAGGCTGGAGGGTGGAGGCCCCAGTGCCCTGACGGGAGGCTGAACACAAGTGAGCGGTGGGGACTCTTGGCCTCAATGGAATCTGGCTGAATGTCTTGAGACCATCACGGCGTTCCGGGAGGACCCAACAGGGCTGACAGTGCCCACGCTGTAGCACAGGTGGGGAGGCTTCGCATGGGACACAAGCCCTCCCTATGCCAGGTCTCCTCATGCCCCAGTCCCCAACCCTCCCACGACCCTGACCCTCCAAGACTACCCACCTGGGTCTCTGCAGCCAGGCGGGGCATGGAGGCCGCTCGTCCCTGACTCTCCAGCCCAGGTTGGGGCTCCCCGTCAGGACCTCTCAGGGCCATGCTCTGCATCTGGACATCAACAGCCTGGGCACACAGCAGCCCACAGTCACACCCACCTCCCCTCCACTCTCACCTTCTCCCCCACACCATTCCTGGCATCTACCACCATCCCTGTCTCACCCCCCATCCCCAGCCTCAATACCTAGCCCTGAGAGCCCTCACCGGTTTTCCTGGATGCACCGCCGGGATCTCTGTAGAGTGGCCACGCTCCAGGGGTGTCCTTGCCTCATAGGGTACCTCCTGGGTCCTCTGAGTGCCCCAGGAGACAGACTCCTTGATGCCACTCTCTTGGGTTTGTCTGTGAAGAGAGGACTGTCCTGTTGGCTAAGAAGTCTATGGGGCACCACATGCCCACCAAGGACCTGGCTCTGACCCGCCAGGAGCCTACACTGGCCCTTTCTGCTCTGGGCTAGAGGAACCCCAGAGCCATAAAGCCCCTCAAGTGCAGGCACTCTCCAGTGGCTGCAAAACAAGGGATGTGGACCCAGGTCCAGGGCTTAGAGCAGGCAGGAACAGAGGGAAGTCTGGGCCCACAACTTCCTGGCCTGTGGACAAGCAGCAGGTTCCTCAGCCCTAGACGGGGCCTCACATGTGTAGTGGGAGCATGAATGGCATTTGGCCAGGACAAGGCCACATGTGTATGTGATGTATCGTAGTAAGGACATCCTGCCTCTGCTGGCCCTCGGCTCCCTCCTGAGGGTTCCTCCTGTTCCTCACCTCCAAATTCACTGCCACCTCCCTGTTTCCCCAACCTCCAGCCATGGAGGCCATTCTGCCCTTCAGATCTAGTGTCACATTTTGGAGGAGGCCTTCCCCAGTCCATGTACTCCACCTCACTCTATCGGTGTACATCTCCCACGTGGCATCGAAACTGACCAGCATTGGCCTGGATTACTGCTTGTTCCCATGTCCAGTGAAGCAATGGAAACACTCTCACTCACACAGGTCGCACGGCATCAATCACACTCTGAGCTCTGAGATGGAGTCTGCTGGCCTCAGCTGGCCACACTGATAACAGGCATCTACCCTGTGGTGTGCTATTTGGAGCTGCTGCTGCCTTGGGGATGGCTGCCCCTGTCAGGAGGCCCAGTCAGGAGAATGGAAGCTGGACCTCCAGGCCTTGTGACCCCTGAGGTCACTCCGTGCGGAAGCCAGCTGCACGCGTACCAGCATCAGACGGCACTGTCTGATGCCAGACAGCATCAACTGCCTGGTCCAGGCTGACTGGGTACTGGCTCACTTGCAATAAAAGGGAGTGGTAGCTGATTCTATAAAAATTAGAACCATGAAAATAAGTAACATTCATTTTTCCTGAACTGAAATCTGGCTTAGAATGATCCAGAAAGACATCTCATGGGTCCACCAGGCCCAGGCGAGCTAGCCCGGGCCCAGGACCCAAGAGCTGCCAAGCTGGCCCCTGAATGTGAGAAGTAACACACCACTAAGTTATAGCAGCTTATTCCTCAGCAAAACCTACCTGATTAACACTCCATGACCCACAACCAGGCTTCAGAAAAGAAGGTCCAAAACATGTCCAGGAGAGGAAGATATTGGGAGCTCTCACCATGCATGCTGTGCCCAGGCTGGTATAGGCCCCGCGCCTCAGCCCTTGCTCAGTGACGCAGAGCTCATGTCCCACTGTGCGCTCGGCCACTGATTTGCTTTGGCCAATGAGATGGCCAGGCCCAACCTGCCTGCCAGGTACCACCTTTCAGCGATCCACGGTGCAAGAAAGGTGACTGTTATAACACTTGGTTTTGGGTGGTTCAATACCAAGAATTACTACAGCAAGAGTTATGGGATAGGTGAAAAGGATATTAACAATTTACCTACAAAATATAGTTGTTTCAGAAATCACTACCAGAATGGAGATATGAGAGGGAAAATGTCTCAGAGGAGTTCGGAAGTTGAGAACACAAATAGGCCATCAACAGACAGGGGTGAGGACTGAGGAGGAAACAAAAAATTTCGCAGTGGTCGGCAGGCACCAAAGGCCAGGGAGGAAGCAAAGGCTCCTCACTGGAAAGATAAATGGGCACGAACAGCGGGAGGTGACTGGGAATCATCAGCTGTCTAAATCCTTGGACCTCAGCGCTGTCAGAGGCACCCGCTTAACACTTCAGGAATGAGCTTTGGAGTCCACCACAGAGACCGCTCCAGCAGCAGAGCAGGACAAGCTCTCAGGCAGCACCATCTGGTGGGAGGTGGGTGCAGGGTGGATGGTAGAGCTGATCCCCCCAAAGGGGCGATGGGACAAGGGCTCCCTGTCCTGAAGCACTGCCTACAAGGAGCCCCTCTGAGAGGTGGAGGACCTTCCTCCCTGCACCGCACACTCTGGAGCCTGGTACTCACACTGCCCCACCGTTGCTGAGGGACGCAGAGCTCTTCTGCCGAAGGAACACCCGGGCTCCTCGGAGCACGGCCGGCTGTGTCTGCTCCAGGGTGGCCTTCAGAGGGTGGAAGAGGGACACAGGGCCCATCTGCACAAGGGACACAAAGAAGAGGAAGAGCTCTAGAGCAGAGGCAGGTGCCCCAGAAAGCTGCTCTGAGCCCACAACATGGCTTGTGGCTCGTTCTGCCCTACCCCCAGCCCTATGAGGGCTGCCATATGAGGCAGGCGTACTCCAAACCCGGACTGTGAGTGACTTCAGAAAAGTAATTTCACTTCTTGGAGCCTCTGCTTCCCTACCTACAAAATCTGGAGACTACATCCAATTACAAATGGTAAAAAGACCTCATCTCATCATCAAAGTGGATTGACAGAGGCTGCATGAGCCCCAGATTCCCATTCCCAAGGTGGGTGAATGTCCCTATAAGCTCTGGACACCAGATGGACACTTTCTAGACAGAGAGTCTGCATGTGGTCACTGATATTTTGGCTGTGTGGGAAAGTTATCTTTGATGGATGACATTGGGAAGATGGGCCCCCAAACCAGCTCAGTCAGAGTCATGAGTGGAAGAAATCATGACCCAGGACCCATCAGTTTAAATCTCTCTGATCCCTGCCTGTGTGTAGGGACTTCCTCAAACCTCCTCCTCAAGCATTCTTCAAACTTCTTTCCTCTACCACCTAAAAAAGTGGTATCTCCAGGGGATTCTGTTCTCAGCCCCTTTTCTATTCCTGAACACTAGCTCTCAAGTCAGGGGATCCCCAGTACCAGCAAGAGACCAGCCATTGGGAAGAATACAGGCTGTATGGAGCTTCTGACTTTGGGGCCAGAGAGCGGAGGCGGCTGCAGAAACCTCTCATCTTCCTTTTCCCACTGTGCAATCTCCAAGAAGGGTGTGGGTTCCCTCGCTGTCAAACAACTGAAGGGTGCCAGAGCCTCAGATTTACTTCTTGGAAATCTTGGAACCTGATACCTGGGATAGGCCTCCAGTGGCCTGGTGAATCTGGTCTCTGGTGGTTTTGTTCTGTTTGTAGAAGTCAAATATCATCAGAGCTGCATAGACTTTCCCCACTGTCATCTCGTCAGCTGGAAGGAGAGAAAATAGAGGATGGAATCTAAAGGAGGAAGGCAGGGTGGAATGCGCTGAGGAAACAGCTCCCGCCACGAGGACTCCTGGACACACTCAGACAGAAGCACAGGGCTTGGCCAAAGCTGCACAGTCCCCACATGGAGCTTCCTGACACAGCACATAACCCCTGGAGCTGCACTGACTATCTCCACAGGGCCCTCAATCTCCTCCCAAAAGAGTGGATGTGGAGTTTAATCTTTAAGCACGTCGTCCTTTTTGGCATCTCTGACTGTAGGAGTCTCCCTGCTTTTCCCTGGGCTTTTGGACATATACACCCCACCAGGAGTGTGGGTGGCTATGGCCACAGAATAAATCCCAGGTCACCCCCTCCCACAGCCCCTGTGCACTCACTTGTAAGACTGTTTTCCCTGCAGGTGGAAACAAAGTCTAGACTATCTACAAGGCTGCCCTGGCCCAGGCCTCCCAGCTCTGCCTCTGGGTGGGACACGAAAGGGGCATGAGGATGGGGAATTTCCTGCCTTCACTTACGTTTATGAGGTGGCACCAGTAAATCCAGGGTCTTCTGGGGCAGATTGGCCCACACGGAGGAAATCTCCTTCCTCAACTCTGCATCACACTGATGCTGCTTTGTGCCAGCTAGGATGGGACAAGGGTGTGAAGGAGAAGAAATATATAAGGAGCTATCCCATAGCCCCCTTGGGGAAGCAGACCAAGCTGGGGCAGGCGGGGAGAGGTGTGGTGTGGGGAGGGATGTGGGGCAAACACAATGCTAGGAGAAAGGCCAAGCGGGAAGAAACACCATCATGGCGGCTGTCAGAGCTCCTCCTGCCGGAAACCTGCCTACAGACAGAGGCACGTGTGTGTGTGTAGGCCCTGGGAGCCGAGACGGAATTCGGAATTCGGTGGCAGTCCAGCCATTCATCCACCCATGCGTCCACCCATTCAGAACTACTGAGGGAACACCCACCACATGCCAGGTACTGTTCTAGGTGATGGAACAAAAACAAAGGAGCTTCCCTTGTGGCATGATGTGGCTTTTATTAACAATAAAGTGGCAGTAAGTTAAAATCCAGTTATGTTGGGTGCAGAAAAAGCCAAGGAGGGAGGGATTTTGGACCTGGTAGGAAAGGTCTCATGAGAAGGTGGCATGTATGTAAGACCCTGTAGGCAGGAAGGCATGAGGCAGTGCAAAGGCCTTAGTGTGTTACACAATGAGCCAGGACAGCAAGGCTCATGGTGGGGTGGGGGTGGGGGGGCAGGGAATGCAAGGGAGCGGATGTTGGGATGCAGCAGAGGGGGCTGAACAGAGGGATAGAATACTCGGGTTTATCTTTTTTTTTTTTTTAAACAATCAGGTTTATTATGGTATAACATACATACAATGAAATTCACCCTTTTTAGTCATCCCATTCTGTGAATTTTGGTAGATGCCTAAAACCATGTATCCACAATAGAGACATGGTACATGCACCACTGCCAAAGTTCCTCTGTTTGATCCCTTTGTAGCTGACCCCTTATCCTCTTCCCATCCATCCCATCACTGATGTGTTTTCGGTCTTGGTTGTTTTGCCTTCTCCAGAATGTCACACAAATGACATCATCGGTGGTGTATTGGCTTTTGAGTAGGACTTTTTCTACTCAGCATGATGCATATAGATCCATCCATGTTGCTGAATGTATCAGAAGTCTGTTTCTTTTGAATGCTGAGTACTACCTCATTGTACAGATAGTCCACAGTTTGTTTATCCATTCACCAATTGTGGACATTTGAGTTGCTTACATTTTGAGGTGATTATGAAATAAAGCTGTAAACATTTGCTTATATGTTTTTATGTAGGTGTAGGGTTTTTTTGTATGTATGCCCTCATTGTGACTGTATTTGGAGATAAGGCCTAGAAGAGATAATTAAGGTGAAATGAAGTCATAAGGGTGGGGCCCTGACCCATATTTAGTGTCCTTATAAGAAGAGACACCAGAAAATTCGCTCACTCTCTGCACGCACTCAAGGAAAGACCACATGAGCACACGGTGAGACAGTGACCAGGCCCCACAATGAAACCTATCTTCCAGCACCTTGATTTGGACGTTCAGCCTCCAGACGGTGAGACATAAATTTCTGTGTTTAAGCCACTGAGTTATAGTATTTTGTTAGGGCAACGCAAGCAGACTAAGATACTAAATGTCAAGATGTCTCTCCTTTTTTTAGCATATAGTTGTCTATATTTTTCCAGTACCATTTGTTGAAATAATTATCTTTTCTCCATTAATCGCCTCTACAACTTACCAAAAACACATTGAAATGTGAGGGTGAGTCTCTATGTGTTGCAATGACTTATGTCTCTGTCCTGTCACTAACACTACACACTTTGATTAACATGCTTCATACAAAGTATTTGATTCAGGTACAGTGAATTTTCCAACTTTGTTCTTCTTTCAAAATTGTTTGCTACTCAAGGTCTTTTGCTTTTCTACACACATTTCAGAGTCAATTTGTACATTTCTACCTAAAAAGGCTGCAAGGATTTTGACTGGGTTAACATTTATTCTATTGTCCAATATGGGAAGAACTGACATCATGAAAATATGGAGTCTTCCAATGCATGAAGATGAGGCAGTGTTTGATTTATTTAGGTCTTCTTTGATTCTTTCAGTCAATGTTCTGAAATCTGCCACATACAAATCTCACATATATACTTTTTAGAGTTATACAGCAACACAGAAGTATCTCATGTTTTTGGTGCAAATTTAATGGAAATTTTTTCCATTTCAATTCCTAATTGCTAATATATAGAAACACATTTACTTTTTATGTATTGATCTTGTATCCTGTGACTTTGCTATACTTGTGTTATTAGTTTTAGAAACTTTTGTTTACTGGCTTGAAACAATAGGGATTTATTATTTCAGTTCTGGAGGCCAGAAGCTCAAAAGCAAGGTATCCACATCACTGTGCCCACCCCCCCAAATGTTCTGATGAAGAATCCTTCCTTGCCTGTTTCTAGATGTTGGTGGTTCCCAGCCATCCTTGACATTCCTTGGCTTGCAGATGCTTCTGTTTTATTAACTTTTTATTAGAGTCTTTCACATTTTCTCCATTGATGATCGCATCAATTGTGAATAGAGGCAGTTTTATTTCTTCCCTTCCAATTGGTATGCCTCCTATTTCTTTTTCTTAACTAATTACAATGGCAAGAACCTAAAGTATGATGTTGAACAAGAATGGTAACAGTAGACATCCTTCCTTTGTTCTTGATCGTAGGGGGAACAGAGTCAGTCTTTGTTAAGTGTGTCAATCACTGAAAGTTTTTCATAAATATCCTTGATCAGATTGAGGGTGTTTCCTTTCATTTCTAGTCTATGCAGAATTTTCACAATCATGAATAGATATTTAATTTTATGAAATGCTTTTTCTGTATCTATTGAGATGGTTATATAGTTTTACTTCTTTGACATGTTAAATTACATGGATTAATTTTTAAACTTGAACTCAACTTGCATTCCTGGGATAAACTCTACTTTGTCATCACACAAATACACACACACACACACACACACACACACACACACACACAAACATAGCTACATTCAATTTGCTAAAATCGTGTTGAATATTTTTGTGCCTATAGCCATGAGGGATGTTGATCTGAAATTTTCTTTTCTTATAATATCTTTGTCTAGTCTTGGTATCAGAATCATGTCAGCAGCATACAGTAAGTTGAGAAATATCTTCCCTTTTTCTATTTTCTGGAAAAGTTTATAGAGAATTGGTATTATTTCTTCCTTAAATGTTTGGTAGGCTTCACCTATGGACCTAACTGGGCCTGGGATTTTTTTGGTTGGAAGGCTTTTAACTAGAATTTAATTTCTTTAATAAATATAGTGCTACTCAGATTCTCTCTTCCTTTTTTTAACCCACTCAGGTTATCTATTCTTGAATGAGCTTGATAGTTTGTGTCAACAAATTTTTCCATTTCATTTAAGTTGCTGAAGTTATCGAGTGTTATGTTGAAGGCAGACAAGGGCAGAAGCAGACCAGTGGGCAGCTACTGCCACAATCTAGTCAAGACCCAAAAGAACATGGCTTGGACCAGGAGCTGGCAGTGGGAGAGGGCAAAAAAGTGATCATGTTCTGGTGTATTTTGAAGGTAGAGTCAGAAGATATGACAAGAGATCAGATATGGATCAGAACTGGAGTAAGGGGGGGGGCGGGGAAGAGGAGGTAAGAATCACTATAAAGGTTTTGGCTTGAGTGACTAACAGGAAGAACAGAGTTGCCACCGACGGAGGTGGGAAAGACCAGGGGGAATATGTGGCACTCAAGATTGGCCACAGGGACTTTGTAGTGTTTACTGGGCCTCCAAGTGGAGACAGTAAATAACTTCCCTCACGTAACTCCTCGCATGACAACACATGTCTGGAGTTGGGACTAAAAACCCAAATGTTGGAATTCACAATATTTAGAGCCGTGAGAGTAGACAGAATGACAACGGTGGCAAAGAGAACAGTCTGATGTGCACAGTGACATTCAGACAGTGGGAGACAAGAGAAAACAGAACAAGAAACATCAAAGGGGTTCAAAAAGAAGTAAGTGACAGCAGAGGAAAGGCTGCTGATAAGTAAGTAAGATAAGGGCTGAGCACATGGAAGTCACTGGAGAGCTTAACATGAGCAGTTCACTATTGCAGTGAAAGCCCGACTGCATCCTGAAAAAGAGACATCAGAGAGGCAATACAGACCAGTCTCTCAAGGAGCTTGTTGTGATAAAAGAAAAAATACAAATAGGGAAGCTAATGGAGGGGGAAGAAAACCTTTTAAAGATGGGAGAGATGTCGATACAAATAATCTAATATAGAGAAAAAATGGACGAGACAAGAAGCAGGGTACAGAATTTCTGGCTTGACATCTTTGGGGAGATGAGGAAAAGGTAGGGACAGGCCCTGACTCATCCATTACAAACAAAGAGGCTGAGCTCAAGGGCACAGGTGCAGCCAGGAGGGCAGTGTGGGGTAGGGATGGTGCAGATCCCCTCTGGTGGCTCTAATTTTCTCTGTGAAGATAAAGCAGTCATCATACGAAGGTGAAGGTGGAGAGGACACACTAGAGTTTGTTCTCCCCTAGATTTGGCACAGACTATGTGGTCCTGTCGGTTAGCTCAGGAGAGGACCTGACAGGGACTGGGCTCACTACGGTGAGTGGGCAGAAGGCACACAGACTCTTCACCCTGGAAGGGTACCGGCTCATGTAAACCTGGGCCAGGTTATGTTCTGGTTCTAACACACTCTAGCTCTGGGTAACCCGGACAAGTCACTTAATCTCACGGCACCTCAGATCCCTCAAAGGAAAATGGGATCATTAAAATGCTCACATGCAGAATGGTTATCAGGGGATAAAGTCAGTGTCCGACAGAGGTGCCATGGGCAGCTGTCTTCAGTCCCCTCCAGACAAGCCCCTTCACCCCCCTCCCTGCATGCCCACCTGCGGGTGGCTCTGAAGTGCATTGCCCAGCCCTGGCTTGGTGCCCTCCCCAGATGCTGCCTTGCTCACCTGGAGCCAGCTTGATCTCCAGTGCGGTCCGAATGAGGGCCATCAGCGTGGACGTGAAGTGGACAGTCATGTCCTCATTGGAGATGGGCATGTTCATGCGAACCAGGCGCTAGGGACAAGGGGAGCAGGTCAGGGCCAGGCCTACGGGGGTCCCTCCGCCACAGGACTACAAGGTGCTCAAAGCCCCTAGAGGCTGGGCTTGGCCTCCTGGAAGTAGCTTCTGCAGGTGCCTAGGGCCAAGCAAGGTTGGGCGGCTGGGAGTTTTGCCAGCATTCACACTCACCCTTGGATCCCCACCCTCATCTGAGCTGAAGATACTCCTAGCTGAAGAAAAGTAGAAGTACGGATAAGGATTGTAGCATGGGGCCAAGCCAGAAGCCTGGATCCCTCTGAAAGAACAGGTACATGCTTAGCCAGAAGGACCCCTGCCCAAGGCATATGGCCTGGGATGAAGAGGGAGGAGTCTGGGCTGCAGAACTGAGGCTGGGCCCTGGGAGAGCCCACAAACAGGAGGGAGGATCCCTGCCCTTACGGCTCTGCCCAATGTCATCTCCTCCACCCACAGCCTAGAGCACTGGACAAGAGGTGGGATGGCCAAGAGCACGGCTCTGAGCTCCACCTCCCAGTGAGGCATCCCTCCACCCCAGGAAGACTTCTGTCCCTCACCACCCAGCCAGGGGGCCTGGAAGAGACGTCTGCTGCCACTCGCCCAAAGCAGCTAGCACCTTGCAGTCAGAAGGACCCAGAACAGATGGGACTGCACAAGGCCAGTGTGAAGGCTGGCAGGAAGCAGCTCAGGGCCATCGCACTGGTACTCTGGACCAGACTGCTTCTTTGTTACCTGTCTCCTCTTCCCTCTCCTCATTTTTCAAGGACAGAACAGCTGGAGACAGACATGTGTCTATACCACAGACCTCTGGATATAGCCAGCAGCTGCCCAGAACCTGAGGCTCTGAGAACTTATGTGATCTCCAGGAGCAAAAGTATCCCTCGTGTGTCTGGAATGTCCTCAGCATGGGAGGTCACCTAGCTGGCCAGGCGGAGCCCTAGGGACACTGTGACCCTCCTGTCTTCTCCCAGCAGCCTCTTGTCCTCTACCACATGACAGAACTAGAGACAGAGGCACAGGGCCCCTCTCTGGGGTCTGCCTGCCCTCTGCCAAGCCTGTATCCTGTGACACACAGCCTCTCTTTCCCTCTGGGTTGGGCCCCCCGCCCTGCCCCCAGTGTCTTGGCCCCAAATCCAATCTTCAGTCTAACAGAGAGAGTGGGTGGCTAGAGACAATAACCCAGACTCTTCCCCCCCCCCCAACACACACACCCCGAATGCTGGCAAAGCCCCACCTGGCACATCCAATCGTGGTCCCAGGACCTCACACATCACCCGTGTGATGCACACCAGGAAAATCGACTTTCCAGAGCACAGTGTCCCTGCAGACCAGCACTGATGGCATTAGAAGAGGCAGAGGGACTCCTCTCCAGGGGAGTCAAGGAGTTAGGTTCCAGCATGAAGGAGAAGCAAGTAGGTGATTTCCAAGAGAAGAGAGCTCTGTCCAGGGCACCTTCACCAGAGGCTCTCCTCTGCCTGCCTAGGCCCTAGAAGGGCAAGGCCAAGGCAAACAGACAGGCATCTCCACACTGGGCCTAGACCCTCGTGGTCACAGCACTCTGTGCATCTCCTGGACTCTCACCAGCTCCCCAAGCCCATCCATTCCTACCCACCCCAGGACTCCCCTGGTCTATTCATGACCAGAACCTCAGAGCTGGCCAGCACAGCTGGGGAAGGGCCCTAAAGGCCAGCCCATCAGGGCCCTGCATGCCCAACCTGGCCCCAGGTATCAGTGTGGACAGAACTCTCCTTCTTGGGGACAAAGCTAGAGCCTTGCAGGCAGGTACAACATGCATGCCAGGCAGGGGAGGGCAAGGAAGACATCAGAGGCCTCTGTCTGTGGCGTGAAGGAGCCACTTAGCTTCCAAAGGCTGTGCTGAGCCAGGTGACAGATGCATGCCCAGATTCAGAGCACAGAGACAGACAACATGGACAGAACCAGAGAGATGAAAATTCTGGTGGGAAGCTTGCTCAGAGAGAGGGTGGTGACAGGGAGGCTCTGGACACATGCCGGTGGAGCAGTAGAACCTGGGGCCGGCTCTGTTTTCTGGGAGCACTGGGGACAGCAGGAGGGGTGGGGGTGGGGGTGCTGGAGGGATGGAAGGTGCTTACACCAAGGGTGGGGGGTGACTGAGGGCACATGGGCAAGTGGGAGCAGGCTTGGGGCTGGGCCATGTGACTTGCTTGCCCCCCAGGAGGGAAGCCTGGAGGTGTCCCTCAGTTTACCCCTTCTTTGCAACTCAGCCTCCTGGGAGAGGGGCATGGGACTACCTGGGCCCCTGAAACTGTACTTACTCTGCTGCAGCCCTCTGAAGCCCCAGGAATGACAGAAGGACATCTCTCCCTGGCACCCTTTCCTTCCTAATACCACAGTGCCTCCTTCCCACTGTGAAACCTACAAACCCCTGGAGATGCTTCCTCCCCAGGCTGACAACAGCCCAGGCCTGGGGAAATTCTGCATGTGCTGAGCTGGGAGTGGGTTCCTCAGGTGTCCCAGAGGCCCTTCATGCCCCTATTCCACCAGGGTCAGACCCTGAGGGCTGGTTAATTCCACTGGAGCTGAGTGCGGTCCTGAGCCCAGAGCAAAAACAGCTTCTGTCAAAAAGCTGGTCTGTCTCCTAATTCCCAGGAAAGAGAAGGAAAGGGAAAAAGGCAGGTGGAGGGCTCTGGTTCCTGAGCCTTTTGGGGGGCTCTCAGCGGGGGCAGACCTGTAGGGACAAGGGCCGGGTGTACCATCATGGTATCTGTGTCCCTCTGTCCAGGAAGGTAGAGGAGATGGTTGGAGCAGAGAAAAGGAAGAAACAGTGAGACAGCAGAGCAGCAGACAGACGGACAAGCCCGAGAGGAGACGGGAGACCAGCCCCAGCACAGCCAGCCTCCAGGGTGCAGGGTCGGGGTCTACCTTGTATGCAACTCGAGCAGGGCATTTCTTCCCCAGCCCCAGGGGCGGGGACATGTGTTTCAGCATCTCAAACATGTCATTGTAACTGATGCGCCCACTGGAGACCCGGCCCAGAGAGGCAGAGGCAGAGTGGGGTCCACAGGAGGGGTGCGGCAAGAGGGGGCGGGGGGAAGAAGCAGACAAGAAAACAGATCCAGTTAACCAGCGTCAGATTAAATGCCAAAGTCAAAATACGTAAAATGAGGGACTTTTCTGCTTGACTCGATCCCCTCCTTGCCCCCCCCAGCCTCACCTCCACACTCCAGCCCCACGCAGGGCAGCGGGCAGGGGTGACGTCTGAGCTAATGAACATGGAGGGATGAGGAAGGGCTGCATCGGGGCGGCTTTGGGTTGTCAACTTCTGATTTTACACTTTTAGAAACCACAGATAATGCCAAATCAGAAAAGAGCTGTTTCACCATGCCGGGAGAGCTGGTAGACAGAATTACATGACCGATGAGGCCGGCCTAAGAACCACGGCAGAAATATCAGCTTTCCTTAATGCTCAATTTGCTTCAAAGTTAGCCTAGAGGCTAAAAAAGTGGAGAAAAAACTAAAACAAGCCAGAAAACTAGAGCGAGAGCCAGGCTGTTCTGCAAGGAGTCCCGAGGCTCTAGAGACAAACTTGAAGGGTGAGTCCTGCTCCAAGCCCAGAGACGCCCGAGGCCGCCCAGGGCAGGGCTGCTGCTGGGAGTCAGGGCTGGGCAGGAAATGGGAGATTGCGGGGGGGTGAGGGTGGGGGTAGGGGGCAGGGGCGTGGTGGGCAGCTGGGGTGGGATGTGGCTTGGGGCCACTCTTGCACCCTCCTGACAGCACGCCAGGAACAGGGCTGGGGCCAACTAATGGGATAAGTCTCCAGATCCAGGGAGGTGTCTGGGGGCTGACTATGCCTTCCCAAGGGAGACAGGCCACCAGGCCTGTCCCCATCAACCCTGGGGATACCCGCCTATGGGACCTGCTTGGGGTCCCAGAGACGCAGTCAGGTTCAGGTCACCCAAGAGAGAAAAGGGGCCACTTTTCCTGGCAGGCGTGCCTGCCCCAGGGCCTGGCCCTCCTCCCAGGGTTCCCAGCCTTGGCTGAGTGAATCAATCCAGAGGTGAAGCAGGAGGGCCTGCCTTTGGGCCTCCACTGCCTCTGTCCTCTCCTCCCCCAGGGACCAGAAATCCCTGGGCTGTTGGGCTCTTCAGACTGGGAGGGGCAGCTGCTCCTGGTCTGCTGGTACCCCTGCTCCCCTCCTCTGGGGCCCTTGGCCTCGGGCCTGTCTGACCATTAGCACCCACTTGAGAGCCTGGAGGCAAAGCCAGGTAAGACAGCTGCTTCCTTGGCACAGGCAGGGCCTGGCCCCCGGCTCCCACCCAGTAGCCGACCCCTGCCCTCAAGGCCCAGCCAGAAAGCTTTGTGTGCGCTGCCTCAGAAGGCTGCCTCTCCCCAGCCAGCTGGAGGGGTCGGGAGATTAGATGAGGGACCAAAGCGTCCAGGAGGTTGGAGTGCGGGGCAGGGCAGGACAGGAGGAAAGAGAGGTGAGGTGTCGTCATTCCCAAACCAGGCAGGGAGTGTGTGCTGTGTTTGCATTTCGGGCAGGGAAGAGTATGTCGGATGGAGGCTCTGAAGTTGCAAACCTTGTAGGCCAACCTACGAGGGCAGTTCTTCCCTAAGCCAACGGGTGGCGCAATACAACGCAACAAACTGTACATATCCTTATAATGAATCCGGCAACTGGAAAGGAAATGTCACAGGTTATGGCAACCGAGGCACGATGAGCCCGTCCCGCCCGCCCGCCCAGCCTGCGACAGGAAGATGTGTCCTTGCACAGTCGTGGAGGAGG
The DNA here is from genome assembly GCF_018350175.1 of Felis catus. Lineage (NCBI taxonomy): Eukaryota > Metazoa > Chordata > Mammalia > Carnivora > Felidae > Felis > Felis catus. Next base: position 90,776,722 of record NC_058380.1, read on the forward strand.
AGCCAGGCGGCTGGACAGGCAGCTCCCTGAAGGGAATCCTGGGGCTTGGAGAGCCTGGGAGGCTTGGCAATCCCAACACAATTTCCAGAGCCTGATGCAGGCAGGAGACACACCATACAGAACAAGTGCCGGCCCCTGTCCCAAGCCCCCACCGTGCACACACCAAAACCGCTGGTCCATCTCTCGCGGGGCCTTGTTCACCCACCCGCTCTGGCAGCCCCTCCTCTTGCTCCCTGAGTGCCTGCAACCCCGTGCCTGGCTCTCCTGACTGTCCCTGCCTCCTGAATCTCCTGGAATCTGGTGGTCCAGCTAAAGACTCCCTTGTCCCAGGGTGGGCACCCCGGCCAACACCAATGTTTCTCTTTCCTGTACTGTGAACCTCCTCAGTCCAATCAGCTCCAAATGACTTCTGGAAAAGCGGAAAGAAGGAAGAAGCCCCACTCTGGCCTCACCCAAGGTGCTTCTAATTCCACTGGACCCAAAGGACCAGCCACAAAGGGGCTGGAAGCACAGCAAAGCCCCCAGCCCCAATAATCACCCAACCCAATTCACAGCCTGTTCTTTGGCTCATCTTCTCTCTTCCGCCATCGAACCCCTCAGATGACACCAGACGTAAAGCAGGGGCATAATACTGTCACTCCAACTCAAAAACTGTCCTCACTGCCTACAAAACAAAGTCAAAGCTACTTGTGTATCCCAAATTTCAAGGCCTTCTCAACTTGTCAAAGCCCCACTTCCAGCCCCTTTGCAATGCGCTCTCTTCTCCGTCAGACACAGACCCCCTTCCCTTCACCCCTGCCCCTACCCCCATCTCTAGAGCTCAATCCTTTCTACCCTCTTAAGTTTGGCTCAGATGCTACCTCCTCTGAGTCACCAGCCACACGGAGTCTCTCCCTCCTCAAATACCCCCCTGGCCTCACACTATGACTCCTCTGTTTTCCCACAGTCCCACTGGGCTCAATGTCCTGAGAGCACACACTTGCTTCACCTACAGGCCCCCAGTCCCCAGCACACGGCGGATGCTCAGGAATGTTGACTGGGCAGATGGACGAACATCGAGATGAAGTGACAGACTGCTCACAGAACGTGTGACTGTGATTCCCCTTTTGAGTCTCTACACTTCACCACCAAGCAAGGCAGAAGCAACATAGAGAATGGTTCGAGAAGGCGGCATCAGAAAGCAACAACCCCATGCCTTCTTCATCTCTCCACAGCATGTGTGCGCACGCACATGTGCACGTATATGCCCACGCACACGTGCATTCATACACATGCACACACACAAACATATATGCCCATGTGCACCCATGCACACGTGTGTCCACACACACGTACGCACAAACATGCGCTGCGTTCACACACTTGCACACAATCACACATGTGCATGCTTGCACACATACACACAAACCATGTGCACGCGAGCACACATGTATGTCTGCTGCATGCATGCATACATACGTGCTACATGTGTGCACAGACCTGTACACATACAAACACACCCATGCACACATGTATACACTTGTGCACACACTCACATAGCCACACAGGTGCAAACACACACATACACACCATATAAAAGCTTGGGAAATTTCACAAAGTTGTGTTATTTCTAAGTCTCTCCAGAGTGGCCACCTGGGATACAAAGATGACCACATCCTTGCATCTGCCAGGGAGGCTAGTGAAAGGTTCAAACCACCCTCTGTCCTACCAAGGATGTGGGTTCAGACTCCATCCACTCAGCTGCCTCTGCTGGGCCTTCCCCTGTCCCCTGCCATCTGGAGGCAAGTTGTTTTCAGCCCAGGCCACAGGTGGGAGCAACAAGTCTGAGTGTTAGTTGTGACTCACATCTGTGCTACTTGTGGACCGCGGTCTTGTGTGCTACTTCCCAGATGCCACCCCTGGGGTGAGCTTGTATCTGCTGTTTACTCTTCCATAAGCACTTTCTTTACTATGTTCCCAATCTCCCTTCCAGAGGCCCTACTTTCAAGAACTCTGGATTTGGAAAACAGTCCGAGTCCCCCAGTGCACCACTGCAAAGCCACGGTCTGGCCCAAGTCCATTTCCTGTATGTCCTAATTCTGCTCCACCTGTGGCTGGAGGAGGGGAAGTCCTAGGTCTATAGTTCATAAATATTTGGGGGAAGTCCTCCCGTCTCACAGGCCCGCACTGACCTGCCTTTGTCCCGTCGTCCAAGTCACATCCCATACAGCATCTCTGTTTCTCTGTCACACCATCTCTACAAACAGCGTGCCCAGAAACAGTAGCATGCCTTTAGACCACAGTCCAGATGAACTTCCTAGAATGAGCCTCAAGCCTGCCTTACTTGGAGTCTCTTCAGCCCTCTGACTTGACTGGGCTCTCCTGACTAGAGAACCCATGCCTACCCTCTGAGCCTATGGATGCCAGAATGATACTGAGTACTGCAGGGCCATTGTGCTGGTGCATCAGCAAAATGACAGGACTCTCCAACCACAAAAATGGTCACCTACACCATGAAACATAAATAAGAGCCACACTTGTTCTGCACTGTGTGAAAATTGTAAGTTTTTCACTATGGTGAAAAACACCCAGAGACACTATAGGCCTGGAAGTGCCCTAAGGTTGCTGGTGTAGCCAGTGGCTCCAGGGTTTGCCCAGCTTGGGAAGGGTCTCACGCAGCACCTTTCTGGATCCTCACATGAAAGCATAGGGGCTCCAGGAAGGCTGGATGAGAGGGGGGTTGGGGACCCCAGCCAAGCTCCCAGGCCTTCAGGAGCTTAAAGGGTCAGAGAGCTCTGGAGCACTCCTCATGCTGAGCTTCAGTTGAGAGAAAAACAGGTAGAACCTCAGGCACTCTGCGAGCAGGAAGTCCTCGCCATGAGGACACTGACCATCTTCTCCAGGCCTCTTCCACACAAGGGGTGACCAAACACAGCTGTGTGAGAGGGACATGGGCAGGCTGGGGGGCCTTAGAGAGAGGAGGCAGGAAGAGGCTACACCCCACCTTCAAAGTCTTCTTGCTCCGTTAGAGCAGGGAAGGGACGGACACCCGCCCAGTTACTGATGCATTATTCATTCACATTCATGTCTGCTGAGTGCTCACCACGAGCAAGGAAGGCACTGAGCAGGCCTGCGCCTTACCCAGCAGCCAGGTCTCTTGTCCCCTCCATGTCCTGTGTTTGGCCTTGCAGAGAGCATGCCCTGAATAACTACTCAAGTATCCACTTGGGAGAGTGAAAAGAATGAATAAGCAAGTGAATGAGCAAGTGATGAAGGAACAGACAAATGGGCAGATGGTGAGTCCATGCTGCTTTGCTAGCCCCAAGGATGAAAAGTATGCCCTGGGTGTGCAGGACCCTCCCATGAATCATGGAACAATCTTCTAACCCAAGCCAGTCCCCTCATGACACACTTGCTCTGTCTAGAAACGAATCACCCCTCACTTATGCAATACAGTAAACCTTTCCCAACATGACCAAAGGGTCTTACACATACTAGACCCCTCCTGGTAGAGCTCCTTTAATTTCAGTAAAAGTTCACCAAGCACCCACTATTTTTAGCCTGGGCTGGGGACACAGAGATGCATGTTGGCTCCTGCTCCCAAAGGAGATGGCAGAGAGGGAGAAGCCTGAGCCAATCGGGGAGAATGTTATTTCTGCCATGAAGTCCCCCAAGCTTCATGAGGATGGTGAGGCCCCAACAGACAGCCCTCCTGCTGTGTCCACACCCTCTCCCTTGAGCCCTCTACGACCCTCATGTAACAGACCTGTGTGGATACAGTACACTCCCATTCAGCAAGAGCCCTGAGACTCACAGACCCCCTGGAACCTCCTAAGGGCTAGGCTGAGGGTCTCAGACAGCATTTCTCAGCCCAGGGAGTGGTGTAAAAGCACTGTTGCAGTGAGGAGAGTGCCACCTACAGGAGACCCGGCACCCGCCCCCCCCACCATGTGGGCCCAACCAAAACCTGAGGGGGACGCTCACATGACACAGATCTGAAGCCACCCAGCCCTGTCCCAAGATCCGTGGCATGGACCGCCCTGAGGACCACAGAGCATGGGGGCCACTCACCACGCGGCCGGGTCGTACTCAGCCCAGACCCGGATGAACTCGTCCAGATGGTGAGGCCCTAAGATGGAAGAGTCCCGTGTAAGGTACTCAAAATTGTCCATGATCACGGCCACAAAGAGGTTCAACATCTGTAGGACAGGAAGGAGAAAAGGGGTGACATAAAGAGACTTCAGCCTGCCCTCTATCCTAGCCCTTACCCTCTGGCCAAATTCTGTATGTGAAGTCATCACAGCAGCAGAAGCCACTCTAACCCAGCCAGGCCCTAGGCCTCTGCCACACCACCACTGCCACCACCACCCACAGGCGGTGGCCCGCTCCCCCAAGGTCCTAGATCCCACAGGCTCCCCCTAACCTCTTCTGCTTCCCAACCCTAATTCACATCCACAAACTCCCATCCCCATCTTCTTCTCCTCTTAGCTAGCCTTCAAGGACAGCAGTGACTTCGGAGTCAGTACTTTGGACTCTAGAGGCTGAAAGCTCAGCTTTTTTTTTTTTTTTTAAATTGAGTTGAAATTCACATAACATACAATTAATCATTTTGAAGTATACAAATCAGTGTCATTTAATGTGTTTACAATATTATGTAACAACCACCTCTCTAGTTTTAAAATTTCCCTATCACCCCAGAAAAATACCTTGTACCTTAAGTAATCACTCCCTTATTCCTTCCTCCTCCCCTTCCCCAGCAATCACCAATCTCTGTAGAGGCTTGTCTATTTGGGATATTTCATATAAAAGGAATCATACAACATAGGATCTTTTGTGCCTGGCTTCTTTCACTTAGCATGACTTTGTGAAGTTCATTCATATTTTAACATGTGTCAGAACTTCACTGCTTTTTAAGGCTGAATAATATTCCATAGTAGGTATATACCACAATTTGTTTACCCATTCATCTACTGACGGACATCTGGATTCTTTCCACCTTTTGGCCAAACTGTTTTCCACAGAAGATGCTGCATTTTACATTCCTATCACAATGTACAACGTTACTATTTCTCCAAGTCCTTGCCAATGTTTGTTATTTTCCATTAAAAAATTATTATTATAGCCATTCTGATGAGTGTGAAGGGAGTGTGTGGTTTTGATATGAGTTTCCGTAATGACCAAAGATGTTGAATATCTTCATGTGTTTCTTGGCCATTTTATATATCTTCTTTGCAAAAATGTCTATTCTGATTCTTTGTCCATTTTTTGTATGGTTGCCTTTTTTAGTTGAGTACTAAGAGTTCTTTATGTGTTTTCAATATTATCCCCTTATAAAATATGTGATTTGTAAATATTTTCTCCCATTCTTTAAAGTGTATTTTCACATTTTTTATAATCCCTCTTGATGCACAAAAGTTTTTAATTTTGCACAGTCCAATTTATTTTTCCTTTTGTTACTTATGATTTTGGGGTCAAATCTAGGAATCCTTTGCCAAATCAGAGATCATGAGGATCTGCCCTCTATGCTTTCTTTTAAGAGTTTTATAGTTTTAGTTCTTATATTTAAGTCTTTCCTCAATCCTGAGTTCAGTTATATGTATGTGGTGAGATAGAGGTTCATCTTTACTTTTTTGCATGTGGATATCCAGTTGTCTCCTCCTCATTTTTTTTAAGACAGAGAGAGTGAAAGAAGTAGAAGTAGACAAAGAGATCTTAAGCAGACTCCACACCCAGTGTGGAGCCCAACACAGGGCTTGATCTCACAACCCTGAGAACATAACCTGAGATGAAATTAAGAGCGGAGGCTTAACTGACTTAGCCATTCAGACACCTCCTTCACCATTTCTTAAAAAAACTATTCTTTCCATATTGAACAGTCTTGGCATCCTTGTCAAAAATCAATTGTCCATACATATTTGGACTTACTTCAGAAATCTCAATCCCACCTCACTGGGCTATACCAATACCACAGTGTCCCCCTCCCACCACCAACTTTACTGAGATATATATAACTGACATAATTATAAGATATTTAAAGTGTACTTTGTGTCAATCTGATATATATAGCATTCTTACCGTCTAGTTAATTAACATATAGATCACATTTTTTTTTGGTAGAACATTTAAGTTCTACCCTCTTAGAAAATTTCAATTATACAACACAGTGTTATCCACTCTAGTCACCATGTTTGATATTATGTCATCAGGTTTTATTCATATTATAGAAGAAAGTTTGTACTCTTTTACCAGCCTCTCCCTATTTCCCCAACCCCCTAATCCCTGGCAACAACTTTTCTACTGTTTCTATGGATTTGACTTAACAAAAAAAAATTCCACATACAAGTGACACCATGCAGTATTTGTCTTTTTCTGTCTGGCTTATTTCAACTAGCATAATGCCCTCAAGATCCATCCATGTTGTCACAAATGATAAGATTTCCTTCTTTTCAATGGCTGAATAATACTCCAGTGTACGTGTGTGTGTGTGTGTGTGCGTGTGTGTGTGTGGTGTATCATATCTTCTTTATCCATTCATCTGTTGATGAACACTTAGGTTGTTTCCGTATCTTGCCTACTGTTAGTAATGCTTCAATGAACACGGACGTGCATATTTCTCTTCAATATCCCGTCTTCATTTCCTTTGGATATATACCCAGAAATGGGATTGCTGGGCCATATTTTAATTCTATTTTCAATTTTTTGAGGAACCTCTATACTGTTTTCCATAGTGGCTACACCAGTTTACATTCCTACCAATACTAGACAGGGGTTCTTTTTTCTCCACATCTTTCCCAACGCTTGCTATCTCTTGTCTTTTTCATGATAGGCCATTCTAAAGGTGTGACGTGATAGGTCACTGTGGTTTTGATTTGCATTTTCCTGATGATGAGTGATGTCGAGCACCTTTTCATGTACCTGTAGGCCATCTGTATGTCTTCTTTGGAAAAGTGTGTATTCAGCCACATTGTTTTGATTTATGATAGCTTTATAGTAGTAAGTTATGAAATAGGGAAATATGAGTCCTCTCACTTGGTCTTTAATTTTCAAGATCTTTTTTGTTAATTGGAGTTGCCTGCCATTCCAAAGGAGTTTGAGGATAAGCTTTTCCATTTCTGCAGAAAGGCCATTAGAGCTCTGACAAGGATCACACTGAATGTGGAGCTCACTTTGTGGGGATACTGCCACCTTACTAATATTAAGTCTTCTGATCCATGGGCATGCATGTCCTTTCATTGAATTAGGTCATCTTTAACTTATTTTAGTAATATTTTGCAGTTCACAATGTACAAGTGTTTCATTTCCATGGGTATTTATTGATTCCCAGATATTTTGTCCCTTTGGATGCTACTGGAAATGGAATTATTTCTTTAGTTTCCTTTTCAGGTTGTTGTTGTTTTTTTTTTTTTAATGTTTACTTATTTTTGACAGAGAGAGAGCATGCGCACACAAACACGGGATGGGCAGAGAGAGAGAGAGAGAGAAGATCTGAAGTGGGCTCCGTGCTGACAGCAGGGAGCCCAGCACGGGGCTCAAACCCACAAACTGCGAGATCATGACCTGAGCCGAAGTCGGATGCTCACCAACTGGGTGCCCCATTTTCAGGTTGTTTATTGCTGTTGCATAGAAACATAACTGATTTTTGTGTGTTGATTTTGTACCCTGACACCTTGACTCAATTATTAGTTTTAGTACTGTGTGTGTGTGTGTGTGTGTGTGTGTGTGTGTGTGGTGCGTGCGCACGCGCACATGTGTGTATTCTTTGGGATGTCCTATATATACAATGACATCATCTTTAACTAGAGATAGCTCTACCTTTTCCTTTCCAATCTGAATGCCTTTTGTTTCTTTTTCTGGCCCAACTGCTCTAGCTAGGCCTTCCAGCACAATGTTGAATTGAATAGAAGCGATAAAATTGGGTATCCTTGTCTTGTTCCTGGTATTTGGGGAAAAGTTTTCAGTCTTTCACCACTGAATACATCTTAGCTATACGTTTTTCATAAATGTTCTTCATCATGTTATAAGTGTTTCTATCATGAAAGGATATTGAATTTTGTCACATGCTTTTTTTTTGCATCTATTGAGATAATCAGGTGGGTTTTTTCCTCATCACATAGGTTGATTTTCATTTGTTGAAAATGCATCCTTGCATTCCTGGAATAAATCCATTTGATCATGGTATAGAATCCTTTTAACGTGTTGTTGGAATTAGTTTATTCAAGATTCTTACTGTCTATTTATCAGGGATATTGGTCTGTAGTTTTCTTTTGTTGGGGCATCTTTCCCAGTGTTGGTATCAGGGTAATGCCAACATCACAGGATGTGTTAGGAAGTGTTTCCTCTTCTATTTTTTCAAAGAGTTTGAATAGGATTTAGGTTAAGTCTTTCTTAATATCATTTTAAAAAATTGTGATAAAATATGCATAACAAAAAGCTTATCAATTTAAACACCCACAAGTGTGCAGTTCAATGGCATCAAGCACATTCACACTGTTGTGCAACCATTCCCACCGTCCAGCCCCAGAACTCTTATATCTTCCCCAACTGAAACTCTATCCTGATTAAACCCTAACTCCCATCCCCTCCTCTAGCCCCTGGCACCCACCATCCTGTCCTCGTCTCTAAAACTTCACTGTTCGGGGGACCTCAAAGGTGAAACCATACAGTGTTTTTCTTTTCTCACTGGTTTATTTCACTTAGCATAATGACTTCACAGTTCATTCATATTGTAGTTTATGTCATAACTGCCTCTCTTTAGAAGGTTAAATGATATTCCCTGTACGTTCACGTCACATGTTGTTTACCAATCATTTGCTGCTGGACACTTTGACTGCTTTTACCTTCTTGCTGTTGTGAATAATGCTGCTATGAACGTATGCGTACAAATATTTATTCAAGTTCCTGCCTTCAATTCTGGCATACACCAGGAAGCAGAACTGCTGGATCATACTGTGTTTCTATTTTCACTTTACTGAAGAACCACCCTACTGTTCTCCACAGCAGCTGCACCACCTCACATCCCCGCTGGCAGCACACAGGGCTTGTTTCTCCACCACCCCAGCAAACCACAGGCAACACTTTCTCTCTTTTCTTCTCTCACACCTGTGTTTAATCATCAGTCATGTTGGCTCTACCTTTAAAATGCACCTCAACTCCCTTCATCCCCACACTTCTCTAGGCACCATTACCTCCAATAATCTCCCTGACCACTCTTCAGCCTCTCCTGACCAGAAGCCAGAGCCAGAGCAAGATTTTAAAACATCACGCAGATCGTGTCATGCCCCAGCTCAAAGTTTCCCAGCGGTGTCTGATGACTTGGAATAAAATCCACACTCCTAGGACCTAGTCCACTGACCTCTCCAACCACCAGTTTCCTGAGGCTCATCAGCCCCAGGCACAACGGCTGGAGTGATGCTTCTTTGTATCCCAGCACCATGGCAGAGGCTAAAGACTAAGGGACAACTGTCCCATGGAAAATTTAAACCTTTTTTAAGAAGGGAAGGCAAGGCCCACAGGAGCTCATCACAGGGTGGGTCCTTTTAGGGTTAATGAGGTCATCAGTTCGGGGGATACAGGACCATCAACATGGAATCAGCCTGTAATGCGACATGAATCAGTATTGGGGATCAGTCACAGATGTAGGGGGACCCAGGATAGACTGAGACAGGTGGACACATGGGACAGTGACCAGGACTTACCAGAAAGGAGCAAAGGAAGATGAAGGAGACGAAGTAAAAGTAGGCAAAGTCGCTCCCACACTCATTGGCATTGGCGTGCTCATCACAGGCCTGGTTGCTGAGACAAGACAGCATGATCTCGTGCCAGGCCTCCCCAGTGGCACTCCTGAGAAGAATGGCAGAGCTATGAGGCCCATAAAGGAAAGCCTGGACCAGCCTGGGAAGGGATCTCAGAAGAGCTGGTTCAAGTGCACACCCTCTCTGGGTTCCTTCCCGCAGAGAACCTGCTCACGTGTAAGGTATGGGTAAAAAACACCTGCTTTTTTTTAATGTTTATTTTTGAGGCAGAGACAGAACATGAGCAGGGGAGGGGCAGAGAGAGAGGGAGACATAGAATCCAAACAGGCTCCAGGCTCTGAGCTGTCAACACAGAGCTTGAACCCACGAGCTGCGAGATCATGACCTGAGCCAAAGTGGGACTCTTAAATGACTGAGCCACCCAGGCGCCCCAAGAGATGCATGCTTCTTAAAAAGAATCCTCTGGCATTAGGACTGATCATGAACTCAGAAAGAACTATTTACTGAAAATAAGGCACTGCACCAAAATTCAGCACCATGGTGAGCGCCCCTTCATGGACCCCTGCCACCTCAAAGCCAACAGAGCCCACCAGCCTTCCTGGTCTCTCCCCCACCCCTCTACCCAGCCTTCCTTGATTCAAAAAATGGTGACTCCATCCCTCCAGTTTCTTAAGACAAAAATGCCGCAGCCATCCTTGCCTCCTCTCTTGCTCACCACACTCTATTCATCACCTCATCTACTATGAAAAAACAGCCAGAATCTTACCACTTCTCACCACCCTGGGCTAAGCAACAATCACCTCCCCTGATGTGCTGCAACAGCTTCCTAACTGATCCTCCCCACACAACAGCCCAGTGGGCCCACTAAACACAGGTGAGATCAGGTCACTTCTCTCAACCAACCTCTGTCTCGCTGCAAAAGCCAAAATTCACACTCAACTTCCCACAGCTCGGTGTCACCTGCTGCCTGTTCTTTCCCAGTGGTCCCTGTTCAGTCCACTCCAGCCACATCAGCCTCTGCTGTTTCCTGAACACACCAAGAACAACCCCCAACCTCAGTGGCCACCCTGGAGAACCCTTCTTCCTGGACTTTTGTCCCTGGATATGCAGCCAGCACAAGGGCAGGATGTGCACGAGACTTACAGGCAGACCAGAGGCCTGAGTCTCCCTAATTTGGTGTGCTTCTATGGCCAGTTGTGGGCACAAGTAGAGCCCACTCCTCATTGACAATGGCTAGGGGCAGGGGCTTTTTCCTGCAGAGCAGTTGCCCTGTGCCAGGCCTGGCTGACACTGGTGTACACATGTGACGTAGAGATCAGGGAGGAAAAGAGATCCCAGAGAACAAAAACTTAAAACTAAGGCTGGTTTCACAGGCCTGCCTCAACTCTTGCAGCAAAGGCAGGACATTAATAAATGAAGAGATAAAATTAACATAATAGCTAAAATCCAGAGAAATGATTCTATTTGGGGAAAGCGTAGGCCTAAGGACACTTGTCCGTCTGATGTGAAAAATAAGAGTCAGACCACTCCCTCCAGGCAGCTCAGCAAAGCAGACCTGGCTCTGATCTCCCTCCAGACAAGAACTTCCCCATGCCCCAGAGTGCACTGCACGGGGTTAGTGGTGTCGGGCATCCCCAGCACAGGCCTCACAGCAGCCTGATGCATTTACATACATAAACACCAGTGTGGACACCTTATGAAGGGGCACCAGGCAGGGAATGATGTCAGCACCCCTCCTCCTCTAGCCACTACAAAGAACTCCTTCCTTCGTTCCCAGGGTCACGGTGGTGGGCTTGGTTAAATGGAAGAGACTCTGGAGGCAAGGAGACACATTCAGTCCTCTCCCCTCAGCCCTCAAACCAGCATGGTCAACAGCCTCCAATCCACAGAGGGTGTGCTGTGCCTAAGAACAGCAGCTGGCACCAAGCGCTCCCAAGCACACCTTTGCGGGGTGGGGGGGAGCTCTGGCCAAAAACAAGCTCTGTGCCCTCAAGAGTCCACCCTGGCACTTGACTTGGGGCCTAGAGAATTGCAGTCCTGTGAGCCATGGGGGCAGGTGGAGGTGCACTCAGACCAGCAGTTCTGGCCAGCTGAGTTCCTTGGGTCACTGAGTAGCACATACTGTATCAAGAGGGGTTCCCACTGCTCTGCTTCCCCCTGATCCCACAGATCACCATAATCAACAAGGCCAACAGACGGAAAGCTTATGGCCAGCACACCAAAAAAAGGCCTTGCTGGGCACCTTCTGTCCTCCCAGACTCTCAGCTGCAGCCTTGCTAGAGGCGTTTTGGTCGCTGTCAGGGATCAGAGATGAGGTGGTGGAGGTCAGACTAACACGGGGCTCAGGCTGACTGAAGCCCAGGAACCCTTAGGAAAGGACAACGAAAAGAGGGGAGAAGCTGGAAAGGTCCATTGAGGGGAGGCCAGCACAAGCTGGGTAGCCCCATGGGTCAGCACACACCCTGTGCATCCTGGGTGGAGAGGCCTCTGAGCGTGGGCTGACTTCCCAAACAACACACCTGAACAACAGCATCAAGGCTTGTAAAAATGTTCGAAAGTTGTTGTGCCGGTTGATGCTGGTGTCATCATCCAGGGCAATATTTCCAAATACCTGAAACAAAAAAGAAGGCCACAGGCTGATATTGTTGGGTCATCAGGAGCTGTGGCCAGGCAGAAGAAGACCCATAAGGCACAGGACACTGCCCTTAGCTACCACCACTACTGCAGGGGCTGCAGGAAACAGGGCTTCCAGCTCTGATGGTGTCTGTGCATTTCCAGGGCAGAGGAAACCTCTCCAAGGCCAAATATGTCAATGTCCCACAGCTCAGCAAGTCCACAGATGCAAGTGTGCATGCCTAGTAAAAGTGGGACCTGGAGCTGAGTTGACATGGGCTGTAAGCATTTGAAAGTTGACTCTCTCGTCAATGATTCTGAAGCAGTAATTATATTGGTAATAGCTATGAGATTACTTGAAAGTTTCTTTTTAAATTTCTATGCAAATATCACAGTGGGCTTTTTATGCATTTTAATTGATACCGTTTCAGGGTTAGAAACGCAAACAGGTCAGTAATTGTACTTGGCTTAAAATCTGGAATCTGGCTGAAAAATTTATGAACTATCACATATTCACCAAAAACAAAGCTCAATGACATTTATGGTTTGTACATCCACAGACCAAAGCGGGAAAAGATATAGATTTGTTTTAAATAGCATCAGATCTCAGCACATTTTAAAATGGGAGAACTTTTTAATCCTTGAAACAGAGTTTAAAAATCCGTTTTCAGCTAGCCTTTAAGACAGTGGCTTCTCCCACTACACATGAACATTTGGGCCCGTCTCCCACCCTACTGTTGGAAAGAGGCCAGATGTCAAAAGGCTTAAAACTGGAACACTGCTTTGTGTCTTTTAAATGTTTTTCCAAATAGCTGACAAAGGGTTCTTTGGCAAAATAAAAGCAATCTAAATGATCCACGCTGAATTGGACAGTATAGCGATCTGATGTGATCCTGCTGACTTTTTTCTTCTGTAATATGCAATTTCCTCTAAAGGATCAGGGCAACTCTCTGGACTATCCAAATGGCCAGCTGCTGCTCTGCAGGCCACTCAGCACCAGGAAGATGTGCCAATGCTCCACTACCACGGGGGTCCAGCACCCAATCAAACCTGCCCATCAATGGCTCAGTGGGGTTCCACTCAGGAGCACAGCAGTGCATCTTCCCACAGCTACTACCCCCACTCTGGGCAACAGATCCAACCTCTTGGTGCCCAACCTCTGTGTCCTTTATTGATAGAACAGCCCTTCTGAGAATTAAGTTCATGAAGTGCTTAGACTAATACCTGGCTCGCAGAAATCATCACTAAGTGTCAATTTGTCATTGTTATCATTTGATGACTGTGATGAGTGCCCTTCTGCTCCAGGGCACAGGAACCCCTCATGCACCCCATCCTGGCAGGCACACCCACCTGCATGCCAATGATGGCATAGATGAAGAAAAGCATGGCGATGAGCAGACACACGTAAGGCAGGGCCTGTGGAGACACGCAGGAAACGGAGCAGCTCCAGGGAGGGCCCAACGGCCACCTTGCTTGGGCCTCGTCTGCGGAGTGGATGGTGGCCGGGTCTCTGGAGCCACTCAGACCTCAGCTACCACAGATCCACCCCCACTGACCATGAAGCCCCTCTACCAGGCGACCACCTCAGTTTCTTCATCTATAATCGGTCATAAAGCTTATCTCAGAGTCAGTGAGCATTATCAAGATACTCTCTGGATAACTTAAAATGTATTTATAAACTACCATAGGAAAATAGGTACCGACAAGGAGCCTCCAAGAGGGGGGCTGCTCTGGTGGCAAGAGAGGGGGTGGCCACACCACTGTGCATGACAAAGGGAAGGGTCAGGGCACTTGGCCGTGCCTGGGCTTCACCTTGAAGGACTGGACGAAGGTCCACAGCAGGATGCGGATGGTGTAGCCTTGGCGGAGCAGTTTGATGAGCCGGGCAGCACGGAAGAGGCGTAGGAAGCTGAGGTTGATGAAGTTGTTCTGCAGGGAAGAGAGGCCGTTCTCTAACCTGCGGAAACCAGCTTCCTGCAAGCGCAGGCACGTTGGTCCCCACCCACCTCTCCCTGACTTGCTGTGGTCTGAAGAAAAGTGGATACAGAGAGAGGCTGAACAAAAAGTCACTGCTCTACAGTATAAGCAGCAATTGGCCACCGGAAAACCTTCCAGAAGTAAAGCTTGTTGTTGCAAATCACTTCTCATGCAGCAAATCAAAGAAACCCCACCACTCTAGGCTCCCCTGGACCCGACAAGGAGGGACAGAGAGAAAAGTTCTCAGAAGTAGCTCCTTGCTGCCAGATGGAACCAGGAGACCAACTGTGGCTGGGCCTCTAACACCAACCACCTCTTGCAGGACACAGCCGAGCCGTCTGAGCGCTGGGCGGAACTGCTTCTCCGCTGAGAGCCTCTGAAGGGCCCCACCCCAGGCTTGGTGGCAGGGCCCTTCCCTTCTCCACACAGTCAGTGAAGCCCCGGGACCTGGCAGAGGGGCAAGCACTCCCCCTGGGGCTGCTCTGGGCGCCTAGAGACAAGTCACCACAGGAGGCGTGTCGGTGACTCTGCTCACACCACGGAAGCCACTTACAAAATCCACAAATGGTCTCAGCTCCAGAGATCCCAGGGTAACTAGCACTGCTCCCTCATCCAAGGGGTTCAAAATCAAGCGCAAAAAGAAACAGTTATCTCTGGACTCCACAGATTACCTGGGAGTGAGGCTTCCGCCCTGGCCCAGGGGCACCTCGAATTACTGGCACCTCCCTTTCAGGGAGCACGGCTCTGGGTGGTATCCACGAGATGGGGGTGCTTGTAGACCCAGGCCGCTTCCCACCCTCTGTCTGCTTAGAAAACAGGTGCCCACCCACAGCCTGAGAGCAGCTTCCTGCCACTTGAGTGTTCTAACATATGCAAGCAGCTCAGGCTTAGACACATCGTATCACCAGATTCAGTGGTCAAATGAAGAGAAAAGAGAACACAGCATGTTGAATGAGAGCAGCAGCAGAGGAGCACGTGCAGGAGGCACTGGGAGCCTGGGGAGAGCTGGGTGCCCTCCCTCCAGGACTGCGGTGCCCTCCCTCCAGGACTGCCCATCTGGTCTTGGCTGGGATGAGGCATTCAGTGGAGGGACCAGTCTCTCTCTTACTTCTGTGAACGGCCCCACCCCAGCCCTTGTCTGCTCCTTTGGTTTCCACCAGGGCGGCTGGAGACTCTGGACTGCCTCTGCTGGAGGGCTGGATATGGGAGTCATGGGGTGGGAGGTCTGGCAGTCGCAGGAGGTGCCAACTGTGGTCCAGATCAGCAAGAAGGCAGAAGGGGACGGCAGGGTGTGACCCTGGAGTGTACACAAGTTTTTTTGCCTACAGCTCCCTCACCTGCTGTGCTGGGGAGAGAGAATTTCAGTGGTACAAGATGGCTGAGAAGCACCCACACTCACTCCATGGGCCCCAGGACTCTCAAATGAGCCAGCACCTCAGGAGGACGGGCACAAGGATGGGAGGGGGACTCTGTCTACAGTGCCAGGAAATCCTTTGTACAAGACAATAAATCAGAGGAAGGGGAGGGGGCTTCCAAGTGCCTGGCCTCTCCTAAGGTCTCTACTTTGAAACCGTCTGCTCAGTTGGGTCTGGAGAGGCCAAGACTTATAACACAGTCAGCATCTTCCCGGCCCAAAGCACTCTACTCAGGCCACGGGCATAGACCAGAAGATTTCCTGAAGATACTGGGAAAAATATAGGCTTCTGGGTGAGAAAGAAGGGTTGGAAGACAAACAAGGCAGGGAAAGGCATTATTCACCCAAATTACTTAATGCACAAATGCAACATTCAACAAGTCACTGACTATATTTTGTTGAGACTCAAGTTCCCACCCCACCCCCTCCCAGACTCCTTTTCTCAGGGCTCCAGTGGGCACCCAGGAGAGGGGTGGGGATGGCAACAGACAGACAGCCCTGAGAGCCATGAGGACGGATGGTGACAGCAGCCACAGACACTCCAAGCGCAGCGTGGCAGGCTGAGCACACTGTGGCTGCACCCGGGGTGGGAGCTGCCAGGAACCACCATGCGGACTGCATGCAGGAGGGCGGGGCAGCAAGCACACGGCAGCCTCCCCGTGGCTGTGCATAGTCACCTCTGGCCCCAGCCAACCCTTTGGAGGTGGACACAGCCTGCCTTATCCTACCAGAGTCCATGGTTTCTGTCACACCAGGGACAACCTACTACTTTACCTACTGTTTCCTTACTCTGCCTCTACATCACAAAGGGTCTAGAGCACCCCAAAGATGCATCACCACATCCCTTCACATGGTAGCTGATCATCTTGAGGGTATACTGTTCCTAGCTCCTTGGAGTCCCTGCTTCCTCACTCACAAGACAGAGACATTAGGACATCGTGCCCAGACAGTGAGGAATCACTGAGGAAAGGGATTTAAAAGTGTGCCAGGCATTGTGAAACATGCCCCCCCACAAAGGGTTGTTAACTGGCCCCAGGCCCAGACTGGCATCCCCTGCACCCACCCTCAAGCCTCGAGTCAGGGTCACAGCAGGGTGACCTGTGCAGGTGAGCTGGGGGCCACACTCCACGCTGGCGCTGAGGCCCAGCTAGTGTGGAACAAACTGCTCCCCTCCTTGCTTCTCACGTGACGATGATGAAGAAAAGAAAGGAAAGCCCTGCGTATCCAGCATGTCAGGTGAGGCGTGCACTCCGAATGAAGAGGGGGAGCACAAAGGGGGTGCTCTTCCCGCACAGACAGGGCAGGGCTGTGAACAGGCCTGAGTGGGTCGAAGCCCATGCAGAACACACTGCTTGGGATTTCTGTGGCAGCTAATGGCATTTTCTCAAAACTCAAGCTTTTCTGCTCCAATTGTGAAATACTTTATCACCAACACTGACTTTCTGTAATAGGAATTTCAAATATTTGCTATTTTATGTGAATTTCCAGTCACAGCCTCTGTTCCTGGTAACCGCTCTCCTCTCAAACATCCCTAAAGGCCTGGGAGAAAGCCCCAGTTCACGCCGCCTGCACTCCACACAAGCTCTCTGACCAAGGGCACACACTGACAAGGATCAGTGATGCCTGCATGCACAAGCCCTGTGTTCCACTGTCTCCTGGGGCAGACCCCCTCTTCCTACTCGGTCAGGCCTTATACAACCCCTGCTGAATCATGTAGACAGAATCTCAAATCCCCGCCAGCCCTGAGCCCCAGGGAGGATTCCCTATAAAAGGGCAGGTCTGGGAAGAACGCTCTAGGAGACATCATCAGAGGCCACTGGGGAGAACTGACCTTGTCTGTTCGCATGATGGGGACAGATAGAAGGGAGATGTTGCAAGAGAAACCATGGACTCTACAGGATCAGGTCCAAACTCATGTCCTACTAAACCCCTCCAATTTTGAGCGAATCCCAACAGGAAAAACTGACTGGCCACTTACCCGCCTCACTCAAGAAGACCCTACCTCCTCTCTAGACCCAAAGCCAGTTCCTGAAATCAAATGGCTCCCGGGAGGGTCTTCAGAAGGCCCTGTTGGACCCCCAGAACTGAGGAGAAGAGGCCAGAGGGAATGGGTACCGCCAGACTCTGACCACACACCTCAGGAAGGCAGTGGCTAGGGGTCACAGGAAATGGAAGAAAGAGCAGGAGCACAGCAAGCAAAGCAAGGATTTTAAGAACCGTTTAAAGTCACGAAACCAACCGTTTCCTATATGTGATGTTTTCATGGATGGATATTTGCGTATTATTTACAAATTGGGATGTTTGAGCAGCAGGTGCGCAACATACAGACGGAGACATGGTTTTCGCATTGTATGTTGGTTGGATGGCGTGAGTCAGCAGGTAGGTTAAGGTAAATCAAGAACAAAAACAGAAAACAAAAGAGAAAATGAGTCATCAACACAAGCAAAAACTTGAACTTTGAATACTTAACTGGAAAATTTTAGGATTTTAGTAAACTTTGCATATTCTGCTTAAAATGCATCAAATCAAAACATATTTTTGAAATCTGTAAGTTATGCAGACAGGGTGGCATTCATTTGCATTCCTGTTTGTAATGCAAATCCAAAGATGACTCACAGACACTTATTTTTTTTATTTCCAGGCAAAGAAATCAATGTCAGTTTTATGCTTGCTTGGGAACGCTCTCTACATAACCCTGGTTAAGACTATTGCTCTGTTTTGATTGTTAACTTGGTGGTGGGAACTGACACTCATATTTTTGCCTAAGGAAAAAAAAGTACATTCACAAAGTAACATATGAAGTGACTACAGATGAAAAAATAAATAAAGACACCACTAATCCACACGACGGCTTCCTTTCATCTTTTCTCCTCTAGGCAGGACAGGGTGATGGACTGAGCTCTGAGAGTGCTAGTGGTCAGGGCACAGTGGAGCTTCCAAGCCAAGTGGCTTCTCAGCCCTACCCCCAGCCCTGCTGGGCATCAGAGGCTGCTGGGAGCGGCCATGGTGGGCTTACTTGAAGTAAGAGACTGGGCTACTCCGACCACCTGCACTGCAGAAGGCCTCTGCCTTGTGTGTGGGCCTCTTCTGAGGGGGAGGCTCCCCTAGAAGGCATTGTGCTCTCTGCACGACTGGCACGCCCCACCCTTGATGCCCTCTCATCAGTCTGCCCTCTCTGGCAAGGACGCATACACATGAAGAAACCCCCAGAGCTGTGTCCTGGGAGCTCAATGTTTGGATCCCTTTATCCGGGAAACAAAGATACGTGTGTCCAAGGAGGAGGCCTGCAGGGATCAGCAGCCAGCTTGCTCCTCCCAGACACCACAATAGTACAAACTATTTCTGGATGAGAAACACTTGGGCAATGTCTCAACACCAACAGTTGGTGGCACATAAGAACCTCCGTTTTTGTGTTAAATGAGAACCCTTGGACTTTTGCCCAGATTATTTGGATTATTAATTTTTGAAAACCGTGACGCATGCCACATAAACAAAAGAATATGTATAAATGTGTGTAGACGCATTTTAAAGAAAAATAATAAAAAATAAAAAAACCATATATCCTTCACCCAGCTTAAAAAAACAAGAATGTCACCATTACCTTTGAAGTCCATCCTGTCTCCCTTTCTCCTGCCTGGACATAGTAGCTGCCCTTAATTCTTGTTAATAAGTGCTTCTCTTTACTGTCTTACCACAAACTCTTAAAATGCATTTTACTTGACTGTTCTTAACCTTTGTAAAACGGGACGATACTGTGCACAGCCTTTTTGGACTTGGACAAACTTTTAAGCCATGGTGAGCCAACCCTGTTTGTGAGAAGCAACTCTCTGGACATGGAGGTCACCCTCATACTCACAGTGTGTGTGGGCTTCCCTATGTTATTGTATTGTGACAATTGGCGCATTCTGCTGCTACTGAAAACAACACTGCCACAAACGTGTGTGACAGTGGCCCCAGGTCACCAGCCCAGATGTGCTCTGGCATATGTCCCTAAGAGAGAAGGTGCTGAGCTGCATGCATATGTTCAACTTTCTAGGGACTGCCACACCTTTCCAAAGAGGTTGCCCAACAGACACCCCCGCAGTACTGTGCAGGTTCTGGATGTCCCACTTCCTTGCTAACCGTTGGCATGGTCAGAATTCCTGTTTGACAAACCAGAGGGTGTGAAATGATATCTCAATATCATTTCACTTTACATTTCTTTGATCACAAGTAAGCTTGAGCACCTTTTCCTGTGTTTATTGGCCATTTCTGTTTCTTTTTTCTTAAAGATTTTTTATGTTTATTTATTTTTGAGAGAGAGAGAGAGAGGAGAGACAGAGCTTGAGCAGGAGAGGGGCAGAGAGAGAGAGGGAGACACAGAACCTGAAGCAGGCTCCAGGCTCTGAGCTGCCGGCACAGAGCCCAACGCAGGGCTTGAACTCTCAGACCATGAGGTCGTGACATGAGCTTTGATCACATTTCTTTGATCACAAGTAAGCTTGAGCACCTTTTCCTGTGTTTATTGGCCATTTCTGTTTCTTTTTTCGTAAAGATTTTTTATGTTTATTTATTTTTGAGAGAGAGAGAGAGAGAGAGGAGAGACAGAGCTTGAGCAGGAGAGGGGCAGAGAGAGAGAGGGAGACACAGAACCTGAAGCAGGCTCCAGGCTCTGAGCTGCCGGCACAGAGCCCAACGCAGGGCTTGAACTCTCAGACCATGAGGTCGTGACATGAGCTAAAGTTGGACGCTTAACTGACTGAGCCACCCAGGTACCCCTGGCCATTTCTGTTTCTTATTAAAATACCTTCAGCTCATTTTTTAATTTGGTCACTTTTGTTTTTCTTACTGATCACAGAAAAGCCTTGCAGAGTCTGGACACTAACCTTTGCTAGTGGTTTGGAAAACTTCTCTGTCCTCCAGCTATGCCTTTGTCACTACGTGTTGGCACATCGCAGACCTCAATAGCTCATTCTTTTCTCTCCTTTACTGACCTCATTCAGTCTCATGGATCTGATACCATCTTATATGCTCATGATTCCCAATCTTACGCCACTGGCATGAATCTCTCCTCCAAACTCCAGGCCCATCTGTCCAACTACCTTTTGGACAATTCCTTTGAGAAGGCCACCAGGCAACTCAAATCTAACATGCACAAATTGCATCCTGACTGTCCACAACAAACCTGTTCCACCCACATTCTTTTCCATTCTCATTAATGACAACCCATTTTCCAAGTGCTTAGACTTTGATGTCATTCTTGCCTCAACTGTCACACCCACATTTGGTCCATCTACAGCTCTCCTGGAAAATACGTCCAGAATGACAGTCTCTCACCTTAGCCCAAACACCCAGTCCCTCTGCTGGGCTCTCTGCAGTGATGCTCATGGCACTCATCCCCACAGGGCCGATACTCAGTTGTCAGCATCTACATCTATTTTTGCTGAGAATTCTCCCCCTCCTACCACCAGCCTTCAACCAGTGGCAGACAGCACTTGGTGAAAAATACCCCAGTCACTTGCACTTGCTGGGGTAACTAAGGCTTAGAGCTCCCCATTAGGACCCACAATGCTAACTGACTTCATAGCACCTTGTGTTGGATGCCTCCCTTCCCTGGCCCACTCCATCACTCCCCTGGAATTCCCGGGGATCATCTGTCTTGGGGTCCACCTGGGATAGCCCAAACGAAGACAGCCCTAAGTTGTCTAGCTGCTTCTGCTTGTGCCCTGCACTGTGTCCTCAACAGAGCAGCCAGAGGTCTGGTCTAAAAAGCCAAATCATGTCACTCTTCTTCACAAAACCCTCCAAATCCTCCTACTCACAACATAAACCAAAATTTACTCCAGCTGCAAGGTCTTCCCTGTCCCCCATCTCCTCTGTCCACACTGCTGCTGTGGCAGTGTGCCCATGTCCTCCCTTGTGAGTGCAGGCATAGGGTGGGTGCAGGGCTTGGTGTTGCTCCCCGACGTCCCCTGCTCAGCTTCCTCACAAACCCAGACATCTTTTCTTGGAAATCATCACCTCAGTGACATCTTGTCTGGACACATAGCCATCAAAGCCTGGAACCACCCCCACCCCTGCCATGTCTCATACCCCTTCTCTGCTGTGCCTTCTCCCAGGGCCTATCGTGGTCTAAAACCCATATCTTTCTCAATGGAACGAAACTCCAGAAGAGCAGAGATTCTTATCTTTTGTCCCTGCATTTAGAATACTTCTTAGCACATGACAGGCAGTGCATAAATATTTATAACGGATAAATGAAGGAATGTGATGCAAACAACCCCTCCCTGTTAATGGATTGTCCTTTCTTCTTTTGATAAACAGAAACTTTTTATTTTATAGAAAATTTTTTTCAGTTATGGCTGGTGCTTCGTATATTTTGCTTATGCAAACAGTCCCTATCCCAAGGTCTTAAAGATAATCTCCTGTATTTTCTTCTAAGAGTTTTAAAGTTTTCCCTGTTATATTTAAGTATTTTCATCCATTTGAAATAGATTTTTTTTTGTAAATGGTGTGAAGATTCAATTTCTGGTTTTCCTGATATGGATAGTCATTACACCCACATCAATTATTGAACTGTCTCCCCATTAAGTAACAGGGTCATACATCAAGTTTTCATACACGAGTGATTTTGATTCTAAACTCTTGATTCTGTCCATTGGCTTATTTACTATCCCTGTGTCAGCTCCATATTCTTAATGTTCTCGCTTTATAATAAGTCTTATCATTGATGGGAACCGTACCCCCACCCCACAGCTGCAGCAGCACCTTCTGCTTCTTACATATCTTGAGTATTTGGGTGCCTTTGCTCTCTCTGATGAGTTTTATAAGCAAGTTGTCAATTTCCAAAACAAACAAACAAAAAAAATCAGTGGTATTTGTATTGAAATTACATTGAACCTACATATCAATCTGGACAAAATTATCTCTGAGATTGACACTAATTATTTACTGTGCAATAGAACACCATCTACTTAAGTCTTCTTTACTATCTTTCACTGAGGTTTAGCACTTTTCCATACATAGACCTTGCGTATGTATGCTGTTAGGTTTACTGTCAGAACTGCTAATGCTGTAATGGCATGCAGTCAACTACTCACTCAGGTAATCTACTCAGCAACCATCCTAAACACTCTTTATCAGTGTTACATTTTTCCAGATTTCATCAATAGCTAATAATGTTATCTGGGAATAATGACAGCTTTGCCTATTCCTGTTCTAATACTTAGACATTTTATTTATTTTTCTTGTCTTATTCATTCAACAAGTGTCTACTGAATACCTAAAGTGTCAGACACTATTCTAAGTCCTGGAATATGGCAGTGAACCAAACAGGCAAAAACCTCTGTCTTCGTGGGGCTAACATTCAATTTATTTAACTGACCAGGACCTGAAGTTCAATGTTGAAAAGAAGTAGTGCTTACAAATATCATTGCCCTTCTCTGATTTTAAAGGGAATTGTTTCCAAATTTAACCATTATATGATGTTTGCATAGGATTTTTTGGTAAATTTTCTTCATCAAGTCAGTAATTCCTAGATTACCAATAATTTCTATTATGAATACAATTTGAGTTTTACCGTACATCTTCTCTGGAGCCAAGACAGAATCACATTAACAGTGTCCTTTGATCTGTTAATGTAAATTAGACTTTCTGATGTGTCTGTATCTATATTAATGAGTGTGGATTATGATCTTCCCATATTATACTCAATTAAAAAGTTTTAGTATCAAGATTATACTAGTCTCATACAAATAGGGAATGTTCACTCTTTTTCTATTCACTGGAAGAATTTGTTTAGGATTGGAATAATCTTTCCTTATATTTTAGGTGGAAACCTAACACATAAGACTACTATAATCAGTGGTATGAGCCACGTCAGGACATGGATCCCAAGGTAAAAGACAAATCAGTTATCACACCTCACACTTCCTACTTCTCATAGGCTTCCTTGAGTTTCAGAGATGGCATTTACCACAAAGGAAATACTGCTGTGACCTATTTATCAGGTGACACAAAGCTGCCGGCTTTGAGAGATTTCAGAGCAAGAGAGGGGTCTCTAGCAGATCCATGCTGCAGTACCAGGAGCACTATACCTTGGGCCATAAAATGCAACAGATTCCACAGTGCTGGGGTATCTGTGGTAGATAAAGACACTGTGTGGAGTCGCTGGAAAGCCTACATAGAAAAGCCAATGCAAAGACCTAGGATTCTGGAACAAGGCCATGTCATCTGCTACAGACATCACCAATGAGAGGGCTACTCCTGGATACTGGGCCCTGGGTGGAGACTGCATCTGACCATGAAACAACAGTGCCTATGGTACCAAAGCTTCTCCTTATGAGTATATGTAGCAGGCCCATCATCAATCCTGCATATGACTGAAGTGCTGCATCCAGGGCCGAACCCAAGCATGTCTAGAAGGCACAGTCATATGACAGGTGGCCCAGTGCCTCAGACGTCTCACCTTTGCTGCAACTCTGTCTTCCTGAGCTCACCCTGACCCCAGTGAATCATGGGGTGATCACTATAGCCAACCTGATTTATGGAGCAGTTGGCTCAATAAATTGGTACAGCCTCAGTAGAGTCCCACACAGAGACAACCTTAAAGGCAATGGTGAAGCAGAGCTCTGGGTGGTGCTCTGGGTACCTCATCAGCCATGGTGTCTATGGAGAAAGAAGTTGCCTGTGGTATGGACTACAGGACCTCTGGCAAGAGCTAAAGCCTTGTCAGGACTCCAGAAAGAACAAAGTTTGGGGAAAGGCTGGATGGGCCTGGGGAATGTATGTGACGTGCAGGTCCTTGTAATACACAACCAGGTCCACCAGAGCATCCACGGCTGTAGGGGCACTAAGAACCAGCTCCTGAGATTGTTTGCCCAACAGGTAACAGCCAGCCTCCATCCTCACCAGCCCCAGTGTTTATACAGTAGATCCATGAATGAAGTGACTGTGGTGGCTGAGATGAAGGCTGTGCCTGAGCCACCCAGCTGGGCTCCCTCTCAACAAAGCTGATCCAGCCATGGACGCTGCTGAACATCCAGCCTGCTATGAGCAGAAGTCAGCTAGGCCTTTACAGTGTACCACACTTCAGGCTGTCAATCAGCCCCTTGGTACTAAGTTGCTTACATGGGAATCCTTTCACCTGGAAACGGCAGTGATTTATCTCAAGTGGGATCACTCATATCCTGGGTGTGGGTTCGTCTTTTCTGATGGAATACCTTGGCCTACGCTAGTATCAGAGATTCATCAACATGGGATTCCACATAACATCAGCTCAGCATAAGCACAGGAGCTACAAAGGACACATGACTCAGGATCCATATCATATTCAACATCATTCAGGAGATGCTAACCTGATAAAATGTTGAAACAGACTCTTAAAGGCACAGATTAAATGCTGGCTTGGTGCTATATACCTCATGGGGTTGGGATGTTGTCCTTTAAGATGAAATGATGGTCAAGAGGTGGTACTGGGTGCCCAACTGGTAAAACGCCCAGACCCAGGAAGCAAGGGGTAGAAGTCGGGGTAGCCCCTCTCAGTATCACTCCAGCTACTGAGGGCAGACTTTGTGCTCCCTCTCCCCAAGTTTAGGTATGGCAAATCTAGAGGTCCTGGCTCAAGGAGTAGGGAAAGCTTCCACTGTGGAACATGCCTTAAGAACAACAGGCAGAGCATAGTTTCCATACTGGCCAGGGTATTTGATGCTGGTTATTCTTTGTTTTATGTTTGCTTGTTTGTTTGTTTACTTTTTGAGGCAGAGAGAACAGGGAAGGGGCAGAGAGAGAGAGAGAGAGAGAGAGACAGAGAGAGAGAGAGAGAGAGAGAGAGAGAGAGAGACAGAGAGAGAGAATCCCAAGCAGGCTCCACACACCGCACTGAGCCCAACTCAGGGACTGATCTCACAACTGTGAGATCATCACCTGAGCAGAAATCAAGAGTTAGACACTTACCTGACTGAGCTGCCCAGGTGCCCCATATGCTGGTTATTGAGAAGGGCAGAGCTACCAGTACATAGGGGCAGGAAGAAGTCTATCTGGACATCAGGAGGTTCACTGGGGCCTTTCTAGGTGTTTCTATGACCAGTCTTAACTATGACTGGACTACCACGGCAGCTGGAGCACAAGTATGGCAAGCAGGGACTTAGGTTACAGTGGATGACAGTGTGGGCCACCTACAGGCCAGCAACCAGAGCAGCAGATGGCCACCATTCAGGGGACCTCAAAAGGGTCAGAGGAAGAATGAGTTAATGAACATCAACTTAACTCAGATCAACTCCAGCTGGTTACCAACCCTCTTCTTCCAGAGATGGTGACCAGCACCATCCTGAAGAATGAGTGAAGTAAACCCAGTGTGAGGTGTGTACAAGAGTTGAGCAGAGCCAGGGTGGCACAGCAGACACTTGTTACCACTGAACGGGCACCATGTGGCCCTGTTACCATGGAATCTGACATTCCTGCACCCCCAGCAGGTGCCAGAGCCTGCTTTGCCTGCACACAGGGTATACTCAGAAGAGCCGGAGGTGTCTGACCATTAACACCTCCAGCTGTAGCCCTTAGCTGAGCGCTAACAGATACAGAGGAAGAGGTTTGCAGCTCTGAAGTGCGACCACCCCCAGTGAGGGATGAGCCAAATTCACCCCCAACTTGGCTCCAGATACATTTCTGGTCCTCCTTCTCTTACCCATAAGTTCCCCAATCCACTCTCTAATGGTTTTGCCTGGGACTACTTCCTAAGAAATGATTTGTACAAGCACCCCATCTCAGGTGATGCTCCTAGAGAATTCAACATAAGACAGAGATGAGATTTTTTGCCATTTAATTCTAAGAGAAAGCACTGTACTCAAAGAATATTGCTTTACGATTCAGATTCTTTGAAATTTGTTAAGACAAGTTTATATTCTAGCACTTGGTCAGTTTTTACATATAATCCATGCATGTTTAACATGAATGAGATTGTCTAGTTTTATTTATACACACACGTACAAACATGTAAAACAAACCTGGTATTTTAAAATATCCTATATTCTTGTTGATTTTAGTTTATGTAATTTTGGTGCCAAATTGTTAGATTTGTTAGACACACACAGATTTAAAAGACTCTTGTCTTCCTGGTCAGTTGTTACCATGGAGCTCCCAGGTGGCTCTCAGGCCACCAAACTGGAAGACCTTTTGGGAACCACTTTCTTATCCAAGAAAAAGCATTTTTTTCAATCAGTCCTCAGTCCCCAACTCCACCTCTGGAGAGGAGACTCCTTCTTTCCAGGGGCTCCTGGGGAACTCTAGCAAGAGAAGAGGAGCTAACACTTAGGACCTGGAGGCCCACTGAGGGAGCACCACCTAGAAGGAAATCACGCTGGGGCCCTCGAGGAGGGACAGGAAATGCTACTTACCGCAATCTCTGTTACTAAAATATCAGTAATACTTCCCAACACAGTGACAAAGTCAAAGACATTCCAGGCATCTCTGAAATAGTTCTAGAGAGAAAAAAGAGCAGTCACTGCTAGTGGCTGGTGAGGGTTTCTGCCAGGCTAGGAGTTGCAAGACGTGGCTCCTAATCAAGAAAGGGGCAAAGGGACAGATGGGCCGGCCACCCCAGGTGGGACACCACAGCTGGGTAAGTAAACACCTGGGGGCCTGGGCAGGTGCAGACTGAGAGCTGTGAGTCCAGAGAGGAGGAATATGGCTCCATCTGCCTCCAGGAACTGAGCTGGGGGCAGAGCTCAGGCAGCTGAGAGCATTAGAGCAGCCCCTTCCTCAGCGCCCCTACAAGGTCACATTTCCTCTGGGGGCTTGGGGGATTCCCAGCTCCATGCTGTAAGTCTCTGCAGGTCTCCCTACAGATGGGGAGCCACAATGCAGACCACCAAGAGGCCAAGAGGGAGTCAAGGCACCTACCAGCACCCCAAAGGCGATGATCTTCAGCACGCATTCCATGGAGAACATGGATGTGAACACAATGTTCAGGCATTTCAACATCAGCTCGTACTCATAGGGTGCATTGTAGAACTGCACGGGGAATGAGTGCCATTGGCCATAGGTTCAACTTCCCCAAGACACCCCACCAGGGATCACCCTGACCTTCTGCCAGAGCACTGCAGGCAGAGAGAACTGCATGCCTGCCCAGCACACAGACACCCCATCCTGCTCTCCCCGTCTCCTCCTAGGACATTCTCACCAACTCAGCCCATGCGCAACCTATGGCGCTGGCTTCCATAGGCATCCCATGCTGACCAGGACATGGTCAAATGTAACTACAGTTCTCTCACACCCAGATGCCACCCACTTGCCCCCGTACTGGGCCCGCACACCTTCATCATCAGCACCACCGTGTTGAGGGCAATCATGGCCATGATGAAGTACTCAAAGGGCGGAGACACAACAAACGTCCATGTCTTGTACTGGAATGACTGCTTGTCCTGGGGCATGTACCGTGTCAGGGGCTTGGCGCTGATGGCAAAGTCAATGCAAGCCCTCTGTGTGGAAAGAAAGGAGCACTGAGAACTTGTCTGGGGAGAACCCCACACTGTAGCACCCACTGCACCCACGCCTGTCTCCTTCATCCTCGCAGGCAGCCCTGACCACCCACACTCAGTCTCTCTCTGTGCTGTACTGGCTTCCAATGGTCCTGCCCATGCTGCCCATCAAGCGAGCCCAGCAGAGCGTCCACTGTACATATGCACAGGGGACAGAAGAGGGAGCCACCCACCTCGTTCTTCTCCAGGCTGCACTCAGACATCACCTTGTCCCCCTGCTCCTGGAAGGTGATGATAATCAAGGCCACAAAGATATTGACGAAGAAGAAGGGGAAGACCACAAAGTAGACCACATAGAAGATGGATAGCTCCATGCGGTACCCGGGGCTTGGGCCCTGCTCCTCATAGGTGGCATCCACAGAGTGTTTCAGGACCCTGTGTCAAGAGCAAACACCAAGAGTCAGGGGGACCCCTGAGTACAGACCCATGGGGAAGTCAAGACCTGTATCACAGGTGAGGCTTCCATACCTGAGCCCAGAGATGGCAAGAGAAAAGGAGGCTCAACATGGCAGGCCAAAGCCTGTCCCACCCCACCCCCCAGGACTGCAACCTCCTGGAGGTGGGCTAGCTTACTGATGGGGTTTGTACTCAGGACTGTTGGAGAGCCACCAAGGGGAGGTCTCCAGTGCCTAATGTCCTAACCCCAGGAGAGGTGGAGGCCCAGGAGTTGTGCCCTGCCCTGCTCACTCCCGGCTCACGCCTGCTCATGCCCAGCTCACCAGCTCATACCCAGCCTCACCTGCCTTTGGAAAGCCCTGAGCCACCTGTCAGAGCATTGATCCCACCTTCTGAGTGGTGGTCCTCCCTGTTATCCAGTGTGGCAACTGAACACATACATCCTTCTGTCTACCCTTAACTGAGGCCAGAGGAGTAGCACAGGGAGATGCTGAATAGCCCCATTCACTTCTGACCTTCAGCTACTCAAAAAGGACTTTCAGGAAATCACTATGCGGTGTGCTTTGGTGTAATCTCCTCCTCTTCCCAGGCCACCCCACTCCTGGAAGGCAGAGCTATGTCTTACCTGGTAGATACAAGAGCCTATGGGGTATTTGCTGAGTGACTAAAACACAAACAGATGCAGAGTATGGGACTCCCTGTCCGAGTTGCCCCTCTTCTCTAGCCTGATCAAACACAATGAACCATATGAACACTCACATGGGCCACCCTTCTCCCGTGGACACTGTGAACAGTGTCAGCAGAGCCCAGAGCACATTGTCATAGTGAAAATCGTATTTCTTCCACTGCCGTGGTTGAGCTTCCACTTCCTCCTTCTCATAATCCAAATACTGACCCCTGGAGATGAGAATGTAGAGGAGGTTAGAGGATAAAGACCAAGGATCCAAATAAACCCATTTGTCTATGGCCAACTGATTTTTGAAAGGGCTGCCCACCCAATGGAGGGAAACACCATCAACAGATGGTGCTGGGACAACTGGGTATCCACTTGCAAAAGAAGGAAGTTGGACCCCTACCTCACTCCATGTCCAAAATCCAACTCAAAAAAGATCAAAGACCTAAAGGTAAGAGCTAGCGCTAGAAAACTGTTAGAAGAAAACACAAGGGGGCGTAAGATTTGGGAAGGGATTGCTAGATATGATACCAAAATCAGGAGCAATAAAAGAAAAAAGTAGATCAATTGGACCTCATCAAAATGTAAAGCTTTTGTGCTTGAAAGACATCATAAACACACAGAATGGGACCAAATATTTGAACATCCTCTCTCTGACAGGACCTGAATCTAGAATATATAAAGAACTATTATAATCAATTACAAAAAAGACAAATAACCCAATTAAAAAATGGATAAAGATCTGAATAGACATTTCTCCAAAGGAGATATACAAATGGCCAATAAGCACATGAAAAGATGTTCAACATGATGAGTCATCAGGGAAATGCAAATGAAAACTGAATTGAGATACCACTTTATACCCACTGGATGGCTATAATTAAATTTTTAAAAAGGCAAATAACAAGTGTTGGCAAGGATATGGAGAAATCAGAACTCTCCCACACTGCTGGTAGGAATATAAAATGGGTCAGTCATACTGGAAGTCTGTCAGTCCCTGAAACTGGTAAACAGATATACCACATGACCTATCAATTCCACTGCTAAGTATACACTCAAAAGAAATGAGAGGCGCCTGGGTGGCTCAGTCAGTTGAGTGGCAGACGTCATCTCAGGTCATGATCTCATGTTTTGTGGGTTCAAGCCCCGCATCGGGCTCTATGCTGACAGCTCAGAGCCTGGAGCCTGCTTTAGATTCTGTGTCTCCCTCTCTCTCTGCTCCTCCCCTGCTCACGCTGTGTGTCTCTCTCTCTCAAAAATAAATAAACGTTAAAAGATAAATAAATAAAACATCTGTCCACACAAAAACTTTGTACACATGTTCACAGAAGCATTAATGACAATAGCCAAAAGATGGAAACACCCAAATGTCCATCAACAGATGAATGAATAAATAAAATGCGGCATATCTATCTGCAGAGCGGAATCAGATCCAACCACAAGAGGGAGTGAAGTTCTGACACACACTACAGCACGGGTGACCTCAAAAACATGATGGTAAAGGAAAGAGATGAGACACCAAAGACCACATATTTATGATTCCATTTACATGAAACATCCAAAACACGGAAAACTAAAGAGGAAAAAAATAGATCCATGGTTGCTTAGGGTTGGAGATGGGGAGCTAGTGGGTAGTAAAGGGTATGGGGTTTTTTGTGGGTTTTTTTTTTTTTTAACTTACAAAAGTGTTCTAAAATTGACTATGGTGGTGGTTGCAAACATCTGTGAATATACTAAAAGTCACTGAGTTGTTCACTTTCAATGGATGCTTCATAAGAATTGTTATCTCAGTAAAACCAAAGGATATCACTGAATGGGGAAAGGATGGTCTTTTCAGGTAAATGGTGCTGGGTCAACTGGATATCCATCTACAGAAAAATTTATTTTTTTCCATACCTCACCTAACACACAAAGTCAACTCCAGATAGATCACAGATCTCAATGTCAAACGCGAAACTAAAACTTTTAGAGGAAAACATTACAGGGCATTTCCCTGACCTTTGTATAGATTTTCTGAAAAGGATACAAAGAGTACTAAACATAAGAGAGATAAATTGGACTATATTACAATCAAGATTTTTATTTTACTTTTTTATTTTTATTTTACTTTTTAATTTTCAAATGTTTATTTCTTTTGAGAGAGAGAGCACGCGTGCATGCACACACATGTGTGAGTGGGGCAGGGGCAGAGAGAGAGGGAGAGAGAATCCCAAGCAGGCTCTGCACTGTCAGCATACAGCCTGAGGGCTGTACAGCATACAGCAGGGCGCGACCCCACGAACCGTGAGATCATGACCTGAGCCGAAATCAAATCGGACACTTAACTAACTGAGCCACCCAGGTGTCCCTAAGACCTTGAAGACATAATCCATACATCTGGCAATGGATGCCTATCCAGGACTTCACAAAATTCCTACAAATCAATCAGAAAGTGAAAGACATCCATACGGGAAAACAGGCAAGGGGTTGCATAGACCCTTTCCAGGGATACTGGAGTGGTCAATCACCTGGTGACGCACCCCGCCCAAATTAAACCACAGAGAAATGCCACCAGCCCAACATGAGAAAGGCTACAGATCCAAAGATGCAACACACCAAGAACCCCCTGGTGCACAGTACTGGAGTTCTCAGCCATGTGGCAGGAGTGCGATTTTACACACCTATTTGGCAGCACCGGCAGAAGCTGAACACAAGCACAGTGCACGACCCTGCAGTCTCACTCCCAGGTGTGCACACCTCCTAGAACTGCATGTGTGTGCCTCCCAGCAGACACATACTGGGACAATCACAACAGCACTGCTCACAAGAGCCTCAGACTGGAAATACCCCCCATGCCCATCAGTCACAGAGTGGGTAAATTCGTGGTGGTGTATTTACACGAGAGAATATTACATGAACAGAGGCAGCTGGGGCCATTGCCTGTGGCTGGAGAAGCAGCCGCCCACACCACCTTGCTCAGCACCCGCACCAGCACCCGCCTCCATTTCCCCTAGTTCCTCCCTGAGGGCATCTCTCCTGTTTGCTCTGGAGTGGGGCTGGGTCCAGAGAGGCCTGAGGCCTCACAGTGATGGTGAAAGCAGCTCCAGGCATAGGGCGGCCCCTCTGATCCTAGAGTCTAGCCTAGAGCTCCAAGATTTGCAGAGCCCTCAAGCAACACCCCAGTGACTCCCCCCCCACCATGTGCTCCCTGATGTCTTTGGGCAGGAAGAGCATGTCCCTCAGAAGTGCCTGGTCCCCAGCTCTGCTGAGGAAAATGAGCCAGAAGTCCCAGTGTGACCCTGGGGACAGAGGCACACCCCCAGCTCTCTGGTGGACCCCAAGCAGGCTCCTCCCAGAGCCCTCACTGGGCTCCCCACTCCCAGCCCTGCCTGACTTACCGGCAGTCCCTCTCCAGCCCCTTGGACTCATCCGTGCAGTAGAAAAACTTCCCTTTGAAGAGCTGCACCGCGATGACAGCAAATATGAACATGAAGAGCATATAGACAACCAGGATGTTAAGGACGTTCTTCAGGGAGTTCACCACACAGTCAAACACGGCCTGGAGGGGAAGAGAGCTCAACTCAGAACCTCCGGGCCTCCCCGTATCCGAGGACCGTCG
This sequence comes from Felis catus, assembly GCF_018350175.1. NCBI lineage: Eukaryota > Metazoa > Chordata > Mammalia > Carnivora > Felidae > Felis > Felis catus. Next base: position 90,809,639 of record NC_058380.1, read on the forward strand.
AGGCCATAATCATGGAGGGAACTGCTGCCCACTGACTTAACACAGGAAGCTGCCTGCCACCGCCTCTCCCAGGACGGGATGAGCGGGCAGGAGGTGCTAGAGGAGGTGGCCTGGGCAGACGGGCTGGACCCTGACGGGAAGCTGGTGGTGGAAGCCTGGGTCAGGCTACATAAATGAGGACAACCTGGAGCCCAGGCCAGCGTGTGCCAGGGGTGGCTGACAGGGAGGGAAAGGAGTGTGGACGGGGATACGGCCAGACCCTGCTCCTGCACCCCGGCCTGCCAGTGGGTCATACTTTGCCCACAGGTGGGAGCCAAAATGGGGCAGAGAGGCAACAACGCTGTGGCCAGCTCCAAGACAGAGACTTTTGGCGTGTTTTGGTATGGCCCAGAGGCGACTCTGTCATCTGTTACTGCCACCGCCAGAGCTTTTTCTCAGATTCTTCCCCACCCAGAAGCTCGGCTTTCCCTGAATGCCCAGTACTGCTGACGCTGGCCCTGCTCCCTATTTCTCAGAGCTAAGGAGACTCCCCCCATCCTGCTCCAGCTGTGCAAAAAGGCAGACCCACAACCATCCCCCAAGACACTGCCTGGCACAGTCCAGACACCAGCAGCTGCCTCAGCAAATGCAGCCACTGCCCACTTCCATGGTGTCCATGACACCCCTGACCCCCCAGGCCGGGTCCAGGTCCCTGCTTGACACAGAGGGTCTTTGGCCGCCTTCAAGCCACCCCCCGCCCCAGTCCACCCCTTCACAAGCAAACTGCCTTCTGCAACCCCCACACTGCTTCAGGCCTGCAAGGGTTACATCCGCACGCTGCTCACAACACTGTACCACACAGTTTTGTGGGATTAAATGAGTTTAAGCATCCAAAGCATTCTTCACAGTGAGGAAGCAGCTCAGTGACTATCATACTTGAACACGACTCCCCAGGTGTTCGGGTCCATCCTCTTTATCCGGAACCTCAGCCACACCCATCCTCAGGGCCAAGCCCAGTAACCATTTCTCAAGAGCCCCTACCTCCCTGCATGTCCCCCGGGACCCTCCGCTTCTCTCGGCAGCCCCTTCTTCCCTGTACCGTGTCTGCTGCCGGCTTGAGGAAGAAGAGCCTTACAGAACACTACTGACACCAAGCGTTCCTTGCGGGGGAGTCGCGGAACTGAGAGAGCCTGACCCGCTCACACAATGCACCATCTGAGAACACCAGTAGGGGCCCTCCCTCAGCGCTCTCATCCCACCCCACGTGGAAGCTGCAGCCAGACAGGGTTACTTCTACGTGCACACGTGCACTCACACATTCATGTGCATACCACACACATGCGTGTGCATACCCGCATGCAGTGCAACCTTGTACACACAACACACACATGCACTCACATCTATGCACCCACGTGCACACACTCACAAGCATAACTACATGTACCTATGTGCACAATACCCATACACGTACGTCTAGACCTACACTCACATGTACGTGCACATCCACACACACGTGTATACACAGCCCTGCACACTCCTCAAGCCCCAAATCCACACTCTCACCTTAAGCTTAGGCAGCCGTTTTATGGTCTTGAGGGGCCGCAGGACACGCAGGACTCTCAGGGACTTGATGGTGTTGATGTCTTTCCCTTTGGATCCTCTAGAAGGGAGAAGCCACACATGCAGACAGGCAGGATGCACACTCATGCTCAGATTCCACAAAGCCTACTGGGGTCTGGGTTAGGCTCTCCTGAGCATTTTGCCTTAGGCCCCAGGGCAAACACTCAGGAACAGCGAGGCCTCTGCATCTCCTCCTACAGGTTGCATGGCAAAGCCCTCATCTGAGCAGATGAGGGCCAGGGCTGGGTCAGCAGTAACTGGTGTAAGGGAATGCTGGGTTTCCAGCAGGAAAGAAGCCATTCTCCCACACCACGTCGGCCACTTCTACCCCAGCACTCCCCTAAACCAGCTTCCTCTGGCCACCATGCTAAGACCGGCAATGGAAATAAAGAGGACAGAAGGGGGCTGGCCCCAGGACTGCAGACCTAGCCTGGGCCAGCCCATGGAAACCTACAAGCCATTAGTGCGAGAGCCTTCTGGAAGGGCTGGTTTCTCTTGCTCTCCAGCCCTGGTATAGGGAGGTAGGGAGGAACATGTCTGGATCTCCCTGACTGTACTTGCTCAGCTGCCCCCACACTCCTCCGGATGAGGTAAAACTGACAGAAAGGGGAGAGGAGAGGGAGGACAGGCGTGCTGGGAGGGGAGGAGGGGAGCAAAGTAAGAAAAAGAAAACGTTAGATGAATACAAAGGTGACGCAAGGGACAATGCAATGCAAGGGGTGGACAAAGAAAGAAAGAAATACTAAAGGGAAGAGAAAGAAACAGAGAGGGAGGGAGGGAGAAAAAGCCACAGAGACAAAGAGAGCAGCAGACCAGAAAACCAAGATTGAGGGAGTGGAGCAGTGGGGGGGGGTGGGGGGGGGGGGTAAGACAAGAATTCAGGAAAAAATTCCAGGCACCAGATGCAAGCCTGGAAATCCAGGACCCGTGAGTCCTGATCAGGCAGCCCTCACAGGAAGCCAGAGCAGACCCAGGTGGCTCTCTCAGGCTGCCAGGGCCCCAGGAAATGTCAGACTCTGGGGGCTGGCCCTCCTACCAATCAAAAGCCAGGGCTGGTGGGCAGGGTGGGGGGAGCGTCCCAAGTGGCCTTCACAGACTTCCTAAGGAAGCAATTCTTAGAAGCAAGGCCACACTCCATGCTCAGCAGTGGTTGAGGACTCAGGGCTGGGGGCCCTATTCCATCCTGTTCAGAGGCCACTTCTCTCCAAGCTCCCAAGGAGCCTGCACATGAAGAGAGGGGGCAGGGCCACCAGTGGTCTTCTCTGGACTCCAGCCAAGCTCTAGGGAAAGTGAGCTACGAGGCCCAGGCAGGATCTGTGGGTTGAGGAGAGCTGGAGAGCCCCAGCCCCCTATATCTCTCAAGACCCAGCTAGGGCCTACAGTCCAGAACCAGATCAAACTCTCTCTGAAACACCAAGCTTCCAGATGGGAAAAACCCAGCCTCCAGACCACCACATCGGGTGTTTCTATACCCCAGCATTCCTGACACCCAATCCCAAACGAGGTTCCTCCAGCAGCCCTGCTAAGACCAGCACAGAGAGAACAAGAGGCAGGGTGGGTGGGTGGACACCTGAGGGAGGCAGAAGGGAGGAACACCTGCTTTGGTTTTCTGGGGGTAGGGCTCTCTGCAGGGGCGGCCCTCGGGTGTTCTGTGTTCTGTTTCTCTCCTGCCCGCTCAGAGCCTTTGTCTTGCTGAGGCCACCAAGCTGGATTGTACCCCTTCCCCTGTGTCACTCCCAAGCCTCTCACTGACACTTTATATACAAAGAAAGCCGGTTAAGACCCCCACAGAGGCAGTTGTGGAGAACAGAGAGGAAAGAAAGCCCCGTTTCTGGAGAAGTGACGTGGGAAGGGATTTCAGGATGCCCGACATCCTGGCAGCCATGTTTGCAGCGGCTCCCCCCTGAGCCCTCACTGCCCTCAGGGCCCATGTCCCCAGCCTCCAGCACTCACTTGGGGCACCTCCCCACCAAGGACTGGCCATGCCAAGCCCCAGTCCCAGCCCCAGCCCCAGCTTCCAGCCCAGCCCCTGGAGGTGAGGCAGGAACATGTGGCATGGGGACATGGCTCCTGGCAGCATGCATCCTGGACGGTGGAGGAGGATGAGCAGAGGTGAGGCATGGTGGTGAACCGGCCCACAAGGGGCCATGCTGTGCTATGATGTGGGGCAGTACGGGGCAGAGGGAAGGCATTACCCCATGAAGCTCCTACCGAGAGTCCAGCAAGAAGAGACAAAGAGAAGAGAGTCAGTGAGGAGGCCTCGCCCTCCCCAAGGGCTCAGAGAAGATGAAGACACCATCCCTCGGTGTCTGCATCACTGGGGGTCTTCCTAATCTCTGGATCTCCTCCACAGCTCCACCCAAGCCCCCCATATCTATCCCATGCCCATCACCATGCAGGATCTGAGCCAATCCAGGCCCAGCCACAATAGGGCTGAGTGTTGCCCGCTATGGAGTCAGAGAAAATGGTCTAACGCTCCAACGGAGGAAGACACCCACCAGCACCACCGCCCAGCTCTGGCTGAACAAGTGGTGCAGCTAAGGTCAGGGCAGGTAGTTGCTCTGAAGGACCCGACAGGCAGGCACCGAATAACCCAGAGGACTGCCTACACAATCTCAGAACCACAAGCTGTGGTAGGTCCAAGTGGGCCTTGAGATCTTCTTAACCCCACACAAGCCCAGCCCCAAGTAGACAGGAGCTACAGACAGCCCGCGCAGGCCAATGGGGCCCTTCCTTCCCTTATTCCCATACTCATTACAGCTCTGGGGACTGCAGCCCAGCCAGACCCAGAGGAGACACAGTACTTACGAGAAGGCAAATGCCACCAAGGCCCCACTGACCACGATGAAGTCCAGAATATTCCACAGGTCCCGGAAGTAGGCCCCAGGGTGCAGCAGCAGTCCCAAATCAATCATCTTCAGAGAAGAAACACGTATTAGGCGTACAATCTTTCAGAAAGAAAACCAGGGCCAGGCCGCAAAGTCATGGATTGGGGGAAAAGATGCTACTCAGGTCACACCCTCTGAGGCCCTCACGGGGCCTTTCAACCTCAGTGCCATTGACCCAAATATCCCTCATTGGTAATGACTGGCTGAGATCTTGCCTGGGCCCCCAATTCCCTTGGAGCCTAAAAATAAGACGCCTTCCCCCATCACTGGGCTGTAGGAATGCACAGCCCCAGGGAGCTCATGCCCCAACCCAGACCCTCAGAGGGTCAGCTCTCTGCAGCAGGAGAAAGGGCTTTGGGGGTTCACACGGACCTGGTGCTGCCACTCCTAAAGCTGTGATTTCCAGCAAGCACCTTAATATCTCTAAATCTCAGCTTCCGTGTCTATAAAATGGGATGACAAAAAAAATGCTTCCCCCCCAACCAGGAGTTTATAAGAGGAAATGAAGAAGCAGGCATGATATGCAGATGCACACACACGAAGTACCCAAGTCACAGGCACACCCGAAGCTGCACTGTAGTCAAAGACTGCATGCGTGTGTGTGTGCGTGCAACACAGCTGAACACAGTGTGTGCAAACACATGCACCACCACCTGTCAGACACCGAAAAGGGAGCAGTGCCTGCCAATACTGAGAGATAGAAGCAATCACAATGAAATGGTCAGTCCTTAACCGAACATCAAACACTTGAGCTCTTTTATTTCATTCATTCATTTGTTTATTTTTTGAGAGACAACATGCGCATGCTCAGGCAAGCAGGGCAGGAGCACAGGAAGAGGGAGAGAGAATCTTATGGATGGAGACGTGGGGCTCCATCTCATGACCATGAGATCATGACCTGAACTGAATCGTGTGTCGGACGCTTAACGGACTGAGCCACCCAGACGCCCCTGGAATTCTTTTACACAAGTCTTCAGCACCCACTCACCATGATGTTTGGGTGTTGAGGCCTCCACCCTCTCCCCAAGCTCCCCTTCTTCCCAGGCTGATGTCATGGGCCCTCCTCCTCTATCATGAGACAACCCCGAGGGTGGGGCTGAGCCCATACCTGCACATTCACGGAAGCCTGTAGCCCTTGCTTAGCAGTGAGGTAGACACAGGAATGATGCTGGTGGGCTCTCCCCAAACTGGGATAATGCTGTGGTGAATCTTTCATGAACTGGCCTCTGCCTTCCACAACACCCATCACCACACACCTGTGCGTGCACTCTCTCACTGAGCACGCACCCAGGGCACACCCACCACAAGCCCTCAACGGCGGCTACAGGGGCCCTGTGGCATCTCAGTCATGAGGGAGGATGAGCAAAGCCCTGGGGCCACCAGGGCAACTACATATCTCACCTTTATCACCATCTCAAAGGTAAAGACGCCTGTGAAAATGTAGTCCATGTATTTCAGAGCCTGGAACCAATAGGAAGGTTATTGTCAAAGGCTAGGCTGAAAGCTTGAGCCAAGACTATTTCCGTGGGAACACGTTTTCCCTCCAGGCCTCTGAGCAGACAACTCCTTGGCCAGGGGTCCTGCGGGCCACTGTCGTGGGTGGAGCCCCCTTTGGCAGCGGCACTGGCCCTGGGCATATCCTCACTATTCCTGTCTATAACTTGGGGCTGGGCCAGGAGGTGCCCCCAGACCCTCACCCCACACCCCTAGAGGGAGCAGACAGGACCCTGACACCTCCCAGCCCCTCCACAGCCTGAATGAGGTGCTCACGTTGTTCCTGGGCGAGTCTGTCCGCACAGGATCCTCGGCTGCCAGGGCAATGCTGCTCAGGGCGATGACCACAAGAATGACCATCTCAAAGTACCGCATGGTCACGATGTAATGGCAGAAGCGGCGGAGCCTGTGGGGCAAAGCACAAGTCGCCAGAGGCCCACAGACGGACCCGGCTGGCCACCCACCCCCCCACCCCCCGCACCAGAGCACGTGCTTGGTCTCTCCCTGAAAGAAGGTGTTACACCAGAACCGATCTCTACTAAGTATCTCTGTGTTGGGAGACAGCAGCCAGGTGACTGATGGTGACTCCGACTCTTGAGAGGGTGTCCCAGGAAGAGCGGTAGGAAGGCAGGGGCCAGCCAACTACAGCTCACAAGCCCCGTTTGTGTCCATAAAGTTCTATGAGAGCACAGCCACGCCTACGCGTTTACCTCTATGTGTGGACAGCCGTGCCCTGTACAGATTTACAGGCCTAGTGTACGTGGCGTGGAGGGGCTGCTCAGAGAGGTGGCTGAGGACCAGCACTCCTGTGGAGAGTAGGCCTCTCTGGAGAGCCCAGGAAGCTTTTCTAGGTCCATATTGGTCCGTGCTTGTCTGAGCCCCCAGAGCTACGTGTGCACACCTGTACTTCAGTCCCCTGTCCACCTTCAGCACTAGTCAGCATCACTGACCACTATTCTGCTGTGTGGAGGCACATGCCAGACAGCAGAGTGCGGTGGTGAACAAGGGCACCACAGAACAGTGTAGACATAACCTAAAGGGAGACTCTCAGATGCTGACAGGTGCTAGAACACAGCAGCAGATGGTGACCTGGGAGGTCTGGGAAGACCTCTAAGAGGGCAGTGAAGGTGACAAGGAGGAGAAGCCACAGAACCACTGTACGGGGCAGACGTGTGTCCCACCTCTGGGTCCTACCCCTCCCTCCTGCCACCACTTCCCTATTCCCAGGGCCTGAGGTCTGAGAGGACCTCCCACCTCCCAGCCACACCCACCCACTTCTCTCTGCCTTGAAGGGCCCTCCTATGCTCTTCTCCTCACCACGACCACTGCCACGCTCCACACCCACACCCACCAGAGCCGCCCTACCCATGTCCATGCCTCCTTCTGTACGGACACACTGTCCTCCCAGCTCCAGGATGCTCCGTTTCTGCCTCTTTCCTTCTGCATCTCAGGACTGAGTATCCACCTTGACCTCCATCCCTAGCTCCTGAGCCCACCTGGCCCTGAGACGTCCGCCGGCCGCCCCGGCTCTGCAGGGTCTGCACTCGCTTGCCCAGTTTGGTGGGGTCCCAGCCATGAGGCAGAAACTCTGGGTGTCATCCCTCCCATCTCCTCCCATCTCCTTCCCTTTCCACATCTAGTTTATCATCAAGTTCAATAGATTCTGTCTCCAAAGTTTCTCCCCAAGCATTTCACTCCCAAACCTCCCCTTACGACATCAGATCTCCTCCGTCTCTTCCTGAAAACCCTGGCCACCCTACTAAGGGCCATCCAAGGACTCTGCTGACATGCAGCCTGTGTTGCTGTTGACCGCCAGCTGCCTACAACCTTTCCGTGCTCCTTGGTGCTCTGAGTGCAGATCACGGCCTCTCCATAGGACTCTGGTCTCTGTGCTCCACTCAGTTCTGTCTTTAGCTGTTCTGCACCTGACACCTTCACTTCTGGACCACTGTGATCTCTCTTCTCTCCGCAAGGAATGTTTGTTCATCTCTCTTCACCTTAGCTCTCATCCACCCTCAGAATTCAACTGAGATCCCTTGCCTCCTCCAGGAAGGCTCCCCAACCTTCCCCAGCTGCTCCCAGACGTTGCCTGCTCCCTCCCGCACCGCACGGCAGTGCTCACAGGCAGGTCCACACTCCCTAACAGAGCAGAGGAAGCTCCCAGAAAATGTGTGTTGGGTGAAGGCATGGAGAGAGGAAGGAAGGATGGACAATGGAGGCCGGATGGAGAGACTGCAGGCTGGAGGGATGGGGACAGAGGATAAAGCCCGATTCAACCAGATCTGGCTGCCTTCTGGCCTCCCTGCTCCAACACACTGGCCTTTAAGTGCTTCCACTTTCACTCTGTCTGTCACCTCTGCCAGGGATGGTCTCCCTCCCCCTCCTCACCATTCTCACCTCCCAGCAAGACCCAACATGACATTCCCACCTTCACTTAGCTCATTCAGGACAGGGATCCTTGTTTGTTCTGCTCATTACCATGTATTCCCAGCACCTAGAATGCTGTTAGTACATAAGTACTGGTTGACCTAATGCAGCAAGTTGGGCTGATGAGTGGATGAGAAATGCTGCTGACTTCATGATAAACAGAGAGGCGAGAAACGGGCAGACCTGTGAGTGAATGTGGTGTGCACACACATGCATGTGTGGACGGTGGGCGTGATGGAAAGGTGGACAAATGGAAGCGCGCGTACACGATGGACATGAATTGGGTGCACGTGCGCAGCAACAAACGCTCGCTGCAGCAGGGGTTTAACAGCAAGGCTCTGGGACTGACTGACTGACTGGGTTCAAACCCCAGCTCTACCATTTGGGCTGACTGGCCATGTGTCTGTGGACAAGCCATGGACCTTTTCTGTGGCTACCTGTTCTCCCCTGTAGGGTGAGGTAACAGAAGTATGTCCTTGTGGATTGCCGTGATGCTCAGAACATTAGAACATGTAAAGTGCACAGAATCAGTACCTGCCAGGTCATGTCAGCACACCCTGCTACTGTGCACTTGGATCATGGCCACAGGCATGGGACAGGCACACAGCATGGGCAGGTGAAGGAGACTCACAGGTTGGTGGGGCTTAAGCAGAACATGGAGCTGTATGGGACGATAGGTCGGGGGCCACTCCTCATCACGTCATCGGCTTCTACCTCCTTCTTCCCTTCAGCTTGGCTTTCCAGGTCCACATTACCACCTACAAGGACACAGAGCCACCAAGTTAGACGTGTGGTGCGTGTGAAGCCCACATCACAGAGGTCTCACCCAGGCAACAGATGCTGTCCCATCACCAACCATACAGGTCTTCAGGAACCCAGCCAGGGAAGGGCATGTGGCTAAGAACACAGCTTCACCTGAGACTCCCTCCAATCACAGATCACGACTGAGGACTGAGACAGCACTGGAGACCTCACTTCTCAGCTGTAGCAGGGAGTTGTATGGGTACTGGGAGCAGCACCAAGCACTGTGCCCTTGGCTGTGGACACCTCTGCCTCCACTGGGGGCCATTGGTCTAGATGTTCTACGAACACCAAAGTCCATCTCGGCCCCAGAGACCAGGGCCAGTAGGCTCCCCTCCCTGGTCCTGAGCTCAGTGCCTCCTTGAGGAAAGGTGAGAATGCCCCACTGCTTCTGCAGGGGTCTTGGGCCAGCAGGACAGGGAGGAGCCCTGGACATGGATGCCCTCCTGAACACGGTGGTCCAGCCAGACCCTGCCAGGGATTCTCCCCTTCAGAACCCCGGCAAATGTCCACAGAGCCAGGACAGTGACCCAGGGAGGACTTCATCACAGCCCACATCTCGCATGGGCTCTGCTCCTCACTTCTCACACCCCTGTCTCTCAGCCCCACTAATCAAACTACCCGGGGTTAAAATGGCCACGACTTTGTTCTCGTTAAGTTGATTTTGTTGTCTGTGCACAGTGTTTTCCTCACAGTGACATTTCTCACAGTAACTTTTAGCTATCCTGGAGTATATTTCTGTTCTCGTGGGTAACAGAGTTCCTGAGACCCCAGGGGGAGGGCAGTGCAGTGACCTGGAGCCAGTGCCTACTGGCGTACCTCAGTTTTACTTCTTACAAGACACATAAAAGCAGAGGTTGTTAAAGGGTAGCAAAAATAAGGGTGGTTATCCCCAGAGCCTGACTAGTCCTGCAGAAGACAGCTGGGCCAGATGTGGAAGAGCCCAGGCAGCAGCGGTCCATCCACCAAACTCCCTGCTGACGGCATAATTATACGATCTTCTCAGAAAGCAATTTGGCAATACAGTCCTAACAAATTCTTTTTACTGATTTAATCTGTAAGACATTATCTTCCAAGGAAATCAAGCATGTTCTGTATTCACAAAGGTGTCTGTTGTTAAGTTCTTCTACAACAACAAAAGAAATTATAAAACGTACAGCCATAGGAGAAAGACTAAGTATCTGAATCATTACACTAGAGATATTAAAAATGTCTACAAATAGTTTCCATGACAAAAGAAGCTTAGGATATCATAAGCTAAAAAAAAAAAAAAAAAGACTACTCAACATGGATGGAACTGGAGAGTGTTATGCTAAGTGAGGTAAGTCAGGCAGAGAAAGACAGATACCACATGTTTTCACTCCTATGTGGATCCTGAGAAACTTAACAGAAGACCATGGGGGGGAGGGAAAAGAAAGAAAAAAAACAAGTTAAGGAGAGAGCCAAAACATAAGAGATTCTTAAAAACTGAGAACAAACTGAGGGTTGATGGGGGGTGGGAGGGAGGAAGGTGGGTGAGGGGTATTGAGGAGGGCACCTGTTGGGATGAGCACTGGGTGCTGTATGGAAACCAATTTGACAATAAATTCCGTATTTTAAAAAAAAGGCTACATATTTGTATATCCCACATGTACTCAACTCCAAAAAAATCATGTATATGGAAAGAGAAATAACACCAAAATAATAATAATAATAATAATAATAATAATAATAATAATGGTGATCTCTGAATGGTAATAGGAATTTTAATTCTCTTCACTATACTTTTAACAATTAAAATTTTTTTCCATGATGTGCATAGATTACTTTTAAATTAAGAAAACATATACAATTTTAAAACCACAGCATTTCAGACTCTTCCATGGTTAACAGTAAGGCGGGACCAATATGGACTCAATGAAGAATTCTGCTGCTCAAAAGAAGAACAAAGATGCCAGGCCCTGGATGGAAATATTCCTGCTGAAACAGATTTACAGCAACAACAAAAGGCATCACTTAAGTCAAAGCAGACCAGGAAAAAAAGGAAAGGATCAAAACGAAACTGTTGAAGACTAAGTAAATTCATTGTTAGAAGCAGGTTATGAAAAACAACAACAACAACAACAAACTTGACAGTAACAAAAATTTAATCATGAAACAGGACACTTCATCAAACAAAATGGCCAGACACAGAGCAAAGGATAAAGAAAGGGAGAGAAATCTGCGAAAAACAACCATGTGCCGGACATCGTCCAAGTGCTCTATGCCTCCTAACCGCACTCACTGCATATACCATCATCTCCATTTTCTTACTTTGTTTTTTTTTTATGTTTATTTCTTTACCTTGAGAGAGAGAGAGCAGGGGAGGGGCAGAAAGAGAAAGAAAATCCCAAGGAAACTCCACACTGCCAGCACAGAGCCCGACGCAGGGCCCAAACCCACAACAATGAGATCATGACCTGAGCCAAAACCAAGAACTGCACACCTCACTGACTGAGCCATCCAGACGCCCCTATCATCTCCATTTTCTAGATTATGAACTGAGACATTACCTAGTGGGGACATGGCCTATCAAGGCTGGGGTAAGAACTCTGAGCCCTGGGTCCCTACAAGGTAAGGACATGAGGGTTCATACTGAACCGCTCCCCTCGAAGAGGGCTAAAGTGAGCCCAGACTGGTGGTGCCCTGAGCTTCTGGGAAATCAAATGTAATGACAAAAGCACCCTTCATCTGGCCCGGTGGATTGGGCAACCCTTCTCAACTTGAAGAGAATTTAAACCCTACAGACACCCATGCTATGGAAAGAATTTCTCTCCTATACATTCAGAATGGCACCAGCTACATACCACCCTTCGGAGAACTGAAAAAGTAGTCAATTAATTCATTTTCTAGAGGGCTTCATTGTCTCACAAAACCCCAGCCAAGAAATGGTGGATGAAGGTCAGTCACATATGAACTCAAAATAAAAAATACCACCAAATGAGGGGTGCCTGGGTGGCTCAGTTAGTTAAGCTTCCAACTCTTGATTTCAGCTCAGTTTATGATCTCACGGCTTGTGAGTTCAAGCCCCCTGTCAGGCTCTTTGTTGACAGACAGCGTGGAGCCTGTTTGGGACTATCTGTCTCCCTCTCCTGCCTCTCCCCCGTTCATGCTCACTCTCTCTCTCTCTCTGTCTCTGTTCTTCCCCCACTTGTGCTCTCTCACTCTCTCTCAAAATAAATAAATAAACCTAAAAAAAAAAAACCACCAAACATACAAGGAAGCACGATCACCATGAAATGAAAGACAGCAGAAACAACAGATTCAAACCCTCCATAAACTACAGATACAAGAGTACTTTTAGAGATTTTATTTATTTACTTTTATTTATTTACTTTTGAGAGAGAAAGAGAGGGCACAAGTGAGCGAGGGACACAGAGGGAGAGAGAGAGAGAGAGAGAATCCCATGAGGGACAGAGAGAGGGAGAGAGAGAGAAGCGGGGCTCACCCGAAGCAGGGCTCGAGCTCACCCGACGCGGGGCTTGTGCTCACCCCATGCAGGGCTCAAACTCATGAACACAAGATCATGACCTCAGCCAAAGCCATATGCTTAACTGACTGAGCCACCCAGGTGGTCCCAGATACAAGAATTAGAAAACAAATTTTAGATGAGAAATATAAAATAGCTAAATATGAATATGTAAAGAAATATAAAATGAATCTTAAATGAACAAACCATTAAAGTCTATAAAACTGAGCCAGCATTTTCATGATCTGTGACAGAGAAATGTAAACGGACTCATCCTTCCACTGAAAACAACTATAAAAGCAGAACAAAATACATAATGTAACTGTTTAAAGGCACTGGGAACCAATCAATGTGGACAGAAGCCAAGAAGCTACACTCCTTGGGAGAAGGAAAGCACAGAGGTGACCCCATTTTCCCCCAAGCTTTTCCCCTTAGGCCATGTTCCTATTTGCAGTGCAAGGAAATAAAACCCAAGCATAAAGCAACATTTACAATGGAGAAAGAGAAAAAGACTGAGGTTACAGATTAACAAAGTGGGAATGAAGGGCAAAATCCCAGGGTGAAGTGCAGGGCAGAAGGGAGTCACTCCACCAGCCCCAATTAATTACCCTTCCTTCCCTGTTGCACATGTGCAAAATGAGGCTGGTCTCCACTAGAAGCAAATGCTTTCAAGGAAGCTCAAAGGAGAGAGGAGGATTGAAGGTTTGATATTGGGGGTCAATGACAACAGAGATTTTACTTTGCTGTTACTTTTTATTGGGATTGTTCTTGTTTCTGTTAGTGTTCTAGTTTCAGAGTTGCACAGATCTTGAATCATTGCCCTTTACCTTCTCTTTTCTCTAAGGCCTATTATTTTCAGTACATGGCATTGTCAGAAATGAATATATCATGTTGTAGCAAGAATGTCTAGAGTTAAGGAAGACAGAAAATGATGTTAATTAAAAACACAAGAAATAATAAATGTTGGGAAGGATGTACAGAGAAAGAAACCCTTGTGCACTGTTGGTGAGAATGCAAACTGGTATCGCCACTGTGGAAAACAGTATGGAGGTTTCTCAAAAAATAAAACCAGAATTACCACATAATCTTGTGATTCTACTACTGGGCATTTACCCAAAGAATATGAAAATATCAATCAAAAAGACATATGCACCACTATGGTTATTGCAGCATTATTTATAATAGACAAAAAATAGGGGCGCCTGGGTGGCGCAGTCGGTTAAGCGTCTGACTTCAGCCAGGTCACAATCTCGCGGTCCGTGAGTTCGAGCCCCGCGTCGGGCTCTGGGCTGATGGGCTCAGAGCCTGGAGCCTGTTTCCGATTCTGTGTCTCCCTCTCTCTCTGCCCCTCGCCCATTCATGCTCTGTCTCTCTCTGTCCCAAAAATAAATAAACGTTGAAAAAAGAAAAATAGAAAATGGAAGTAACCCAAGTGTCCATCGATAGATGAATGGATATACACGATGTGGCAAATATATACAATGGAACATTACTCAGCATTCAGGGTGCCTGGGTGGCTCAGTAGGTTCAGTGTCCGACTCTTGGTTTCAGTTCAAGTCATGATCTCACAGGTTTGTGAAATAGAGGCCTGCTTCAGGCTCTGTGCTGACAGAACAGAGCCTGCTTGGGATTCTCTCCCTCTGCCCCTCCCACACTCGTGCTCTTTTCCTCTCAAAATAAATAAATAAACTTAAAAAAAAATAAAAAGAATGAAACCGCACGAATGGATCTACACAGTATCATGCTAAACAAAATAATTCAGCCAGAGAAAGACAAATACCAAATGATTTCACTCATATGTGGAATTTAAAAAACAAAACATTCGAGAGGCGCCTGGGTGGCTCAGTAGCTTAAGCGTCCGACTTCGGCTCAGGTCACGATCTCACGGTTCATGGGTTCGAGCCCCGGGTTGGAGCTCTGTGCCGACAGCTCAGAACCTGGAGCCTGCTTCAGACTCTGGGTCTCCCTCTCTCTCTGCCCCTCCCCAGCTCACACTCTGTCTCTCAAAAATAAACATTAAGAAAAAGAAGACATCCGAACAAACAAAATAAAAAGAGACAAACAACTATAAAAAGACTCTTACATACAGAGAAAAAACTGGTGGTTGCCAAGGGGAGGTAGGTAAGGAATGGGTCTTAGCATTGCTCAAACGGGAACCTGGAGTAAAAACACCTGTAGACTTTGTCATGTGTGCACAATAGCATTACTAGATTTGTCACTAAAAAACAAAATAAAACACAACTGAACAAAATGGAAATAGAGTTCATAGCTTTAAACTAGTAGAGGGAAAAATGTGATATGTAAGTAAAAAAGAACCAGTTATTTAATATTTCCAAAAGAAAGGAAAGAAGAAAAAAATTTGAGTTATAAATGCCAAAACAATACATGATATATTCTTCTCTTTAAAAAAAAAAAAAAAGTACAACACCCATTCATGATAAAAACCCTCAACAAAGTAGGCTTAGAGGGAACATACCTCACTATAATAAAGGCCATGAATGGGGGGCATCTGGGTGGCTCAGTCGGTTGCTGTCTGACTTTGACTCAGGTCATGATCTCACAGTTTGTGAGTTCGAGCCCCACGTCAGGCTCTGTGCTGATAGCTCAGAGCCTAGAGCCTGCTTCAGATTCTGTGTCTCCCTCTCTCTCTGCCCCTCCCCTGCTCATGCTCTC
Organism: Felis catus; assembly: GCF_018350175.1. Lineage (NCBI taxonomy): Eukaryota > Metazoa > Chordata > Mammalia > Carnivora > Felidae > Felis > Felis catus. The sequence continues at coordinate 90,825,008 of NC_058380.1, forward strand.
TCTCTCTGTCTCAAAAATAAATAAAAACATTTTAAAAATTTTGTTAAATAAACAAATAAGTAAAACCATAAAAAAGTAACAATAGCAACAATAATAATAAGATACCTGGGAATAAACTTTAACCGAGAATGTAAAAGACCTATACTCTGAAAATTATAAAACACTGATGACAGAAGTTGAAGATGACACAAACAAATGGAGAGATATTCCATGCTCATGGATTGGAAACACAAATACAGGTAAAAGGTCTATATTACCCAAAGCAATCTACAGATTCAATGCAATTTCTATGAAAATACCAATGGCATTTTTCACAGAACTAGAACAAGTAATCCTAAAATTTGTATGGAACAAAATAAGACCCTGAATAGCCAAAGCAATCTTTATAAAAGAACAAAACTGGAGGTATCACAATCCCAGATTTCAAGATACACTACAAAGCTATAGTAATCAAAATAGTATGGTCCTGTCACAAAAACGGACACACAGATCAATAGAACAAAACAGAATATCCCAAATAAACCCATGTTTATATGATCAATTGATCTGTGACATGCAAGCAAGGAAATGCAAAGGGAAAAAGTCTCTTCAATAACTGGAGCTGGGAAAACTGGACAGCTACAAGCAAAAGAATGACACTGGACCACTTTTCTACACCAAACACAAAAATAAACTCAAAATGGATTAAAGACCTAAATGTGAGGCCTGAAACCATAAAAATCCTAGAAAAGAGCACAGACAATAATACCTGTGACAAACTATAGCAACATTTTCCTAGATATGTCTCCTCAGGCAAGGGAAACAATAGCAAAATTAAACTATTGGGACTACATCACAATAAAAAGCTTCTAAACAGTGAAGGAAACAATTAGCAAAACAAAAGGATAACCTACTGAATGGGAGGAGATATTTGCAAATCACATATCCGATACAGGTTAGTATCCAAAATATATAAAGAACTTATTATATAGCTCAACACCAAATGATCCAATTAAAAAAAAAAAAAAAACAGGGAAAAGACATGAAGATTTTCCCAAAACAAAGACACATAGATGGCTAACAGACACATGAAAAGATGCTCAACATCACTAATCATCAGGGAAATGGAATTCAAAACCATGATGAGGTATCATCTCACACTTGCCAGAATGGCTAAAAATCAAAAACACAAGAAATAAGTGTTGGAGAGGATGTAGAGAGAAAGGAACCCTTATGCACTGTTGGTGGAAATGCAAACTGGTGCAATCACTGTGGAAACAGTATGGAGTTTACTCAAAAAGTTAAAAATAGAATTACCACATGACCCAGTAATTCCACTACTGGGTATTTACCCAAAGAATGTGAAAACACTAATTCAAAAAGATATATGCACCCCTATGCTTATTGCAGCATTATTTACAAGGGCCAAAATATGGAAGCAGCCCAAGTGTCCATCAAGAGATGAACAGATACAGAAGATGTGTTATTGGGGCACCTGGAGGGCTCAGTCAGTTAAGTGTCCGACTTTGGCTCAAGTCATGATCTCATGGTTCATGAGTTCAAGCCCTGCACTGGGCTCACTGTTATCAGCACAGAGCCTGCTTCAGATCCTCTGTTTCCATCTCTCTCTGATCCTCTCCCACTTGCATGTGCTCTCTCTCAATCTCTCTCAAAAATAAATAAACATTAAAAAAAAAGATGTTCTTACTCAACATGTCTCCAGAGACAAGGAAAACAAAAGCCAAAATGAACTACTGGGACCTCATTAAAATAAAAAGCTTCTGCACAGCAAAGGAAGCAATCAGCAAAACTAAAAGGCAACAGACAGAATGGGAGAAGATATGTGCAAATGACATATCAGATAAAGGGTTAGTATTCAAAATCTATAGAGAACTTATCAAACTCAACACCCAAAAAACAAACAATTCGGTGAAGAAATGGGCAAAAGACATGAATAGACACTTCTCCAAAGAAGACATCCAGATGGCCGACCAACACATGACAAAATGCTCAACATCACTCCTCATCAGGGAAATACAAATCAAAACCACAATGAGATACCACCTTACACCTGTCAGAATGGCTAACACTAACAACTCAGGCAACAACAGATGTTGGCGAGAATGCGGAGAAAGAGGATCTCTTTTGCATTGTTGGTGGGAATGTAGGCTGGTGCAGCCACTCTGGAAAACAGTCTGGAGGTTCCTCAAAAAACTAAAAATAGAACTACCCTATGGCCCAGCAATTGCCCTACTAGGTTGTTTATCCAAGGGACACAGGTATGCTGTTTCAAAGGGACACATGCACCCCCATGTTTATGGCAGCACTATCGACAATAGCCAAAGTATGAAAAGAGCCCAAATGTCCATTGATGGATGAATGGATAAAGAAGATGTGGCATATATATACAATGGAGTATTACTCAGCAATCAAAAAGAATGAAATCTTGCCATTTGCAACTACGTGGATGGAACTGGAGGGTATTATGCTAAGTGAAATTAGTCAGTCAGAGAAAGACAAAAATCATATGACTTCACTCATATTAGGACTTTAAGAGACAAAAGAGACGAACGTAAGGGAAGGGAAACAAAAATCATATAAAAACAGGGAGGGGGACAAAATAGAAGAGACTCATAAATATGGAGAACAAACTGAGGGTTACAGGAGGGGTTGTGGGAGGGGGGATAGGATAAATGGGTAAGGGGCACTAAGGAATCTACTCATAAAATCATTGTTGCACCATATGCTAACTAATTTGGATGTCAATTTAAAATAATAAAAAATAAAATTATTAATAAAATAAATAATAAAATATACAATGGAATATTACTCAGCCATAAAAACAATGAAATCTTGCCATTTGTGACAACAGAAATGGATCTAGCAGATATAATGCTAAGTGAAGTAAGTCAGAGGAAAACAAATACCACATGATTTCACTCATATGTGGAACTGAAGAAATAAAACAAATGAGCAAAGAAAAGAAATAAACCAAAAAACAGACACTCCACTATAGAGAGAAAACTGGGGATTTTTCCCCAGAGAGGATTTTTCACCAGAGGGGTGGTAGGTGAAACAGGTAAAGGTGATTAAGACTGCACTGTACAGAATTGTTGGATCACTATACTGTACACCTGAAGCTAATATAACACTGTACGTTACTTATACTGGAATTTAAATAACTAATTAATTAAAATTTTTAGAAGGGAAAAAAAATCCCGTAAAAGCTGGAAGCAATGAAAACCTAGTAGCAACAACCACATTGCTAAATAAATACCATTTCTCATCAGAGGTTCTAAAGAAGCCGACCATGAGATGAGGGTCCTTGTGAAGTGACAGATTACTCCCAGAATAAACTGGAAGAAAGTGAGAAAAACAGAACAAGAACGAGAAGACAGCCAAGCAAGAGTGCAGTTTCAGGTAAAACCCTGGAACAGCAGGGTCAGGAGGCTCCCACAGAGACTCTGGAGTCTAAGTTAGACCTCTGAGCTGTCCCTACCTGCAGCTACAGGACTGGGCTTTCACACTCTCTACACTCTTCCTTCATGGCTCTGACCACGTGGGAGATGTAAACTCTCCTGTTTGTCCACTTCCTGTCCTCTCCCCCCAGGGGTCACAGGTAGTCCTCCAAGAGGAGCTGAAGGTAAAGAGGAAGGAAATGTGTAGGAACAGCCAGTGTCCACCGCACAGGTGGTCTTGTACAGATGGCTGAATCCATGTCTGTGGTAGAAAAGGTACATAATAATCCTGAAACATGTTGTCATAGATGGAAACCAGAAAGCTATCAAAGACAACTACAGGCATGTGAGGTCCAAAAAACTCAACCTTAAGGGGCTCCCCACAGCCAAAGTTGATATAATCTGAGCATCAAAAGTAACAGTGAGTTCAAGGACGAAAGCATATCAAACACATTAAAATAAAAAAAACTCATGACGATGATTCTCATAAATTCCTTGTTGCTCATATTCAGAGTTTCTGGGCACCAAGTCACTATTTCAAAGACCCATACATGGGCACCTGGGTACCTCAGTTGGTTAAGCATGCGACTCTTGATGTTGGCTCAGGTCAGGATCTCAAGGTTGTGAAGTCAGGTCCTGTATTAGGCTCCACGCTCAGCTTAAGATTCTCTCTCTCTCTCTCTCTCTCTCTCTCTGCCTCCTCCCCTGCTCACACTCACATGCTCTCTCCAAAAAAATAAATGAAAAAAATAAATAAAGACCCACGGGGCACCCAGGTAGCTCAATCAGTTAAGCGACCACTCTTGATTTCAACTCAGGTCGTGATATCACAGTTTTGTGAGGATGGGCCCCATGTTGGGCTCTGTGCCCTGACCACGTGGAGCCTACTTGGGATTCTCCCTCTACCACCCACCTCTGCTCCTCCCCCACTCATGCTCACTCTGTCTCAAAAATAAGTAAACTTAAAAAAAAAAGTAAAATAAAATAAATAAAGACCTGCACATAAAGGGACAGAATTAAGCATGTATGTTACTTAATACAAATACAAACTGTATTCCAAATAATTGATGTTTTTCCTCATGGAAAAGGTCAAAATAATAAATTCATAAAGAATGACAGAATTATAAATTCATCATTTTGTGACACCTGACGAAATCACAGATCTGGGTGACAGGCATCAGTGTCTACTAAACTCTTTGGGCAAAAGGCTGGTGGAGAGCTTACGGTGGATGGATCAGGCCAAACCCACTGATGAATCTTAATATCAGCAGAAGGAAAACACGATGACACTAGACACTATGTATTCTCCTGATGTAATGCAATAGGAAGTGTTCACGGCCACCTATGAAGCTTCCCCAAAGAGTTTAGTCAAGTCTCTAGATCTATAGTTTACAAACAAGGGCAACTTAACCTCCTAGGGATATTTGGCAACGTGTCTGGAGACACGTTTTGGTTGTCAAAATCACACAGTGCTACTGGCATCTGGAGGATAAAGACCAGGGATGCTGCTGAACATCCTAAAAACACAGGACTGCCGCCAACACCAAAACACAGTTCAGAAGATTGTTTTAGATCTGATTTCCAGTTAACAGGAGATACTGAGGACAGAGGAATGTACTAAATGACATCATGATGCAATCAATCAAATCCAGAATGTGGGAAATTCTACAGGGCAAATGACATAGTTTCCTCAACAAATAAATGGTATGTATAAAATAAGAGGGGAGAAATAGTTATCGGATAAAAGAGACATACACAGAGCAAGCAAAATCAGATGAGTAAACCTTAGCTGGATCCTGATCCTAAAAAATCAATTGTAAAAAGGTATTTTTGAGACAACTGGAAATTTAAACTTGGGATAGGTATTAAATAATATTATGAAATTATTATCAATATTATCAAATTATTACCAATATTGCTAGGCATACTAATGCTTTGGGGTTGGTTAAATCCTTAATTGTTAGAGGTGCTTATACTGTTATACCTAAAATAATAAACAAAAAGCACAGGGAAAAAAAAGGAGAAGTACAAAGTGAAACAAAAATATCAAAATGTGGATAATTGCTTATGGGTGGATGACAGAATACGAGGGTTCGTTATACTCCTGTCTCTACTTTCAAAGTTTCAATTTTCTTACAAAAAACAATTTCTGTAAGCAGCCTGGAGAGAAGACAGAGCCACACAAAAGAGCAATTTGGAGGAACTGCGGGCGTCTCTGCAGGAGACGGAGGGGGCACGATGCAGAGAGAACTGACATTCCAAACAAAGCAAAACTACTTTCCAAAATGTTAAAATAAAGATTTTGCAAGCACATTGAGAGAGTTTGCCACCATCCAACCTCACTAAAAGAAATGAGAATAGATGTTCTTCAAGCACAAGGGGGGAAAAGGCAAATGAACGATCCAAAATACAAAAATTGATGAAATAGGAGAAGGTATAATGAAATCAACAGCAAAAAATGTAAAAAAACAAACAGAAAACACATAAAGAAACTTCTGCCATTTGTAAATTCAAAGCTACACTTATAAGTAACTCATAGGTCAAATAAGAAATTATAATGAAACTTGGGAAAAGATTTAGAAGAAAACTATGGTGTTTCAAAACTTGTGAGATACAACTAAAACACTGCTTAGAGCAAAGGTTAAAGCCTTAATAAACACATTAGCAAAACAGAGGAGCTTAAATGTCAGGAACTGAGTATCCAACTAATAACTGAAAAGAAGAATATTGTGGTAAAGATGAAAAAAGCAGAAGAAAAAAATAAGAACAGAAATCCACAAAACAAAGACACAATGGAAAAGATCAAGAAAGCCAGAAATTGAGACTTTGATAGTCTATTTAACTTGACAAACTTTCAGGGGAAAAAAAAAGTTTTTCAAGGAAGGAGAAAAGGAAGGAAGGGAGGAAGGAAGGAAGGAAGGAAGGAAGGAAGGAAGGAAGGAAATTAGAAATGTAACAGTGGCCACACTACAAATCCAGCAGAAACTAAGAAGATAAGAGGCTGGCTCCCATAGATAATGGCAGTCACCCACACTCAAGTTTTCCCCACAGCTTCTATAAACTAACTACAGGGCCAACAAGGAAAGGTAATAAAATAATCCACAGTCCATACTTAAAGCATATGGGAAATAAGAAAAGTACAAGCTTAAAATTACATGTAAGTGGGGAAATGACCCCTGAAACCTACAAGCATGGATTGCGTGGAAGAGGCAAAGAACAGCAGGATCAAGGTGATGGTGGGACACATGGACACATCAAGTGTTCATCCAAGGAAGACAGGGCCCCACCCTAACCAAAGGAATACTGAGGTCAGAGACCTACTCCTGGGGACTCCCAGGACCTACACAGGACTGGCAGCAGTGAACTCAGGAAGACACTACTTCTGGTGGAAAAAGGCCCACTTGTGATGTGGGAAACAAAGGCAGAAGGAAATGTAGACAAAATTAATTTTCCTTATAACCTGCAGCCCAGTGACAAATACTTGAGGCAGACAGAGTACAGCTTTCCTCCAGGAACACCTTACTGTCTTAATGTTAATGATTTGCTAGAGGGGAAAACAACCTAGCTTGCTAATAGACAGGCCTCCGGGATCCCAGGGAGTCCTCTTCAGCATATGAAAATCCTTTTGGAAAGTCCCCTTATCTTCACCTCCCCAACTCCAAAGTATATACATCAGTCACTCTTCACAACCCCACAGCAGCTCTTTCTGCCCATGGGTCCTGTACCTGTGCTTTAATAAAATCACCTTTTTGCACCAAAGACATCTCAAGAATTCTTTCTTGGATGTTGGCTCCAAACCCCAACACTTCAAACCACATCACTTAGAAGGGAGCCACACTTTAGTGGCTTTCTGATGGAGGAAAAGAAAAACAAGTGGCTATGGCCCAGGGTCCTCCAGAGGTGGGGTATTACCACCAAATCAGAACTACACAGCATTCCCCACAAGGTATCACCGAGTACAGAGACTGGATTTCACCGTCCTAACAGAAGAGGGTGCTTTTCAATCAGAAAGCAAGTAAGCCACTCAAGCCCCTCCCTCCTCTCCACAAAATCACTGGTAATTACTGGTCCAGGAAAAGTCAACACACACACACTTCCTCATTATCAGAAAATGGAACCCAACATCCATACAAAGCTTCCACCACAGGACAACAGAAAGTAAGGATGAAACATTTCAGATAATATAAAATACTCCACAAAAATCAACTGCAAAGCAGGGAAAACTGCAACACAACTTTACAACATGAATTACACACAATTAAACCAGCCACTGCTAACAAGAAAAATCATCACAAATAAGATTAAAAGCTCAAAATAAAAATGTACGGAAAACCTGACATGAGAGATGAGAGCTGACCAAACTCAGGAGAGAAACTGAAAAAGAAATCATCTGAGAAATGAAGTGAAAGGGAAAGACAAGACAGTCTCAGAAATCACAAAAAGTCGAAAAGAGACATGACTGAAATTATAGTAAAACAAAACAAAACAAAAAAGATAGAGGTCAAATAAGCCAAGAGAAAGAGTGTGAAACAGGGAATGAGTTTTCAAAAGGATCAGGGATAAAGTGATACAGAAGACGAAGTAGATCAACATTTGTATAACTAGAATGTCTGAAAAAAAAAAAGTAAAACAATGGAAAAGAACTAACATTTAACCAGTGATCCCAGAATGTTTTCCGGAAATGAAATAACACCCATCGATTGATTTTTGACAAAAGTGCCAAATAATTCAATGGAAAAAGGACACCTTTTCAACAAATGGCAACAGAACAAATGCATATCCTTGCGGGTTTGGGGGGATAAAAAGAACTTCTACCCTCAACTCATGCCATATATAAACATGAACCCAAGACTTCAACTCTTGGAAAGATGGCACAGAAGTGCTTTCCCCCATCCATCCCACTAACACAACTGAAAACCCTGGATGTCACATATAAGGCAAATATAGCAGGATTCTGAAAGGGCAGAGAGAAGCCAGATTGGTTAGGGACCTTGGGCCTTAAGAGCAACACAGCAATACGTTTTTCTTTTCTAGGTGTTCTTCTATGCCTCATATAACCTTGGTGCAGGAGAGGCAGCAACCCAGAAATGCCAACAGGCACAGATTTTAAAAGCCCCCAAAAAGTCAGCTCTCCCTAATGACAGGACCAGGAAAGGTGCAGACTAGCCAGACAGGAAACTTCTAGACGATAACCACTCTACTACAGCCAAACACCCCAGAAAAAAACTACAGTCCTATCTCGGTTCATATGAGCAGAGACCAAGGGGAGCACAGACTTCTACCCTCACTGGCCTATAATGAGGTACCCAAAGCCCCTGCCAGGGTGGTATCAGAGAGAGCTGAGTAGGGAGTAGGGGCTGTCATCCTCACCCTGTGGGAACAATACCCCAACCCATGTTATATCAACAAAGATTACATGGGTAGCCCAGACTACAATTCCTACCCAGAAGTAACAGCGCACCCCTTCCTTTTACATGCCAGAATAAGTCCTAGTAGAAAGCCAGGACTTTACCACCACCCAGAGGTAATGAAATCCACCCCTGCTGTGTCAATGGAGGTCACATGAGAAGCAGTAACAAGGCACTCCCACCTCTCTCAGATAGGGTGGCATCAGTGGAGGCCCAGAAGGAACAAGAAGTTGGCTCCCACTGGGGGTCAACTGAGGTCGAATGAGAAACCTGTGCTTTCACCCCCATCTGTAAGTAATGAGGCAGCTCACTCACCCTCCCCCTGCTGGAGGGGTGTAGACCAGCTAAAACACAGTAGACCAGCTAAAACAAAAGATTTAAATAAAACTTGAGGTTTATAACATAATATTAAAATGTCTAGGTTTCAATTTAAAAAATCACTTGTCACACTAAGAATCAGGAAAATGTCAATTTGAACGAAAAAAGACAAATAGACACCAAGATGATACAGATGATAGAATTATCTGAAAATGATTTTAAAGCACCCATCATAAAAATGCTTCAGCAGACAACTAAAAACACACTTAAAACAAATGAAAAAATAGAAAATCTCAGCAAAGAAATAGAAAGTTGTAGCAAAGAAATAGAAGATATATAAAGAATTAAATATAAATTTAGAACTGAAAAATACAATAACTGAAATTAAAAACTCAATAGATGGGCTCAACAGCAGAATGGAAGGCACAGAGGAAAGAATCAGTGAATGGGAAGACAGAACAATAGAAATTACCCATTCTGAACAACAGAGAGAAAATAGACTGAAAAAAGTGAACAGAGCTTCAGGGACCTCTGGGACTAGGACAAAAGATCTACCATTCATGTCAACAGAGTCCTGGAAAGAAAAGAGAAAGAGGGCAGGGCTGAAGTATTCGAAGACAGAATGGATGAAAAAATTTCCAAATTTGGCAAAAAGACACAAACCTACAAATTCAAGAAGCTGAGCAAATCCCAAACACAATAAACCTAAATAAACCCACGCCAAAATACATCAAAATCAAACTTCTGAAATATAAAGACAAAGAAAAAAATCTTGAAAGCAGCGAGAGAGAAACAACAGCTTACCTATAGGAAGAAAACAATTCGAATGACAGTGGATTTCTCATCAGAAACCATGGAGGTCAGAAGGAAGAGGCACACGTTTTTTCAAGTGCTGAAAAAAAAAGAACTGTCAACCCAAAATTTACACCCAGTGAAAACATCCTTCAGGAATGAAGGGAATATCCAGATACTCTCAGATGAAGGAAAACTTAGAGAACTTGTCACCTGCAGACCTACCCTAAAAGAAACACTAAGGAAAGCCCCTCTAAACAGAAAGTAAATTATGAAAGAAGAAATATTGGAATTATAAGGAAAGAAGAAAGAACAGCAGAAGAAGTAAAAATATGGTTAAACACAGCACACTTTCCTCCTTCTCCTCCTGTGTTTTCTACATTATGTTTGACAGTTGAAGCAAAAATTACAACATACACTGATGTGGTTCTAAATATATGCAGAGGAAATAATTAGGACATTTATACACAGGAAGGAAAAAGAGAAGTATATTTCACTTAAACTGGTAAAATGACAACCCCAGTAGACTAGAATAATTTATTTATATAATGTAACACCTACAGCAACCATTAAAAGAAAACAATGCAAAGACTTACACTCAACAATACTACAGAGAAATCAAAATGGAATTCTAAAATACATACAAGTAACCCACAAGAAGGAAAAAAAACAAAGAAACCAGAGAAATATAAAACAAAAAGAACAAACAATAAATAAAACAGCAGACTTATTATAACATATACAATTACATTAAATGTAAATGGTCTGAATATGTCAAATAAAAAACAGAACTGACAAATATGCCAAATTAAAAACATGACCCATCAATATGCTATCTATAAGAAACTAACTTAAAATATAACCATATAGCTAGTTTGAAAGTAAAAAGGTGAAAAAGATACATCATGCAAATATTAATCAAAATAAAGTAGGAGACAGTATATTCATATCAGATAAAGTAGACATCAGAGCAAAGAAAATTATCAGGTACAGAGAGACACATTACACAATGATAAAAGAGTCAATCTTTCAAGAAGACATCAATTCTAAATGTGTATGCACTCAATAACAGTGCTGCAAAATATGTGAAGCAAAAACTGATAGAAATGACAGAAGACACAGACAAATCCACGTTTATAGTTGGAGACTTGAACGCCCCTTTCCCAGCAACTGACAGATCTAGACAGAAAATCAGCATGCACACAGAACTCCACACCATACACTCTTTTCAAGCACCCACAAAACATATACCAAGATATGCCATATCCTCAGCCATAAAACAAGCCTTAATAAATTCAAAATAATTAAAATCATACACAGTATGTTCACTGACCACAAAATCCTCAAGCTAGAAGTCAATAAGAGAGAGACAATAGGAAAATCTCGAAACCCTTGGAAACTAAACCACACACTTCTAAACAAACCATGAATCAAAGATGAAGTCCCAAGGGAAATTTTTTAATGGAATTGAATGAAAATGAAAATATATCAAAACCTGTGGGATACAGATAAAGCAAGTACTAAAAAGAAAATTTAGGGGTGCCTGGGTGGCTCAGTCAGTTAAGTGTCCAACTCTTGATATCTGCTCAGGTCATGATCTCAAGGTGCATGAGATCAAGCCCCACATCAAGTTCTGCACTGACAGCGTGGAGCCTGTTTGGGATTCTTTCTCTCCCTCTCTCCCTGTCCTTCCCCTTACTCATGCTCTCTCTCTCCCTCTCAAAGTAAATAAACATTTTTTAAAAATAAAAAAAAATTTATAGCTCACTAAATGTTTACATTAAAAAAGAGGAGGGGCGCCTGGGTGGCGCAGTCGGTTAAGCGTCCGACTTCAGCCAGGTCACGATCTCGCGGTCCGTGAATTCGAGCCCTGCGTCAGGCTCTGGGCTGATGGCTCAGAGCCTGGAGCCTGTTTCCGATTCTGTGTCTCCCTCTCTCTCTGCCCCTCCCCCGTTCATGCTCTGTCTCTCTCTGTCCCAAAAATAAATAAACGTTAAAAAAAAAATTTTTTTAAGAGGAAAGGCCTCAAATCAATAACTTAAGCTCCCATCTCAAGAACTAAAAAAGGACAAAGTAAACCCAAAGAAACAGAAAGAAGAAAATAATAAAGCAGAAATAAAATGCAATTGTAAACAGAAAAACAGAGAAAATCTAGGAAATAAGAATCTAATTCCTTGAAAAGATCAGGGAGATTAACAAACTTTAGTAAGACTCACAGGAAAAAAAAAAAAAGAGAGAAGACACAAGTCACCAATATCAGGAATAAGACAGGGGTTGTCACCACAGATCACAAAGACATCAAGAGGATAATGAAGAAATACTACAAACAACTATACATACATAAATTTGACAAATTAAATGAAATAACCAATTCCTTCAAAAGCACATACTACAACTCACCCAATATGACATAGATAACATACCCTTATCACTATTGAGAATATTTTTTTTAATTCCAAAAAAGACATGCTTTATTTGCAAGTTCTACCAAACATTAAAGAACAATTAACACCAATTCTATACAATCACCTCCAAAAAAAACCAGAAGAAGGAACGCTTTCCAATTCATATTATGAATTCAGTACTATTGTGATACCAAAATCAGACAAAGACAGTATGCACACATGCATGCATACCACACACACACACACACACACACACAAGAACAACAAAGCACCAATATCCCTCATGAATACAGAGTCAAAACTCCTTAACAAAACATTAAGAAACAGAATTCAGCAATATATAAAAATAATCATACACCATCACCAGTAGAGTTTATCCTAGGGATGCAAGGCTGACTTAATATTTGAAAACCAACCAATGTAAACTACCATATTACAGAAGAAAAATCACATGACCCCGTCAATTGATGCAGAAAATCATTTGACAAAATGTAGCACTAACTGAATATAAAAAAACTCTCAGAAAAAAAAGGAATAGAGGGGAATTTTCTCAACTTGATAAAGAACATATATCAACACACCCTCCCAAAAAAATCCTACAGCTAATGTCACACTCCATGTTGAAAGACTGACTGTTCCCTCCTCCCACAAGATAGGAATAAGAGAAGGACGTCAGTTCCACCACTGCTGTTCAACACACTTGTGGAAGTTGACAGTAAAATGAGGGAAGAAAAAGAAATAAAAGGCACACGTGTCATAAAACTGTTCATTATCAGATGACTTGATTACGCAGACAATCCCAAGGTATCTACAAACTAAATACAAACCAAAATTACACAATTTCTTTAAAATCTGATGAAAATGAAGACACCAAATGTCAGAATCTATAAGATACAATTAAATTAGTAATCAGAGGAAAACTCATAGCCTTAAATAATCATATAACAAAAATTAAAGAATAAAATAAGTAAACTATGTCTTTAACTCAGGAAGCTAGAAAAATAACAACATAGTAAAACAAAAAGGCAAGAAGGAAATAATGAAGATAAAATTGAAAAGTAACATTTAAAAAACACTTAAAAAACAAAATCACAGAACTAATAAAATGCTGGTTCTTTTTATGAAAACCTACAAAACATATAAATCACTAATACAATCAAGAATAAAAGAGGGAAACAAAGTACACAGGATAATGATACTAATAACGGCAGACACATGACTTTGAATTTGTCAAAACCCATAGAATGTACAACACAAAGAGGGTACCCTAATGTAAACTATGGACTTTAGTTAATAATAATATTTCAATATTGGTTAATCAATTGTAATAAAATGTTAATAATAGGGGAAAACTGTGTTTGGGGAGATTATATAAGAACTCTGTATTTTCTGCTAATTTGTCTACAAATCTAAGACTATTCTAAAAAGTAAACCATTAAATAAATAAATAAAATACACAGGATAAAAAATGACAAGGGGGGAAACAGAGGAAGTGCTTTTAAAACACTTAAGCCACTTCTTTGCATAACTGTATATATATAAATTGGAAAGTCTAGATCAAATGATCAGTTCTAAGGAAATTGTAATTTACCAAAGAGATCTCAGGAGATAAGAAGTTTAAACAGACAATATCCATACAGAAATAGAGAAATTATTAAAGAATTACCCTTCCAAAAGAAACCTGAGCCAGATGATTTCACAAGTGAATTCTACGAAATCTTTACAGACCAAGCAATCCTATGCTACTTAAACTATACCAGAAAAGGAAAAGAAGAAAACTTTCTTTTTATGAATCAGTAAGGGTTATGTCCTACAGACCGCCTTGGGTAAATTTTCCCCATAGAGTTCCCCTTAGTTTTATAATACCCTCACTTCAGGAAAACATATGTATCTCTCATTACAATGTTGTTGGGTTTTTTTTTTTTTTTGGCTGATGTTTATGTAGGAAAAATGTATACTTCCCCCAAACTCAACAGAACATTTTTTAAAAGTTTATTTATTTATTTTGCGAGAGAGACAGCATGAGTGGGGGGAGGGACAGAAAGAGAGGGAGAGAGAGAATCTCAAGCAGGCTCCACTCTCAGCACAGGACCCCACACAGGGCTTAATTTCATGACCACGAGATCACGATTGGAGCCAATATCAAGAGTGAGACACTTGACTGAAACACCCAGGTGCCTCTCAATACAACATTTTTAACAACAACAACAACAACAACAACAACAACAACAACAACAAATGTAGGGAAAAACTCTCAGGCAAGATTCCAAATTCAGTTGGTTGACTATTAGAATCATGTGTGGATGTTTTTGAAAAATGCAATAAGCTTCAATAAAGGACGTGTCCAAAGCAATTGCTTGTTAACAGCTATTTTAACTGTGGTGATCAGGGAAGGAAAGCATTTTATGTCCTGATATGATAGTTGATACTTTTCAGTTGATACTCTTCAGTGCTTTCGTTATATTTTTAAAAATTGACTGAGGATTTTGAGTACAACCAACTGTAATACATTAAAATTTTTATAGTACATTATAATTTTCCCATTTAAAATAATAGGAAATATAGGGGTGCCTGGATGGCTCAGTTGGTTGAGTGTCCAACTTCGGCTCAGGTCATGATCTCACAGCTTGTGAGTTCAAGCCCCGCGTCGTGCCCTGTGCTGACAGCTTGGAGCCTGGAGCCTGCTTTGCTTTCTGTGTCTCCCTCTCTCTCTACCCCTAACCCACTCACATTCTGTCTCTGTCTCTCTCAAAAATAAATAAACATTAAAAAAATGTTTTTTAATAAATAAAATAAAGTAATAGGAAATTTGAAACATTATAACATTTGACTTTCAGTGATGGATACATTAAGCATATTGTAACTATATAGTATTCATATCTAAACCTTACAATACTTAAAGATAAGATAGGAAAACTATAGAACACATCTCACTCTAAAATATGCAATATAATGATTTGTAAGAAATACATATTTGGTCTAAAATCTATTTCACAGATACATTTGGCCTTCCTCCAGTTTCTGAGAAACATTTCAGAGCCATAAAGGTGACATGGGTGTCCTGTTACTAATGAGGGTGACTTTTGGATTCCATCCAAGGGCTGGGACTTGTTGCCAGGAGGACTAACCACATGATTAAAGGGTTGGAACTTTCAGCCCCAACCCTGACTTCCAGGGAGGAAGTAGGGGATGGAGGTTGGACCAGCCAATGGTCAATGACTTAGGACTGCAACAAAGCCTGCATAAAACCCAAAGACTGGGTTTAGAGAGCCTCTGGATTGGTGAACAGGTAGGGATTGGGAAGAGTGGCGTGCCAATAAAGAGCATGGAAGCTCCACACCTTTTTCTCCAGACCTCACCATACATATTTCTTCATCTAGCTGTTGATTCTTATCCTGTTTCATATCCTTTAACAAGCTGGTAAACCTAAGTGTTTCTCTGAGTTCTGTGAGCAAATTTAAAGAACTTAAGGAAAAGGTCATTGAAACCTCCAATCTCAGTTGGCAGGTCAGAAGCACAGGCGATGGCCTGAGGCTTCTGACTGGTGTCTGAAATGAGGGCTTGTAGATCTCAGTCTTGTAGGCTGAGCCCTTAACCTGTGGAATCTGATGGTATCTACTGGTAGGTAGTATCAGAATTGAAACAAACTCTTGGACACCCTCCTGATATCTGAGAATTGCTTGGTACCTGGGGACCCTCTTCATGCTGGACTTGGGTCTGGGAACCCTAAAAGAACTGGTGTCAGTAAAAAGAAAAGTATCAATCCAAAAATCCTACATAAAATATTAACAGAATGTAACATCACATTTAAAAATATGTTAACTGGGGTACCTGGTTGGCTCAGTCAGTAAAGCATGTAACTCTTGATCTTGGGGTTGTGAGTTCAAGCCCCACATTGGGTGTAGAGATTACTTAAAAAATAAAAATCTTTTTTTAAAAATGTTAACTAAGTGGGGTTTATTGTAAGATCACAAAGACGGTTCAATGGTAAAAAGTTCATTACTATAAATCTCCATATTTAAGACGGAAAATGTATGATGTCTAACATGCTAAAAAGGCATTCAACAAAATTCAACACCTATTCCAGACAAATACTTACTGAAATAGGAATTTATGAGTACTGTACCTTGATTTTACACACACAGACACACACAGACACACACACACACACACACACACACACACACACCTCAAACCCAAATACAGGCAGAAACAAGGTAAGGGTACCCACTAAGTCCACTGTTACCTGACAGTGTATTTAGCCAATGCAATCACGCAAAAAATTAAAAAATTATAAAAACAAACAATGAGAGGTCTAAGATTGGAAAGGAATAGTTAAAGCTGTATTTGTAGAAGTTTTGACAATATACTTAGAAAGAAACCAGAGTCAGTGCTAAAAGTAATACGCAATTTGAGGGTTCAGAAAAGTAGGAAGATACAAAACTGACATTTAAAAAGCAATAGCCCAGATTTCCACACCCAGCAGAGGCCAAGACAGAACCCAAACTAACCCTTGCACCATTAACAATCATAAATACTAGACATTAAGAGAATGAAAAGACAAGCCACAAACTGGGGGAAATATTTGCAACCCAATTAAAAAGTGGGCAACAATGTCTGTTCTCACATCACAATGGAATTAAACTAGAAGCCATAACAGAAGGATAACTGGAAGTCCCCCAAAGACACAGAAATTAAACAATACACTTCTAACTAATACATGGGTCAAAGTAGAAATCTCAAAAGACATTTACGAATATTTTTAACTAGGGGCACATGGTTGGCTCAGTCAGTTAAGCATTGGACTTCAGCTCAGGTCATGATCTCGCAGTTCGTGAGTTCGAGCCCCACATGGGGCTGTCTGCTGTCAGCACGGAGCCTGCTTTGGATCCTCTGTTTCCCTCTCTTCTGCCCCTTCCCCTCAAAAATAAATAAACATCAAATATAAACATACATATTTTTTTTAACTAAATGAAAATGAAAACACAACTTACCAGTTTGTTGAATGCAGCAGCAATGCTTACAAGGAAATTTATAACACTGAATGCATATATTAGAAAAGGAAGATTTAAAATCAATAATCTAAGCTTCCATCTTAGGAAACAAAAAGAAAAAGCATGCTAAAAGTAATCAGAAGAAAAGAAATAATAAGAATTAGAGCAGAAATCAATGAAACTAAAAAGAGAAAATTAATAAAGAATATCAACAAAACCAATGCAACTGTTTCTTTGAAAAGATCATTAAAATTGATAAGCCTCTATTTAGACTAATGAGGAAAAAAGAGGGAAAACACAAATTACTAATATAGGAAATGAAAAAAGGGACATCACGACTGCTCATGGACATGAAAAGGATGATAAAAGAATACTATGAACAACTCTTATGCCCACAAATTTGATAACCTGCATGTAATGGACCAATTCCTTGGAAGGACAAATCTCCCTGAAACTCACACAAGAAGAAATACACAATCTAAACAGGCTTCTGGGGCTCCTGGGTGGCTCAGTCGGGTAAGTGTCTGACTTTGGCTCAGTTCATGGCTCCTGAGTTCAAGCCCCACATTGGGCTCTGTGCTGACAGCTCAGAGCCTGGAGCCTGCTTCAGCTTCTTTGTCTCCCTCTCTCTCTGGCCCTCCCCATCTTGCACTCTGTCTCTCTGTCTCTCTCTCAAAAAAAAATTTTTTTTAAATAAATAAATGAAAATAAAAATAAATAGGCTTCTATTAAAGAGATTGATTCATAAATTAACTACCTTCCAAAACACAGAAAGCACCAGGCCCAGATGGGTTCACTGATGAATTCTACCAAACAATTAAGGAAGAAATTATACCAATCATCAACAATCTCTCTCAAAGGATAGAAGCAAAGGGAGTACTTCCTAACTCATTTTATGAGGTCAGCATTCCCCTAGTAACAAAACCAGACAAGGCATTACAAGAAAACTGGTTAGACCAATATCTCTCATGAACATAGATGCAAAAATCCTCAACAAAATATTAGCAAGTCAAATCCCCCCAAAAGTATAAAAATAATCATATACCATAACCAAATGGGAGAGCTGTGTCAGGTATTCAAGGCTGGTCCAACACTTGAAAATCATTGAATGTAATTCATCCCATCAACAGATTAAAAAGGAAAAGTCACTTGATCATATCAATAGATGCAGAAAAAGCATCTGACAAAATCCAACACCGACTCATTATAAAATCTCCCAGTAAACTATGGAATAGAGGGGAATTTCCTCAACTTGATAAATACTCTCCACAAAAAACCTACAGCTCACCTCATACTTAATGATGAGAGACTTGAAGTTTTCCCGCTGAGATGAGGTACAAGGCAATGATGTCACCTCTCACCACTCCTTTTCAACATTGTGCTGGAAGTCCTACTAATGCACTAAGGCAAGGCAAGGAAACAAAACATATATAGATTGGGAAGGAAGACATGAAACTGTCTTTGTTCACAGATGACATGATAATATATATGGAAAACCAAAAGAATCAACAACAACAACAAACTTCTGGAACTTAAAGTGATTTAAAGTTGCAGGATACAAGGTTAATACACAAAGGTCAATTGCTTTCCTATTTACCAACAATGAATGAGCAGGATTTGAAATTTAAAGCACAATATCATTAATAGAACTACCCTACGACCCAGCAATTGCACTAGTAGGGGTATTTCCAAAGGATACAAAATGCTGATTTGAAGGGGCACATGCACCCCAATATTTCTAGCAGCATTATCAACAATAGCCAAATTATGAAAAGTGCCCAAATGTCCATCAACTGATGGATTAAAAAGATGTGGTATACATATACAATGGAATACTACTCAGCGATGAAAAAGAATGAAATCTTGCCATTTGCAACAACATGGATGGAACTGGAGAGTCTTATGCTAAGCAAAATAAGTCAGTCAGAGAAAGACAGATATCACATTTCACTCATATGTGGAATTTGAGAAACTTAGATGCACATTGGGAAAGGGAAGCAAAAATAAGAAACAGAGAAGGAGACAAATCGTAAGACACTCTTAAATGCAGAGAACAAACTGAGGGCTGATGGGGGTTGGGAGGTTGGCAGGTGGAGTAAATGGCTGATGGACATTTCAGGAGGACACTCATCAGGATGATCACTGGGTGTCATTTATAAGTGATGAATCACCGGGTTCTACTCCAGAAGCCAAGACTACACTGCCTGTTAACTAACTTGAGAATAATTAATTCATATTAGCTCCCCCCAAAATGAAATTCTTAAGCATAAATCTAACAAAGTATCTACAATATCTATACGTAGAAAACTGAAACTCTGATGAATAAAACCAAAGAACTACATAAGGAGAGAAATGTTCCATGTTCATGGATAGGAAGATTCAATATTGTCAAGGTGTCAGTTCTTAACAACCTGACCTATAGATTCAATGCAATCCCAAGCAAAATCTCATCAAGTTATCTTATGGATATCAACAAACTGATTCCAAAGTTTACATGGAGAAGCAAGAGACCCACAATAGCCAACACTTCAATACAGAAGGAGAAGAACAAAGTTAGAGGTCTGACACTACCCAACTTCAAGACTCACCATAATATTACAGTGATCAAGACAGTGCTGTATTGGTAAAAAATAGACAAACAGGGCAAAAGAACAGAATACAGAGCTCAGAAATAGTCCCCAGAAATAGAATCAACTGATCTTTGACAAAGAAGCAAAGGTAATCAGTGGGGCAAAGATCACCTCTTCGAACAAATGGTGCTGGATGTCCACATGCAAAAATGAATATAGATAGACATAATACCTTTTGCACAAGTTAAGTCAAAACGGCTCACGGGCCTAAATGTGAAATGCATAAAACTCGTAGGGGATAACACAGGAGAAAACCTAGACGACTCTGTTTCTGATGATCCTTTTTAGATGCAACGCCAAATATATGATCCATGAGAAAAATAATGTATCAGCTAGAATTAATAAATTCTGCTCTGTGAAAGATAACGTCAAGAGAACAAGATGAGCCACGGATGGGAAAAAATATTTGTAAAAAAACACATCTGATAAAAGAGTGTTATCCGGGATATGCAAAGAACACCTAAAATTTGAAAATAAGAAAACAACCAGATTAAAAAATAGGCCAAAGATCTTAAGAGACACCTCACTGAAGAGGAAAAGACAGATAGCAAATAAATATATGAAAACAATGTTCCACATCACACATCATTAGGAAAACGCAAACTTAAACAATTTGATGCTACGACATACTTACTAGACTGGCCAAAATCTGCAACACTGACAATACCAACTGCTGACAAGGATGTGGAACAATAGGACCCTCGTACGTTACTAGTGGAAATGCAAAAGGGTATAAGCAGTTCAGCGGTTTCTTACAAAATGAAACACAGTCTTACCATATGATACAGCCATCACTCCCCTTGGTATTTACCCAAAGAAGTTGAAAACCAGTTCACACAAAATCTTGCACACGTTTATAGCAGCTTTATTCATAATGGCCAAAATGTGGAAGCAACCAAGATGTCCTTCAATAGGTGCGTGGATAAATAAACTGCAGTATACCCAGACAATGGAATACTATTCAGTGCTAAAAAGAAATGCGCTATTGAGCCATGAAAAGACATGGCAGGAACCTGAAATGCATATTGGTAAGTGAAAGAAGCCAATCTGAAAAGGCTATACACTGTATGATTCCAACGCGATGACATTCTGGAAAAGGCAAAACTACAGAGACAGTAAAAAAGATCAGGGGTTGCCAGGAGTTGGGGAAGAGGGGCTTGACGAAAGTCAGGTGGGAAGCCTGGGCCGATCCTCAAGTTTATCCAGAGAGACTCAGACCAGGGGGGTTGCTTTCCAGGAGTCTGGTAAGACAGACCCACTATTACCCATGGGAAGGGAAACCAGGGATAGGCCAGGGAAAGCATTCTCCCAAGGAAGCAAAAAGGAGAAGAGCTTAAGCAGCTGGAGCTGGCCATCTCCCATTGCCACACCTAGCACTGTGCACTGGTTCACAGGCCCCAGGTGAGAGCACCTGACAAGAGGTAACAGGCACAGACACGTGTCTGTGTTTGTGGACACATCTGCAAACACAGGCCACACCAGGTGGTGGCAACTGGTCTACTCGAGACCTAAATCTTCATTTGGCCTTGCACGTCAGCTCTGCTTCTGTGGTATCTTCCCCTCCCCGTGGAACGCCTTTTCTGTCCTCGGCGCTCACGAGAGGTCTATGCACCTTCCACACAGTATGAGGGGACGGTATTTGTCCGTCTTGTCCCTACAAGGTGGAGTGGCCTGAAAACAGGAGCAGTACCTTGTCCACCCTGTACCCTCAGTCCCTGCTCTCACGGTCAGGCAGTCAGGCATGGAGTGGCTGCCCAATCAGGCTCACACTCACGTGTGAGTAAGCGAGTGAGTGAGTGGGGGGGAGAAAAAAGGGGCTGAGGCAAAGGCCTATGGGGCTCTTAGTGCAGGGATCATAGGGCAAAGTAAGTCGGTAGGAATACCAGCGCCCCGACAACTTCCTCCTTCTCACCCACTAGTTCTCAGCCCCCATCAAGTCTGGGGACGTGGTCCTTAGCAGCTTTCACACAACTATGAAGAGCTGTGACCATCCTGAGGTCTGCTCTGCTGATGAGACCGTAAGCCCCACAGTTCCACTCCCCCCCGCTATCCCCAGCACTCTAACACCATGCCTGGCGCTGAGCTGGTAACTTGCAAATATTTTTGGAAGGGAGGAGAATAGAGTTTAAGTGGCATGTGATAGCAACAATGCTCCTCTGGGGCAGGGCACTGGAAACAAAGAGACATCGAGGCACAGATGCTGACCACAAAGGACTTTGTCTCGAGCTGGTGTAGACAGGCTCACACAGGCATGCTCTGTCCCCAAGCGGCTGCCATGGAGAGAGGGGGACAGGGGAGAGCAAACTGTGCCTGCATAAGGTGGGCCCTGCCCCGCTGATACGGGGAGATACTCACTGGGAACAACCGTGGTCTCCCCAGGAGGGCCGGTCAGCGTCACCGGGATATGCACAGTGGCACTCAGGTCCGAGGGTTGACTGCCCATCCGTGTGACATTCCGCTGATTGTCTGCATCTTCCGGCTGTTCCTCCACCTTCTGTAGGCAGGTGCTGGGCAGTGCATGTACAGGGCCCACACCCATCATCTCACTGGCCTCCAGGTCACAGCGTGGCTCCCTGCAACCAAGAATGCACATCAGACTCTGATGCAGCCCTAAACTCCTGGTCAGTCTGCAAAATCCAGCTCCTTATGCCCCGATGCAAATCAGATAAATCCCTGACCACTTCCTCTGCTACTCTGACATTTCATATGGTTTTCATCACTTTGTACATTTCTGTGTGTTCAGGTCCGAAAAGTAAAAATGGGGCCGACTCAACCTGTCTGTCCCTGGCACACGACCAGGCATGGCTGGCATCACACTATGTATATAAAAGGGAACTATGTGCAGAATGAAGAAGCCCAGAAGAGGGCGTTTCTCTAAGCTACTCCACCTGCGGCCCCTCCAGACCAAAGGCCCCACACAGAACTCTGCACACAAAGATAGACTCTAGACCTGAGCAGGGGCTTCCAGCTGCCGGGCAGGCACCCAAGAGCGCTGGCCTCAGCCTGGGGCCTCCTGTCACCCCAGCTTTCTCACAGACTCAGAGTCATGGCCTGTCCCTGCCAGGGAGCAGGCGAGCCAGCTGGTGTGGAGAGCTGGGAGGCCCTTTCTGTCATGGCCACCCAGCCTGCCCCTATTCCTTCCTACCATTTAGCCCCCAGTGGCCTCCTCGGGCCTCCCTCAGGCTCTCTCCAATCTTCCCAAGCCAACGTGTCCCAAACCAGTCCCAGCGATTTCGTCCAACACCCTCTCTCTCCTGCGAGCCTTAGAATAACGACGGACACGCACCAAGCAAACCTGATCCCCACGCGGATTTAAGGATTTTACACGTCGCCCCAACAGGGCAGGGTTGTCCCCACCGCAGAGAGAGAGGCTGAGACGGAAGGCGGGACGGCCAACCTGAACAGGGACAGCCCCGCACCCCTGAACCCTGCGCCACCGGCACCCCCAGCCCCTCGCCCCTCGACAGGGCCCCGCCTCCGCCACGCGCACTCCCTCACTTGGGCTGATGGTTCCGGAGCTCCTTCTCCTTGTCCCTGTCCTCGACCTCGCCCTCCTTCTCCGCGTCCTCGTGCGTGGGCAGCGCCTTGTGCCGGGCCCGGTGCCGCCGCGCCGGCTCCTCGCCGCTGCCGGCCTCCCGGGGGCCGGCCCGGGGGCCGCCGCGGTGGCGCGCTCGCCGCTCTCCCTTGGTCCCGGGCGCGGCGCCCTCCTTGCCCTGGTCGGGTGCGTGCCGGTGGGCGCGGTGGCGCCGGGGCTCCCGCTCGGCCGCCTCCTCCGGGGAGCCGCGCCGGTGGTGGCGCCGGCCGCCCTCGGGGCCCGGGCCGCGGCCGCGCTCGCTCCGGGCCTCCTTGCTGCGGCTGCGGTGCGGCCGCGCCCGCTCCTCCCGGGCCCCGGACTCCCCGCCCTCGGCCTTCGGGGCGTCTGCCCTGTCCTGCTCCGCCGCCGCCGCCGGGGCCGCTGCCGGGGCCTTGTCGCGGTGCCGGTGGTGCCTGCGGGGTGGGTCCGTGCCCTCGCTGGCCTCTGCGCCCTCGGGCCGGGCCTTGCCCCCCGGGGGGCCCCGCGGCCCGTCGCGGCCCAGCTCCACCACGAGCGGCCGGTCCAGGTGCGTCTTCATGTCCGGCCGCAGGTGGCGCGTGGTGGCGTAGCGCAGCCGCTCCTCCGGGTCCATCTCGCTGTACAGCGCCTCGCAGCTGGCCCGCAGGTTCTGCAGCCGCAGCTGGCTGGCCCTCTGCTCCCAGACCGAGCGTGCTTTGGCCGAGTTCTGCGGCCTGCTGTGGGGAGACGGGTAGTGAGCGTCCGCCCCGCCCCCCCACCTCTCTGCCTCGCAGGGGAAGCCACAGATGGTCGCAGCAATGGAGGGATGGCAGAGTGGACGCAGGGAGGAGGAGTGGCAGGAGCCCTCAAGACCCCTGGCAGTCGGTGCAGAGCAGGTGGGGGATACCCAGGGTAACAAGAATTCAGCGCTGGCCTCGCCCCATCGTGAGCCCAAAGACTGATGGGGGGGGGGGTCCCAGGTTGGGGCTCAAAGCCACCCTTGAGCAGGTGCACAGGGGCCCTTGGCCACGGGATGCAGGGCAGTGGGAATGATAAGAACCAGCATGAGGTGGCAGACAGGCTTCCAGGGCAGGTGGGCTGCTGGCCAGGAAGACCAAAATGGGGAGAGGTGGGGGGCAGCGTCCAAATGGGGCAGGACTGAGGAAGAGGCAGGAGGCAGGGAGCCACCTGCAGCAGCCCTGGGGCACGGGCCTCGCTGAAGCATACAGCAGAGCTGCCCAGGGGCAGCTGGCCCTAACAGGAACAAAGAGTAAAGCTGTGACTGCTCCCTAAGGTGGTCAGCCCCATCTGGGCAGCTGCCACTGGGTTCAGCAGCCATTTGCTCCCAGGAGCCCAGCACTCAGGTCGAGGGCTGGAGATGCTTCCTCCCATGGTCCTCAATGCCCTCCTTTCTCCTGGCTCCACAGGGAGCCCCCTTCATCCACCGGCACAGAGAGGAGCCCTCCAGCACCAGGAATGGCCTGTGCTCCAGACTCAGCCCCCACTGCACAGGCTACCAAAGGCCTCGACCACCCTCCAGCCTCACCCACATGGTTACATGTGGGGCTCCACAGCCCAGGATACATGGGAAGCCCTTTGCATTCTGGGGTCTTTGCTGAATAAGGGTTCCAATGCAGGCGACTCCAGTCCCACCTCAGCCAAGCAGAAACCTCTGCTGAGGCCAGACTCTCCTCCTTCAGCCTCTGGAGGTTTCTGGACCCACCACGGTGGTGGTGGTGGCAGCGTAAGAACAATGCCGGCTGTGGCACCTGTATCGTTCAAGGGCCACACTGTGCTACCGGCTGCAATGCCCACCTCATCCGACCCCCAAAACCACCTTTAGGAATTAGGTGCTGCTCTTGTCCCCATTTCACAGATGAAGACACTGAGCCTAGAGGCTGCGACTCACAGAGGGCCCCACGGTGAGCCATTGACGGAGCCAGGATCAGATGCATGCAAAGGCAACACAGAAGAAAAGGTATCTAAAGATATGAGGCCTTGGCCAGACCCCAACTGTACTGACACCACAGCCTAGAGTGACAGCCTGAGGGGCCCCAGGCCAACCCTGCCACCAGCTCCAGGGCCCTGGGCCACTGAGCACCATGCTGACCTGCAAAGACAGAGGTGGCCGGGTGGGGGAAGCCCAGTCCCTGCAGCTGGCCTGCACAAAGCATATGATGCTTAACCCTGTCCCTTTGAAGTGAGGTCCGGGCTCCAGTGTGGGGAGCCATTTCCAGGGCAGTGCCTCAAAAGTGTGAAGGCAGAAGAGTACACTGTCTGTGCCTCACCCGGGAGCCCATGTGGCAGACAGGCCAGGGCAACACAGGGTGGACAACTGTTAGCCTCTCTGGCCATCTGCTACCCCACAGCTTCAACTGCCACCCCAGGCCCTGAGCTGCCTCCTCTGACACACCAAAGCCATGCAGCCCTACTCCTGGGGACGCCTTGCAACACGACCACCCTCTGTTTCTCTGGCTTCAGACTAAAGCCACAGGGGACCTACCCCATCCCAGGCTGGCACCGAAACAAAGGACCCAACTCTGAACAATGCTGAACCACGTGAAAGGGATGACAGCCTTGAGGGTCACTCCTCAGACATAAGAGCCCATGAGGGCCGACAGCACAGCAGCAGCAGGGTTAGTGTTAGACACAGCCCAAGACGGTGAGGGGCGGGGAGGTGAGTTCTGTCAGGACAGACAGGCAGTAGAGACAGTGGGAACAATGTTCCGACTCGGAGTGGCCGGGAGCTCCGGTGAGGATGAGCTTGTGATGACATGGCTGTGCCCTCAGGCCCACCCTGGGCTGCAGCTCCTCCTCTGCCAGCAACCAGCTAACCCGCGAGACTGGAGGGTGCCACGGGGCTGGCAGACTCCTCTCCTCTCATAACTTCCCAGGGGAGCAAGACACTGAACACTTGTGTCACGTGGCCCCTCTGGGGCCCTGCTCCTGCTGGGTCTCTCTGCCTCTCTGGGCCCTAGTGCCGCCTGAAACTGTCTGCAACCACCTACCTGTGATGCTGCTGACTTCCTCTCTGGACGTGTCTCTGAGTCCGCGTGCCAGGCCTCTCCTCCCTGTTGGGGTCTGAGTCAGCCTGCACCCACCTGGCTGCTGCCCTGTCCTTGCTCAGTCTGGCCACCACTGGTCTCTCTGCGCCTCTCCACCGACTTCACAAGTGGCAAGAACATGAGAGCGAGAGCCAGGCCAACCGTCTGACACACAGGTGACAATGATCCAGGCAAAGCTCTTGTCTAAAAAGGCTCTTGGAGGAGTCACATGGGGGAGCTGCTCCCGTGATGTCTCGACCCCAGCTTGCTGGTATAGCCCTATTCGGCCACACCTGACCCAGGCACTGCAGATGCCTGTAGGACCCAAAAAGCAGCCTCACTGGTATGGCCCTGCTTTGAAGTCTCTGGGCTGAGAGAGCCAGTTACCCACAGCCGCTGATAACGTGAAGCAGCCCCGACTGTGACACCATCAATACCTATGTGCACGTTTTACTCCACCCTGTGAATCACTCATCCAGCATCCAGCTTTCTTACCCTGTGAGACATCAGGCCCCAACAGCCAGCAGCCCCAAGTGCTTGCGGGCAAGCTGAACCTGGCTCTGTGCTGGCTGAGTAGGGGGCAAGGGCTCCCACAGACCAGAACACAAAGCAGGCACCCGGCTACCTACTGACTACACCCAGGCACTCCGGGGACTTCTCACCTGCAGGGGTTGGCCTGACCCTTGGGAGGAAGCCCCTGGGGGCAAGCCTCCCAGGACAACTTCCCCCGCCAGACTGGCGTCACCTCCAGGAGGGCCACACTGAGGTTTCTATGGCTCTATCTCAGGCTCTGGCTGGTCTGACATGAGACAGCAACTCTGATCTTGCGGGCACAACTTCCTAAGGGTCATAGATACACCCCCTCCCAAGTGAAAAAGGAGTGGGGAAGGAGGACCCCGTGAATGTCCTCTGTGAGTCCTAATGAACGCTCTCCGTCACGGGAACCGTAAGGAGAGAGCACCCATTGGTGCCCAGCGGTGGCCACCTCAGGAGAAGCGAAGGTGCTGAAGACACCAGAGAGACAGCACATGGACAGACAGCAGACAAGACGACCAGGAGGGAGAGGAGAGGGGCCGAGCTCAGAGAGGCTGATGCCCGTGAACAGGACTCAGGGACGTCGGGAAGCATGCCCACTGTCCCCCGCCAGCTGCAGAAGGCTTTCCCGGAGCTGCCCCTGAAGCAAGTGATTTGAGGTGGAAAAGCAGTTAGGGGTGGAGGGAGGTGTTCGCATGTAGCTGTCACGAAGCCACAGACGGGGATCGTAGCAGAGCGACTCACGGTGAGTTTATGCTGGAGACAGATGAGCTGTGAGATGCAGCACCTCGCGTGTGCTTTACAAAACTGCACATGCAAAAGACAAAACAAACAAAAGTGAGAAAACCAGAGAGGGCTCTAAAGGACAAGAACATGTTTAAGCCACGTCAGGTCAGGGCGCAGGCTGCAGTGTAAATCTGGGCAGGAGGCCAGGGACGCTTCCATCAGAGTGGGCACCGGCCGAGACCTCGGGGGAAAAGAGAAGTTGAGAAAGAAAGAGCATCCGGCAGAAAACTAGCGCTAAAAAAGAACACAGCACACCCACCACGGCTGGAAGAAGAGAAGCCGGGGTCCTGCTGCCCATCCGCTACGGCCCAGCACACCAGGCCCCTAGAAGGGCAGCCGGCTTGGAGAGAGCCAGCACCACTTGTCCGAAGTTCCAAATGGCCCTCCCCTGCCTCTTGGCGTCCCACGCCCACGGGGCTGCGGTGGGATGACCTAGGCATTCGTCTTGCCTTCAAGATGGGAGCAAAGCCAGCCAGCACGGGACACCTGCCCTTTGCTGCTTCACCTGGGCCCTGCTGCCTGACCACCTGGCTCTGTCCCAGCCCACCTGACCCCATCGGCTCCCCGGGCTCTAAACCACATGCCTCCAACTCACCACGACCCTTCCCAGGGGCTAACAGGCTACATGACCAACCCACTTCCTTTGGGTATACCTCCAGCCATTTCCCAGGGACTTTCTGGAAGCTTTTCCAAAACCAACAGAGAGAAACCAAAGATCTCCACAATCATTCCCCTTTAAGGCAGTTCCCCAGGTGGCTTCCCAGCAACTCCTTCTCAAGGCCGAGTCTACACACATTTGTGAGGAGCCCAGAGCAACTCACTCGCCTGCAGGTCCTGGGTGCAAACGTGTGTGTGTGAGTGTGCAAATCAGTGTATGACTGAACGTGAGTGCGTGGATGGTGTGTGAGTATACGAGAGTGTGTGAATGAGTGCGGGGTTATGAGTGAGCATGTGTGCGTGTGTGAGTGTGAACACGTGTGAGTGACCAACCAGGTGAGTATGAACACGTATGAGCACGGACAGGCGTGACAGTGAGCGTCAGGGGGCTGTGACTCCGATGAGGTAAGTGAACTGTGTGAGTGAGTGTGTATACCAGCATTCAGAAGTCCAGGTGAGGAGAAGGGTGACAAAGTACAGAGAACCAGGAGGGCCATGTCACCCTTACCGTCCCTTCCCTCCCAGGGGCCTGAAGTGGCTGTCACCTGGGGCTGCAGCCCAACTCCAAGGGACAGGGACGCCCCTCTGAGGAGGCATGGAACCCTCTCCCCTCAGGCTCTGTGTGAGGCTGCACAAGGCCCAGGAGAGCCTCTCAAACACCAAGGACATGAAGGGCCACCCAGCATCGAGGCGTCACAGAGAACATCTGGACCAGTCCTCCCCCTGCACAGACCACACGGCATGGCTGCAGGGAGTGTCACGGCGAGTGTCACTCGGGCGCTTCACTCTAACCCCACCCCAGCAGTGGGGAAGAAGCAGGCATTGCCCGTCTACCCAACACAACTCACCAGGAGAACAGAAACAGTTGGGAGGGGGGCCAGCGGACAGAGGACAGACAGACACCGGGGCTCTGAGCCACAGCTTCCAGGGCTCAGTGGTCTCCACACAAAGAGGAGAACAGACATTCACACACCCGGGAGTTCAGACCCCGCCCAGTGTGTGGGATCTTCAGTGGTCACGTCAGACCGACCGCCGTGTCCAGCAACAGCAGACCAGGACATGCTGCAGAGGACAGCAACCCAAAGCCACATCCCAGGAGAACCCGCGGGACCTACAGCCCAAGCAGGGGGACACACGTGCCTGGCTGACAAGGTGACACGGAGCTCAGGACCTGCTGTGAGGCAGAATACCTGTGCAACCCCAGGAACCCCACCCAGGAGAAAAGAAGCACCACAGTGGAGATGGGGCCAGCAGCCGGTGTTATACCCTGGCCCGGGGTTACCACTCTGCAGCCTTGTTCTTACATAGCAGTATCCCCAGATGAGGAAAGGGGCAGAGGAAGAGCATCCAGACCTTTCTTGGTGGCCTGACATGCTCTGTGTGGTGGTGCTGAGGGCCCCGGCACTTGCCTCTCTGAGATCTCGGCCCTGATGGGAGCGGGTGCCCTGCCACATGCCCCCAGGGAAGAGGCAGCTCTGACAGGCATCAGGCCCACGGGACAGCGCACTCACCTCCAGAGCGAGCAGAGAGGGCAAACGCTGAACTGAAACCCACAAGGCCCATGAAGAAGTCAAAGGCTCATCTGCCGCCCTTGCTAAGGCAGACCACCAGTAGTTTACAAAGCTCAGGAGAAGGGGCCGTCTGCCAGGTCACCACAACCTCCTCAAAGCAAGCCCAGGACCTAGCCGACCAAGTCACTGAACCAGCCAAACAACAAAACAGAGGCAACTAAACCCTGAGCACCCCAGCAGCTGTCTGAGAAATGACTGCTGTGTCTTGCCTGGCTCCCCGCAGGCCCCCTGCACCCCTGCCTGGGCCCCCCAGGGGCCTGTGATCTCCTCTGGCTTCTTCTCCCCCAGAGGCCAGTGCTTCCTGCTTGGCTTAGGGGCAGGTCCTCTGCAAAGGGCTTCCTAGAAAACAGGTCGTCACTCTTGGGACTGCTGAACAAGAACGGGGCTGCTATGATACTCACGCACAAGCAGACACACGCGTTCCCGCACACCCGCACACCCA
Source organism: Felis catus (assembly GCF_018350175.1). Lineage (NCBI taxonomy): Eukaryota > Metazoa > Chordata > Mammalia > Carnivora > Felidae > Felis > Felis catus. The sequence continues at coordinate 90,855,558 of NC_058380.1, forward strand.
CACTCCCAGCAAACACATCCACATGCCGGCACATACGCTCAGCAGCACAGATGCATGTGTCACCACAGATGTACCTGAGGCTGTTCCTGGTGCCCACCAGGTGGGTCCACATGGGAAATGGGAGGTGTTTGGTAGGGTGGCACTGAAGACAAGCCAGCAGCTCCAGACAGATTCAGCCTGGCTCAGAGAGCGAGCTCCCCACAAAGACAGAGCTTCTCTGTGCTCTCTCATGGCCACGCTGACAGCAGGCCAGACCTTCCTTCCCCCTTCCCATCCCTCTCTTCCCCCAGCGGTGACCTCCCTCAGCACACTGCAGCCTTTGGCCCTAGGCTGTCCCAACTCTGAAGGCCCTAAAGACCTCCAGATGTGGTTCTGCAATGTTCCTTCAAGCTCAGCTGAACCTCGGGATGACCAGCCTCCCCAAGGAAGCTTCAACCCCGCCTTCACCTTTTCTCATCAGCAAGGCTTCCCCTTGACCTCTGTCCCAACACAGAAACCTCAAAGACAATTTCGGAAACTGCATTAAGTCTCTTGGGCTGCTGAAATACCACCTAGAATCTTTCGGTTCACAAAATACATTCCTAAAAAGCTGTGCAGAAAACAGACGTATGGAGGGGCGACTGGGTGGCTCAGTTGGTTAAACATCTGACTCAGTTTCAGCTCAGGTCGTGATCTCACGGTTCATGAGTTCACGGAGCCTGGTTGGGATTCTCTCTCCCTCCCTCCTCTCTCTCTCTCTCTCTCTCTCTCTAAATGAACAAACTTTAAGAAAATTATAAAATAGATATATCAATACCTTACCCCTGACTCACAGTCTTTGCCCCAGCTAGGAGCTCTGGAGCCACCCAAGACTCTCAAGGGGCTAATCAGAGCTGATCCCACCCATGATGGGAGGACCATGCATCGTCACACCTTGCTCCAACTCAAACTGGGAGAAGCCATGGAGGCTCTTCCTGATGAACCCTCTGCTCACAGATTCCTGCAGGAGGGGAGCCGTTCCCTCTCATCACAGCTCCTGGGGGAGGCTGTGTCCCAAAAAGCTCCAGCCAACATAAGGTGCTCCAAGGAAGCCCCCGGAAGGAGTGCCCTGCTGGGGGCCCAGCCAAGAAGACTCTGCAGCAGCCCCCACCACCCTGCAGTCCACCCCCAAGAGCCTTACGCAGCAGCAATAGAGATGTTTGCGGCAGACATGGGGCTCACTTCAGCCACTTCTTTGGCCTTTTGCAGAGCAAGCTTCTGGTTGGCTGCTTCTTCCATCTCCTCTTCATCCTGTTTGAACAGACAGAGGTGTGCAGCTGGCCTTGGAGCTCTTCCTTCCATGGTCTAGGAGTCCTTGCTGCCCTCTGAACCGGTGGGCCAGGCAGCAGCCCCTGCGTGAGCACAATCCATCCAGGCTCCAGCAGCGAGCACCAATCCCACGCAAGCCCTCTGGCGGCCTGTACCTGCTGCTCCGGGCCGTGTTCCACAGGATTCCTGCCTCAGCACCCTCTTGCCGTGGGCCAGTCCCAGGGTGCTCACAGCTGGTGATCCCAGCCCTGCGCCTGCACCCCGACGCCATACACGAGCTCAAGCCACAAGGACCCAGCTGCTGCCTGCACACGTGTCCCACGGTGTCTTGGACTTGGCTCTGCCAAAACGCAAGCCCAACCCTCCTTTCCTCCCACCTGCTGCCCCCACACCTCAGGGGCACCTGTCTCGCCTGAACAAAGCCAGCCTCTGCCCCACAACTGTGGGCAAGGTCAAGGGGCAGGACTCTGCACCCTGAGCCTAGGTCCTGGCTCAGCATCACCCACAGGAACTGTCACCGGGCGAGGGTCAGGCATAGCTACCTCACAGCCTTTGAGCTTTCCTACCAGGACCCGTCGGATCACATCTGTCTACCTGTCCCTAGCCGTGGCTGTGAGAAGTCCCTCCTTGTGTCCCCCAACACATGGCAGCCACTTACAATGCCTGATGGTATCCCCTCCCCCACCAAGTTTGTGGGAAGGACCCCCATGGCTCTCTGACACAGGTATAGATATCCTGCCCTGCCTCTGCCCCCTCCGTGGGAAGGGGAGTGGACTTCTGGGCAGACCCTCTGGCCCCGACCCCACGTCACTGGGCAAAACCAACACGCTCTGCTTCTAGGATCTAGATGAAAAGCTCCGGGCTGAGCCCATGAGCCCGTAGAGGGAAACCGAGGCCTCCACGTCCTCCACTTACACTGCTGAGACCACTGTTATTTCCCCCAAACCCAACCCCAGGCCCACCTGGCTTCCATGGAAGCTAGTGTTCCCACCGTGGCCCAAAACATCCCTAAATCTTATCCTAGAGGCCCCAAAATGGCAAAAATTAAAACCCCTGTTAGCTGCCTGCAGATGTCCCACCACAGCGAAGAGGTCTTCAAGCTTCAGGCCCCAGAGAGGAGGCGAAGCTCCATCTACCACAGAACACCCCTATCGAGGTCCTTCTTCAAGCCGCGGGCTCCATCCTGGTTTACAGCCCTCTGGGCAGAGAGGACAGGTGTTCTACAAACAGACTTCATAGAGTTTATTTCCACTTTGAAAAGAATGTAATACTGTAATACATTTGTGGGAATGTAAAGGAAGGAGAGCCAGTCCAGGAAATGCCCCCACAGCCTAACACAGGCCTCCACCTGCTCCACCTCCCAGGAAAGCCGATTCCTGAATAAGGGCAGCTGGTCCAACATCTCACAGGGTGTCTCTGCATGGAGACAGGGCCCCGAGGACATCGCTTCCTTGGTGTGTTCTCACCCACAGCACGACCCGAAGAGACGGCGAGAACTTCAAGCTCAAGCTCACCCCTGCACCAACACAGCTGGTGCCCAGACCACCAACGCTGCTGGGCACCCCCGTTTCATGTGGTCCCAGAAATCCTGACACCAAGATATGTTCTGTGGATGCAGGGGATCCCCCTGACCCCACCGCCCGGAAGCCCAGCCTGGGGCCAGGAACAGTCATTCTCCAGCCACTCCTAGATGGCAAAGCCCAGTGTTGGCCCTGGCGGACCACAGGAATGAGCAGGCCAGTGGGACTTCCAGGTCCTCAGGAGGCAGCAGCCAGAGCAGGGTAGGCGTCTATACCCCCAGGCACCACCACGGCCCAGGCCTGGGCCCGGAGAAGAGGAAGTCTGAGCAGAAGCTAAGGCAGACACACTGAAGAGGCCTGCCTCCCCCTGGAGCACTCCTCCCAGAGAACAGAGGAGGGTAGCAGGGCACCTGACACCTGTCGGAAGCACTGTGGCATATTTGCACACACCCATACTGACTGCAGAAACGTCCTGAACTTGCCCTCCTCAGGGAAAGCCCAAGTCAAGCTCACCCCGGAACAGAGATGATGTCGACAGTCGGGATGTGCTAGATGGTGAGGGCAGGACTGTGTCAGACACACAGAGGAATGTGCACAGGTGTGAGCTCCAGCACACACACGTGTACATGGACAGGTGCACGAGCAGGCCACATGCTCAGCCAAGATGGCAAGCACGTGGGGTTTCTGCAGCAGGGGAGCACTCCCCTCAGGTGGCCCGGCGAGGCAGCAGGACCCTCCTCCTGGGAGCCAGGGCTACACTGTCCACGGCTGTGAGGGTGAAGGTGACCAGGCAGGGGGCTGTGTCGTTGGGAAGGCAACCACAGGGGAAGCCATGTATAATCACACCCCCCCACCAGGCTCAGGGACAAGAGGAGAGTATTAGATGCCACCCGCTAGGCACAGCCAGGAGAAGAGGCTGTCCCGCTGCGGCACAAACAAGCTGACAAGGGGCAGCAGCTGCTCCCCCAGGCTCCAGCCAGGCCTGGCATCTGAGGACAGAGCTGCCCGGTAACTGCCTGAGCTCAACCATGCACACTCCAGACTGGCCACAGGGGCCCCTCGCCTCCCAGGGACGAGCGCAGGGGCCTGGTGCAGCCTGCCCCTCACTTCTTAGAACTCTCTGGGCTGCATCTTCCATTCTTCATAACTCCCCCTGCCTTTCTGGCCATTTTTTCCAGGTCTCGGATTCTCCAGAAGCTGCCCTTGTGCTCATCTGCCTTCCTGGCACATCATCTCTCACGCTTCCTCAGCACCAACCCCCCCCCCCCCCGCCACACACACACACACACACACACACACACACACATCTGAGTGGCTGCCTAACTTCTGCCCATCTAGGACCTTGAGGAGATGCCCGTGGAGGGTGGTTACATGGGTCCTTAACCCTGGACTGGCCCTTGTCGTGGCTCTCTGGACTCATCCAGAGTCACACACACTACCCCGCCTGCCCCTCCCTGCCCGTCCTGGGCTGCAGGTGGTGCCCCTACCCACGCACCTTGGTCAGCTCCTGAGCGTTGGCGAGGTTGTCCACGGCGATGGCCAGGAAGACATTCAGCAGAGTGTCTGGTTGGCTCCAGCTAAGGAAAGGAACCCTTCTGCCCCCCCACCCACCCACCCAAGTCTCCCACAGTCATGCTGCAGCTTGCCCCATGGAGAACAGGGTTCCTCATCTCCCCAGATCCTCTGTGACTATATACCTCTCAAGTCCCCTTGTTCCTCTGTCCCCTGTTGCCCTCAGACACAGACTAGCCACGCCGCCTGGTCTGCCCATCCTTCTTTCCCTCAATCTCTTATCAACTCCCCATAATGGCCACACAAACTCCTTCCCCAACCCCATTCTTCAGGCCTGACTCTCCAGCCCCAAAGCTCAGAGGCTGTGTTGGATTAATTTAGACTGCCTACCTCTATCCCCACCTCCCCCAAATTTCTGGCCAATGTGAGAGGCCTCCCAACCAACACCTCCTGCTTTCACATGGGCCCCATCACCTTTGGGTCCTGTGAGCAGAGACCACCTAAGACAGACCATAAACATGCATATCCGGCCGTGACCAGTGCTTTCAGTTCCTAGGCTAGGCTTAGGACACCTGCTCAGTGTTGTTTTCTCCCTTCCTTTTTCAAAGTGAGGTCCTGGGGCCCTCTGTTTCAAGGTGCCCTCCTGCTAGAGTGGCAAAAACAACACCCAAGTCATGCTAATGGCAGACAACACTAGCACCCCCCACCCCTCACCTCACTGAGCCCTTCCAGGAGCACCATGACAAGGCACTACTACAATCCCCTTTTACAAACGGGCAAGCAAAGGCCACAGAGGGTAAGTACCCCACCCAGGATCCCACAGTCAGGAGGGGTCCAAATGGCCCAGACGGGGGCCTGTGGTCGGCAGCTACCTCTCTGCACCGCCCTCCTCCAGTCTGTCCAGATCAGGCCACTGACGTGAGTCACTTCAATTTTCCTGGGGCTGGAGCTGCCTCTTCCCACAAGCTCCTCCCTGTGCACCTCAGAGCAGCGCCTCCCCAGAACCATCCCCTGCCTGCACTCTGTGCTGTGCCTCAGGCCCTCCCTGGGCCTTCCCCCGCTGCCGTCCCCAGTTAATTTCATTCCTCGGCACTGCTGACGTTTGGAGCCAGGCAACCCTTTGCGGTGGGGTGTTGAACAGCATCCCTGGCCTGTGTGCACCAGATGCAGCAGCCCCTCAGCCCAGTCATGACAACCAAACCATCTCAGACACTGCCAGTGTCCTCTGGGGGCGAAGTCACCCCAGCCAGAGCCCTGTGTCCCCTACACCTGAGCTCTTTCACCACAGGCCTGGGGATTCACCCCTCGGCCCAGGCTGCGGCTATTCCCGCCAGCGCGAGGCCTGAGGAGCAGCCGGCTTTGTATGAGGCCGACAGCGACGACTGATGCTGGTCAGGCCCCAGTCTGGCAAGGAGGCCCCCCCATATGCCAGGGCACTGCCTCGTTGGCAAGGCTGCTCAGGGCTCCAGCAGAGACCAGAGGACAGGACACCGAGGCCAGGGGCCGCTTCCCCACACTAACCACAGCCATGGACACTCTCAGAGGACTTCCCACACCTGAAGAGCGGGACTAAGGTCATGCCCTGGCACCTGAGGCCCAGCAAGAGGGGCACACAGGGGCAGCAGGAAAGATTCCCAGTGGCTAGCACGAGGCCTGACCGCACAGGGTCAGAATTAGCTGTGAAGGGCTTCGGGCCGCTGCTCAGTCTTGGGGGCTGTGGGCACCTCTTTCTGGACAGAAGTTATTCCCCACCCCCACCCTCACCCCCCACCATTTGAAGCCAACACTTCAGGCTCCTTCCCTCTCTGATAACCATGGCTGCCATTTACAGCTCTCCTCTCAGCCAGCCCCCAGACCCCCCCGTCTGCTAAACACTGAAACAAGCACGGGCCCTCCTGAGCACCCTGGATCCTCCTTCCCAGGCCTTGTGCTCAGGCTCCCGGGGTGGGGGGCGGCGGGGCGGGGCTCCCCACCCTGGGGTCCAGGACCTGAGCCGTGAACGACACAGGGCTGACAGGTGGTACAATCCTGCTGGGTGTGCAGCAGGAGAGACAGTCTGATGGAGGCAGAGAGAAATAAGGTCTGGAATGTCATAGGTCACAGGCTGGCATGACGGCCAGCACGCCAGGGGCAAGGAGGGACAAACGGGGTCAAGTGCCCAGGTGTGCGGGTGAGGAGACAAGGCAGAGCCAGCAGGTCAGTCTGGGAGGAGACAGCACACAGGTGTTTGTCGCCAGCTCAGATCTTTTTCCAGGCTCTGCAGGATATTTAATACAGCAGATCTCCAAGTGGGGTCCCCAGGCTGCAGTACCAACACCAGCACCCCCAGGGGAGTGTGTTAAAATGCACATTTGTGGGCTGGAACCTGAGCTTTAACTGTCCTTGGGGTTTCTGATACACAGAAGACTTGGAGAACCTGAGTGCCCCTGCTCAGCCTGAATTTATTGCCCCAGCAGTGGGGCCACATTTGCACCTCGCCTCTCCTGGCCCTGCCCCCTGCCTGCATCATGAGCCCAGCAGCCTCCTTCTCCCAGGTGACCTGCCTGAGGCAGAGCTGTCACCTGCGCTGGGCTCTCCTTGACCCCACAGACCCACCCCCCCCCCCCCACATACACACACACGAGGTCCTAAAACACATGCTTGACTGGCACCCGCTACAGGAAAACTTGCCTTACATTTCTCTGCAGGTACTAGATTTTCAGCAGGGGAAAGTTTTTTAAAAGCCCAGTACCAAAACTTAATTACAGAATTAAAGCGGGGGGAAAAAAAAAACTACTGCCCTGTGTTCAAAGCCCACGTCTTCCCACGGCAACCCTCCCGAGCCTGCCACTGACCATACCAACGCCCTCTGGACACCATACGCACAGTTCATGCTTCCATCAACCTTGGCCCACAGCCTCCAGATCCCCCAAGCTCAGACTGCCTCGAGAGTATTCACTGTCTAGACTTAAGCCAGCTACCCAGAAGGAGAAGCTCCATCATTCACACTCAACGAGAAGGCGCCTCTCCTTTTCATGGCCAACACACCCCGCACCCCCCCCAGGTTTCCTGGGCCCAGACCAAGCCCTAATGCACTGCAAGAAGGATACAATTTCCAAACAGCGTCAGGACAATGAAATAAAAAGAGGAGAACATGCCTTTGCTGACTCCACCTTGCGATTCGATCCCATGATACATCACTGCATTCCAGTCCTCTCCTGTTAGGATCTGTGGAGGGATAGTACCACAAGGCATGCCTACACAGCCACCTCCACCCATATGCACGTGTGTGCGCACACTCAGAGTCAAGACGTGGCTGTGTACACACGCACACGCACAGGTTTCTGGATGATGGGGTTTCTGTAGGTCAAGGGGCCCACGGTCCTCCAGAAAAACTTCCAGAAAGACATGGCTGCTGAGCTAGGTCAGGCCTCAAAAGATGAATATGCTCTAGCATTTCCAAAAACAGAAAGGGGGTGGCAAGCAGAAGGAAAAGGCGAGCGAAGGCAAGGAAGAGAACAATAGCATAAGCTGGAGAACTGAGGCAGGGCCGAAGAGGCAGAACTCCCCACTCCCAGAGCCACGGAGGCCATGATTTTATAGATGATGTGACAGTGCGTCCAGCGGTGAGGGTAGCTAAATGCAATGTTGCCCCATCAAGAAACATGTGTCTCTCAGCTACTATATTTTTGGAAAAGTACAAAAGCATCAAGTAACAGACATTCATGTGTCCACCAATAAAAATGGACACTGCTGGGAGCACCTGGGGGTCTCAGTCGGTTGAGTGTCTGACTCCAGCTCAGGTCATGATCTCACAGGTTGTGAGTTGGAGCCCCGCGTCGGGTTCTGTGCTGACAGCTCAGAGCCTGGAGCCTGCTTTGGATTCTGTGTCTCCCCCTCTCTCTGCCCCTCCCCTGCTCACACTCTGTCCCTCTCTCTGTCAAAAATAAACATTAATTTTTTAAAAAAAAATAGACACTGCTCAATCTGTCCCACTGGCATCGCTGCCCACAATCACTCCTGACAGACGACCCCACTCACAAACTGGTGAGGAACCGTGTCAATAGAGTTCTACCCACGTGACATGCATGTATCTATAAATAAAATGTGTGTGTTTTATATAAAACATGTGTGTTTTAAACACACACAGGAAGGCATCATACTACACACATCATTCTTCAACTTGCTGTCCCCATCCAATATATCTTTGAAGTTTATCCATGTGATACACACATGTCCGCTTATTCATGTCCCCTACTGTGACCCTTCAGGCATCCACCCACATGCCTCCTGACCACACCTTAGCTGTTTCCAGTGTCTTGCTACAGAGTTTCACTGTAAACGCTGCAAACTAGGACCACCAGGCAGCCGGTCATGCCAGCCTCTGACTTTACGAGGTTTCCAGATCGCTTACTCTAAATTACATCTGTAGTGGACACAGTTCCCATCTGAGGGGTGAGAAGGCGAGCTGATCAGGCGTCATCTTCTGGGGCCTCCTCCGTGGTCTCAGGTTTCGGACACCCCGTTTTCCCCACACGGACTGTGACACTTGCGTGCGTGTCCTTGCACATACTAGCCCTCTGTCTGCAGGAGCTACTGGAAATGTTCTCAGTTCCTTTCTGTCTTATGACAGAGGGCAATGCAGCCAAATGTGTCACCGTTTCCTTCATGCTTTCTGCTTTCTGAACCTCATTTAAGAAATTCCTCTCCATCCGAAGGCCATAAAGAGAGTCTCCTACATTTTCTTCAAGTCATTTTAAAGTTTGATTTTTCAGCTAGGGTTCTAATCCAACTGGAGTTTGTGGTAACTGCTCTGTGGATGCATGGGGGTGATGATCTACATTTTTCCCCAGTGGAAAGCCACTTTTCACAGACCCACTTTTTAAAATATCCTGTCCCCTTTGAGGTATAACGCCGTCCTCCTCCTAAGACTGGCTTCCTACCTCGGTATGTTTCCGGGTCTGGTCTTCTGGTATTTTGCCTATGTACCTCATGATGCTCCCCACTGTCGCTTCGTAAAAAGTCTTGACATGTGGTGAGGCAAATCCCTCCTTCCTGAATTGTCTTGGCCATTCTTGGACATCGACTCTTCCACATCATCAATATGCTGAATTCCAGAAACAGTCCTGTCGGAATTTGCATCAGGACTATATTGAATTCATAGCTTGAACTAGGAGAACAGATACCTTTACCATGTTAAGGCCTCCTCATTATAAATATACTTCCTGAATACCAGATCTGTAGGTCCTTTAATAACAAGTTATAATTTCACCCATAAAAGTCTTGCATTCTGTTTGCAGATTTCTGGGTGCCTTACAGCTTTTGTTGCCTCTGTGAATGAAATCTTTCATTTTAATTAAATTTTCTAGTTGAATGATCAGATCATATAGGAAAGCTCTGTATATTGGTCTTGTGCTAAGCAACACAAATGAATTTTCTGCACTTGGCAGGACTCACCTTATAACCTGCCAGGCTCAGGGCAGGAAAAGAGCTCTACAGACCCCTTTTCTTTAATGGTTATAAAATTATCCAGGTTTTTCATTTCTTCTTAAGCCAATTTAAATCTTTGATATTTTCCTATAAAACTGCATGTTTCATCTTAGTTTTCAAATGTCTTGCCTAATATTCTTTCGAATTAAAAAAAAAAATGTCTCCCTTTCCTGTAGTTACACCTCCTTTATGGGCTATACTTTTTATTTGTGTTTTTTTTTCCTTGATCAGTCTTGCTACAGTGTCATCTACTTTATTAGTCTTCTCGAGAACAAGCTTTTTATGATTTTGTTTTCTTGATGTTTTAGTTTTGTGTCACTAACGTCTGCTTATTAACCATTTTTTCCTGCTTTCAATCTTTTTTTGGTTTTACTCTGTTCTCTTTTCTAGGGTTTTGTTTTTTTTTTAGCTTGCATAAAGACAATTTATTAACAGAAAACAATAATTTGAGGAATCCTGTTCACAAACGGCAATCACAGTGACCTGCTATAGGAGGGGATGGGGGTGACATCCTCAATCCGCCCAATCTTCATTCCTGAGGGGCAAGGGCTCTGAGGGCTGACTGGGCCCCATGTCCAAGGGTCTTGGTTTGATTTCCTCCTGCAGAGGAGGATTTCCTCCTGCAGAGTTTGATGTGGACAGCAGTGACGCCCAGCTCCTTACACCTCTGGGCTACATCCTGGGCAGCCAACACGGCAGCGGAGGGAGAGGACTCATCTTGGTCTGCCTTCACCCTCATCCCGCCAGTCACGCGGCAGATGGCTTCCTTACCAGAAAGACCGGTGACGCGGACAAAAGTGTCATCGAAGGAAGCACACACCACACACATTTTCTCCTTCAGCTACCTGAGGTCCAAGGCTGATGACCTGATCTTCCTTCTTTTCTTTCCCCTTGTAAGGTGCCATTTCTGTGCATCTCCTCTAGACTCCATCACTGGAGACTCTTTTCTGGGTTTTTAAGATGAGTATTTAACTAGTTTATTTTCATTCTTTCTTTTATTTGTTATAAAAAAAGGTTTTTTTAATGCTTATTTTTGAGAGAGAGAGACAGAGCGATAGAGTGTGAGCGGGGGAGGAACAGACAAAGGGGGAGGCACAGATTCCGAAGCAGGGTCCAGGCTCCGACCTGTCAGCACAGAGCCCGATGCAGGGCTCGAACCCACGAACCGTGAGATCATGGCCTGAGCCGAAGTCAGATGCTTAACCAACTGAGCCACCCAGGCGCCCCTCTTTTATTTTGATAATTGCATTTCACATTACACATTTTCCTCTAAGTATTGCTTCAGCTTCATCCCATAAGCTTAGACATTATTGTTCATCTAAGTATTTCATAACATCCATTGTTGATGTTTTCTTTAACTTGGTCCGTCAGCTTTCAAATGTGGGGAAGATTTCAAATAACTTTCTACAAATGATTTCTATTTATTTAAATTATATCTAGAATGTGCCCCATCGGATAACAATTCTTCAGTATCTGTAGGAATTTCCTGGGTGACCTAACATGTGGTCAATTTCTGTAAATGCTCTATAATGACTGTTTGGTTTGTTATCTAGCAGCTGGGTGCAGGGTTCTACAGACGTCAACCGACGTGTTTTTCACGAGCTCTTCTGCATCGTTTCTAATCTTCTGTCAGCCTCATCCTATGGTTTGAAAGAAATGTACTATAAACCTCTTATAAGATGTGGACTTCCACATACTTCTGTCAGTTTCTGCTCAGTGTATTTTTAGGCCGTGTTGGTAGGTCATGCAGATTCAGGATTGCTGTCTTCTTTTCGTCGTTATGTAATATACTTCTTTATTTTTACTAAGGCTTTTTTTCCCTTAACTTCTATTCTGGCTGATGTTAATATTACACCAGCTTTCTTTTGGTTAATGTCTACTTAGTTCATCTTTTTGTGTCCTTTTATTTTTTATTTCTGTACTATTTCAAACGTTCAGAAAGGTATGATGAATAAATTTTAACAACCCTCCGTGTACCCACTCCCCGGCTTGAGAACTGAAGCATTCAAAGGGAGGTGGCACTCCTTGAGTGGAACCCCCTCCCCCCTCCCGTTCCCCCAGCCCAGCCCCCAGCGACACGGCACACCCTGAATCTGGTATTTATCATTCCCACACAAGCTTTTATACTTTCATGCATATATGCCATAAGCAATATTGTTTTGCATGTTTTCATCCTTATTTAAATAGTATCATATGTTGTGTATTATTCTGAATCTTATTCTTTTTTGCTTAATATTATACTTGCGAGATTCATCCATGTTAATACATTTAATTCTAGGTCATTCATTTTCCTGCTGTACAGATAACACAACACACTTTTCTCATCGATTCTCCTGTTGATGAACTTTGTGGTGACTCCCAGTTGTTTGCTATTATAAATAATGTTGCTACAACGTCTCACAAGTGTCTCCTTGTGCAGTTGGGTGGGAGACTTTCCAGAGCACAGACCCACAACAGGAACTACTCATATGTAAACTCTAGTTATTAGATTTTATGAAATCACTTTCCAAAGTGGTTCCATCAGCCCAGCAACAGCATAAAGTCACCCGCATGTCTCCACATCTTCTCTAAACCTGGTATTATTGGGTTTAATTTCTGCTAAACTGACAGACAGGCAGGCTATCTCAAGATGGGTTGAATTTGCATCTCCCTGACTGCTAGGAACGCTGGTAATAGTCCTTCCGGGCTCATTCATCAGCCCAACATCCTCTCCTGTGAGATGCTTGGTTACACTCTGCTTTTCCCACCACATTATTTGTCTTTTCTTTTTGATTTACGGAAGTTCTTGATATATTCTGGACACTAACCCTTCGATGGCTATTTGCTAATACTGTGAAAATGTCTCCTCCAAGTTTATGACATTAAGAACATTTTTTCAATGTTTATTTATTTTTGAAAGACAGAGAGAGAGAGAGAGAGAGTGTGTGTGTGTGTGAGAGAGAGAGAGAGAGCAGGGGAGGGGCAGAGAGAGAGACAGGGAGACACAGAATCAGAAGCAGGCTCCAGGGTCTGAGCTGTCAGCACAGAGCCCAACGCAGGACTCGAACCTACGAACCGCGAGATCATGACCCGAGCCAAAGGTGGATGCTTAACTAACTGAGCCACACAGATGCCCCAAGTATATGACTTTTAAAAAACATTTGTACAGTATCTTTTGATGCACAGAAATTTCTATTTTAATAGTCAAATTTGTCAAACTCTTCCTTTATGATCTGTGCTTCTTCAATCTTAGGAAGGATTTCCCCTGCCTTGAGTTTAGTACCATTACACTCCTCTATGTACTGCTAAAGTTTCAAATTTGCTTTTCACATTTAGGTCTTAATCTATCCAAACTGATTTCAAATCTGGTGCAAAGTAGGAATCCAATTGTGTGTTTTGCTCTATGGATAACCAAATTGTCCCATACTGTCAGCAATTACAACACTCAAGTTTTCTGTGTATATAAATATTCCAGCTGTGAACATTCTTTCTTCCTTGCCAATCCAGAGAAATTGTTTCACATTTTCTTGTTCTACTGCACTACGACCACTGGTACCAGCATAATCTGCTAAGAGTTTTTACTTGAAAGGAATGTTGGGTTTTATCACGTGATTCCATTTTTTTAGAAAAAGTGTATTTCAGACACACATAGAGTATGATGAATCCACACAGTCTCAACAGTGAACCAATCTCCCAATCTTGCTTCTCTGTTCTCTCACTCTCTGCTCTTGTTGGGTTCAGGTGTTTTTCTGATCACACAGGGTTTTTTACTCCTTTAATCGGCGAAGATGATGAATTCCACTAACAGACTTTCTAATGTTGAGTCATCTTGTATTTCTGGATTAACTCAAGTTGATCATAATGATAATTTGTAAGCAAATCTAGATTTGATTAGTCATTGTTTCCCTTCTCTCTCTGGGTTTGTGATCACAACCTATATTTTTATTTCAGTATTATCCTTATCTAGTTGTGTCACCAGCAAGACCCCCACTGGCCGCCCTTCTTCTTCACATGAACGTTAGCCTTAACTTTTCAGAGGCAAATAACGGGAAGAGCTCAGCCAGCCTGGACCAGCTTGAGCTCAGTCACGAACTCCCACCTCGGCAGGCAGTTGCCTTTATTCCTTTACCTCTTTCTAATGTGAAAATCTCCTTCCGAGGTGGAGCACAACTCTCACTAGCATAGCAGATGATGCGTGTACAGGCATGTTTCCTGAGCGTGCATGAGTGACCATATACCCACCTCTATATATGTTGACAAAAGCTCCCCTTCCTGAATATTCATATCAAAGGAACACACTCACCCCACATGGGGGGTCATGGCTTTGGAAGTTATTCCCCATGATCTCCTTACTTACCGCAAATAAAAGTTTCCTTTGTGTGACAACTCCCCCTGCCTGTAGTCTCTGCCTGTAACTCATCATAAAGCAAATTCACATTAATTCGGTCATGGTTTTTTATATCAAGGTTATTCTAGTCTCATAAGATGAGCTCGGTGCCTTCCTTTTTATCTTCTCTGGAGTCATGTGTATAAAACTGGAATAATGTCTTCCTTAAATATTTAGTAGAATTCACTCATAAAATTAGAACATGGTGGCTTAGGGGGGAAGGCTTTTAATTATTCAACTTCTGAAACAGTTCAGATTTTTTAATTCTTCTTGGTGAGTATAATGTTCTTTTTTTCTTCCAAGTCACTGGCTTTACTAAATATATACATGTCTGCAGTGCTTTCGGCAATCGGGGGGTTAGTGACTCTCCGTATTAGCATCTGAACGTTCCAGTGCTAGCTCACACTTGAACCTCGGCTCTCTGGGTTGGCATTCCAGGCTGACAGGTGCTGTTCCTCAGTATTTCAAAGTTACTCCCCCAACCTTCTGCCATCAGGCTGTCCTTCTTCTGTAGCGAATCTCTTTCTAGAGTTGTTTTTAAGATTTCCTCTTTAACACAACATGTCTAAGCTTGCCATGACTTCCGCTCACCCTGCTCAGCTCTCTGAACACACACGCTCTAGGACTCGGCTGGAACCACACTGCTGTCGGCTCTCTCACCCGACATGGTGCAGCTGGCTCAGTTCCTCCACATCTTCCGGCTCACCCGTCCTTTCTTGGGTCATATCCAGTGTATAGTTTACCTTTTGGGTTTTTTTTTTTTTATAGCTATCTGTTGCATTCCTAGGATTTCAGCTTAGTTCTTTTTTGTATTAACCTGTTCTTGGTTCTTAGGTACTTTTTGTTTTAATTTTGTGTTATGTGTTACGAGCTCTTCCTCTAACACTCTATAGCGCTCAAGCACATTGGGCACAAAGTCGCCTGCATTTCTTCTGCTATTCCTGTCTTGTTAGCAGTGAGCTCACCTTCCGACTACAGATGTTGTCAGCCCTCTTCTGTAGGGTCAGCTTCACCAGGGTTCAGCCTACAGGTTCACCACGAGGCCATGTGCTCTCCCTCTGCCCTCCAGCCCCATTCAGAAGCAGGAGCTCCCATCTTAGGGTCTCAGGCCCCCGTCCAGCACCATCCATGGAAGACACAGGCCTGGCCTGGCCCGTTGTCTGCCCTTGAGATCTTCTCAGCCTCCTCTGGCCATATTTGCTCTCTCTCAGCTCTGGTCCTCTGCCCCTCAAAGGGCCACACACCAAGTGCCACATGGATGCTTCTGACACCGAGCCCGCCTGCCTCACACAGACCACATTCCAGGCGCCCGGGTCTCTTCATCTCTCATCACTGTTCCACTTCCAACCCACAGTTTGTTTTCTGTGTGGCTGGGTCCTTTTAATTTCTAGATGTATCCATTAGCCTATTGCTGTGTTCAGACGAGAGGGGGTCTAAGGTCTAAACCAGAGCCATCTTTTCCCCTAGCTTTGACCTCCTCTTCCCTTCTATCCCACACCAGCACCATGAGCCTCATTCGGCTCCTTTCTGTTCTGTTGCAATAAACCGAACAAAGCAGAGCCCTGTCAATCACATCACCTCCCTGCTTTGGGAGCCCCTGTGCCACCTCCTGCTAGCCAAAGCCTCTGGGACTGGCAAGGAAGGCCCACCCAACCTGGCCTCTGCCAGCCCCAGTCCTTCTGCCACAAACCTTGTGCCTTCGCTGCCCTCAGCCTCCACTTCCTGCTACTGTGTCTGGAACACACTCCTGCCAATTCGCCTTGCCTGCCTTTCAAGATCCCACTGGGCAGCCCTAGTGACACACAGGAGGAAGGCACTCCTTCCTATCACTGAGCAGATCACACTGTGCAGGAAAGGTCATGACCACCCGCTGCTAGAGGCCATAATCTGGAGACCAAGGGTAGCCCCAGAGACCAAGGGTCCAAGCTGAGCCCCTGGCCTGAGCACACATGGCCTTTTGGGCTTCCCTAAGAGTCATCATGGGCAAAACAATAACCCACCCCACCCTGCTCAATCACAGGCATGGTGTCCAAGGAGGTTCATACAACAGAGACATTTGGCATCCTCCTACAGGTGAGGACAGCCACAGGGGAATCAGGGCTGCCAAAGCCCTGCAAGGGGACAAAGTGCTAAACCCTTCAAAAGGGAACCCTCTGAGAGGGCAGAGATCATCTGAGTTGATGCAAGGTTTGCATCACAGAGGACATGGCCCAAGAGCCTGAGCTTCTCAAAGAG
Organism: Felis catus; assembly: GCF_018350175.1. Taxonomy (NCBI): domain Eukaryota; kingdom Metazoa; phylum Chordata; class Mammalia; order Carnivora; family Felidae; genus Felis; species Felis catus. The sequence goes on from NC_058380.1 coordinate 90,871,947, forward strand.
TCACGGTGACCAAGTTGTCCAGACACAAAAAAGAACTGAAGGGTCACCGGACTTGACATACAGGAGGGAGAAGCTTAGGTAGTGCTTTGCTGTTTTATTCTCAAAGGATCAAAGACAGCCTTGACTCCAGGTCCTGGTGCTGAGACATAAGTTGGTGGCTTGAAGTCCAATGGCCACTAGACAGTTGGGTCCCCCAGGGACCTACACATGCTTGTTGGGACAGCATCACAGCACCCAGCTTCCCTCCAGAACTAGTTCCTAGATCTGGTGGCAGGGACCCAGGGACTGGAGGCCTACACGCTGGAGACCTCCCTATGCTCATCTCCTGCTTGTTCTCTTCTATTTTCTGGAAAGTTCTATCTGAAATTTTGGCTGTTCAGGTTGTGCTGAGGCACCAGCAAGGGGCTGACAGGGAAGGCTGCCTTCCCAGCACCTGGAGAGCTGAGGGAACCAGAAGCCTTACCTGGAAGACGGTAAGGATGGCCGCGGGGAAGGTGTCAAAGTTGGTTGTCGGGGTCTCATCTTGAAAGTTGAACCTGAGGAAAATAAGAAGTCTTGGGAGGAGGCAGGCTCATCAGGATCCAGGGGCACTCTGGCATGCCATGCTGTCCCAGGCTGTGAATGGGCCGTGTGCTCGGAGCCACTGTCTTCCTGGGGGACCTCCAGGTGGAAGACAGGTGGAGGGGCCTGGGCAACACGTCAGCGCTCAGCTCTGCCTCCCCAGCGGGGGCCCTCAGCCTCATACGCCCCCTAGGACCCACTTACTGTCCCCCGAACAGCTGCATGCCCAGCAGGGCAAAGACCACGATGAACAGGAACAACAGGAAAAGGAGGCTGATGATAGACTTCATGGAGTTGAGCAGAGACACCACCAGGTTCCGCAGGGAGCTCCAGTACCTGTCGGGGCACATGGGGTCTGTCTGCACCTGGCCATGTCCGCCGAGGCCCGACCCTCACGCTGATGCCACGCTCTGGACTCTCACTGTCACACCTGTGGCTTCCAAGACCTTCTAAACCCCAAGGGCCCCACAGCTGGATGGGCAGCGAGAGCTCTTCTCTAGAGTTCCAGATTCCTCCACCAGGGGCTCTAGGGGGAAGGTGAAGAGCCCGTGTCCAGTGCTGGACTCACTCTCATCTCTCAAACCTGCCCTTGTCACTTTGCCCAGCAGAACGGTGTCTGACCTCTCTCCACCCCTCAACACCCAGGCAGCCTCCGGATGTCTGAGCGGGGGCTCAGACCACAAGTCAAGAATGAGCCACACCAGAACATAATCAGCCCCCTGGCCTGCACCGAGCAGGTCCTCAGCGCTGTGATGGGTGGTGTAAGCCCGGTGCCAATGCCCCTCTCAATGCCCTCTCACCAAGGGTCTGGGACACAGCATGCGGTAGGGGGGCAGCACTGCGAGACCATTTCCTGACATCCCACAATGCCCACCCCTCCGTCGCACTCTTCATATGCTCCTGGAGGTCAGAGACCATGTCCCTCTCATTCAACTGGACCCAAGCACACAGGCCCCAGTGAAGTCTGCTGGTGGCCTGGCTGTTGACAGCTCACTCACTGAGTGACTGGGAGTCCAACCCCACGCCAGCATCTGGAGAGCTCCTCCCCAGGAGAGGCCAGGACACATGGCCCCCAGCCACTGGAGACATGCCACATGCCTCTGTGCCTCTGCACATGCCGTTCCACCACCTTGGAAAGGTGGGGATGGCAGGACAGACATCAGTCACCTGTGCGCACCCTGCCCCTGGGCATCCCTGGGCCCTCAATGGTGCCAACGTCACAGAGGCTCACCTGTCTTTCATGAATTCTCTTTTAGGGCACTCAAGGGTTCACAGAAGATGGGCTGGAAGACTCTGGAAAAGCCGGCCCACCTCAGGACAGGGGCCGTCTGGTTTCCAGAAGGAAGTGGAGCCCCTAAGACACCAGGCCCCTCAGCCAAGGTGAAGGCAGACCTCGTAGTCACCTCCCAGAGCAATGCACATGGAAGCAACAGAGGACTGACACCAGGCCGCACGAGGCATCCAGTGGCATTTGTGGACCCATCTAGGCCAAGCTCTTGCCCAAAACTCTCCTGCAGTGACACCATCGTGTCCTCAAATGGTCTTAGGTTTGGATTTGAAACAGACTGGAAAAGACCAAAAGAACTCCCATCTACCCTGGGGAGATCAGTGGGGTCCTGAGAGGCCATTGGAGGGGTGACCTAGAGCCCAGGCTGCGGGGGACACTGCATGGAAATCCATGCTGGAGCATGTGTGGGCTACAAACTGATGGCACAGGAGTCCAGAAACTCTGGGTAGATGAGGTCCCTGCTGTGCTGTGTGGCCACAGTTAAGACCAGCTGAGGGCACGGCAGCCTTTGCTGTTGGAAAGACAGCTGTGGGTGAGGTGTTCCCCGTCTTCCCACCACTAGAACCCTGGCACAGAGGCCCAGCACTCAATAACTACATCACACCTCCGCATGGGCCCCACCCCCTCAGAGACAAAATGCAGCAAGTCGCGTCCAGGGTTACATAAAGAACCAAGTGGAATAGAACTGAACACACAGGCCTGTCACTGTCCTCTTGCCACAGCCTAAACAGGACAAAGTCAGGCACACGGTGGAGAAAGCAGGCCTGGGAACAGGAGCCGTGTGGGAACCAGGGGTTCAAGTCGCAAGGTCAAAGTCAGCTGAGGCCTCCCTCCCTCTCTGGGGGCTGCAGGGAAGGTGGGCAGATTTGGGGCCAGGATGATTAAAAAAAAAAAAAAACTTCCATCTGATGGCTTCTATTTCCCCTTTAACTAGGAAGCAAAGTAACACTTTGAAGGTTGAAAGATGGGACTCTGGTTTCAAAAGAGGGGACGGTATGAAACTGTGAGGAGCAGGCTAACTAGGAATCCTGCCGGCAAGTCAGGAACAACCCTGAGGACAGACAGGCCCCCAGGGCCAAGACACAGCCATGCTGGGCAGGTGTTTTATACCCATCTTTTGTATTTAAACCATTATTATAAGCATAAAAAGAGGTTCCAGACAGCTGAGTTCAAAGCCAGCACCATGAATTCCTAGGAACAAGCATGCTGTGTCGACCAGTCTCACACGTGACCTGCATTCCCCGTCCCCACCTCCACCCAGGAGCACACAAGTGACATACTTTGTGACTTTGAAGATCCGCAGCAACCGGAGTGCCCGCAGCACGCTGATCCCGAAGGAGGTTCCCGGCTTGATGGCGGCCCAGACCACTTCAAAGATGCTCCCCACAATGACCTGTGGTGCAGACAGGGTCGGCCTCAGGCACACGCACGCGAGTGTCACGCACGGGCCTGTGCGGGCAAGCGTCTCCGCGTGTGTGCGGCGGGATCACTCCCAGCATCCGCAGCACAAGGTACACGCCTCACACTGAGCTCCTGCGCCCACCTGTCCTGGTGCTCACCTGCGCCCCAACGTGCCCACCCCGTGCATACCAGGGGGACACAGAGTGTAGAGGGAGGGCAGGCCGACTGGTTTCCTGACCAACTCCGCATCAGATCAGCCTGACGTCCACGTTCTCCCAGGCACCGAGAACCTGGTGACTGTGCCAGGACCAGGGCCCTGAGGCATGACTGGAGACTCCTGTACAGTTTAACGCGGTCCACTAACCCGTACGTCTGTGCTGGCAGGTGCACAAGCTGTGGGCCATCCCAAACGCACAGCCGTCCTCTGCATCTCTCTCACGTCGAACACAAACGCATGGGTCAGAGAACACCAGGGAGCCCGACGCCTACGGGCCTGCTGTGGCGCTGGCAGCACTACAGTGGGACCAGCTTGCCACCACCTGTCCCTGGCGACCCTGAGCACCTCTACCAATTTTTCACAGCACACACGCAGCCTCCAGATGTCTGTCTGGGGCTGGTGAGCACCGTTTCCCAAAGCTACATTCTTATTGCCAGTCTTCCAGCACTTCTGTCTTCCCTTAACCCTCAGAATTTGTTCCCATTCGTTCTTGATGCAGGTGGCCCCTGAGATGGCCCACAGTGATTCCCCACTACTTGGTGTCTCCCCCAACCTTGAATATCCTTGTCCCCTCAAGGGTGGGTTGGACCTAGTGACGCACTTTGAGCAAAGAGAATGTGACAGAAGTGACGGGCTGTCACCTCTGAGATTCGGTTCCAAAGACTGGCTTCCTTCTCCATGCTCTCAGCTCTGCTGCGGGCAGCCAGCTGCCGTGTTGTGGGACATGAGGAGAGGCCCCCGTGACCAGGAACTGAGGCCTGGCGGCCATGAGCGAGAGCTTAGGCATGAGCTCCCAGCCTCCAAAGAGCCTGTGGTGACTGCAGCCTCGTGGCAGAGTGACAGCTGGGGGGCCCCAGTCAAGTGGCACCTGACTCCCGACCCACCGGGAGTCGGTGACTCCCGACCCACCAAGATGAGAGATAACAAGTGTTTGTTGTTTTAAGCCACTAAGCTTTGGGGCGACTTGTTATACACCGAGAAAAACCAATACGCGTTTTGGAGACAGAAGCGGAGCACACTCTACAATAAGCCCTACGATGTGGGCGGGGTTTTGGAGCCAGAGAATGGGCCCTGAGCAGCACGTCAGCGAGAGCCCACAGCGCCCTCAACACACTACCCACGGGTCCTGGACAGGGAGGGAGTGTGAACGCTTCACATAGGTGTCTGGGGGACAGCGAGGACATTGGCAAGAAACTACAGGGAGCCCTGCTGTGCACTGCCAGGAAGTTCGGCCACACGGTCGCCCGCGGTTATGTGAAAAGACGAAAGCGAGCCATGTGAACCAGGAGGCCTCCGAGGCGTCTGCAGGTGGCTGCCGGGGTCTTCTTGCTGCACAGTCAGGGTGGGAAGAGAGAGACGCAGAGGGAAGTGCCGTCCTCCAGGACGTGCCCGCTTTTGAAATGCTCCCCTTCTCCAGACAGCAAATAGTGCCACATTAGGAAACGGCACAGTGCAAAGAAACAGCCAGGGCAGGGGCACGACTGTGACACTGCGGGAGCCTGAGAGCCCCGTTCAGTCCCATGTGAAGCCCCACGGAGATAGAGGTGAACCTCGCATGTCAGCCCACTGAGCAGCAAGCCTTCCAGGGCCCAAATGTGCCCCGGTCTCAGTCCGCTCAGCACGGGCACCCAGTGGGGAAGGGCCGATCGCTAGCGTAGGGACAGCTTTTGTCAAATGGGGTGAATTCCAGGAAGACTCATGACATACACACGATGCTCTGGGAAGACTTAGTTATGCAGGAACATCACCAGCTTGGGTTGAAAGAGACGGAGACAGTACAAGACAAAAAATAGGCCTTTGGATTCCCAAAATTCTACTGGTAGGAAGCAGGCTGAGAGAACTGTCTAGCTGAAAACATATGTTATCTTTTCTGGAACAAGAAAGGTGACACAGAGGCTAAAACAAAAAGCCCAAGGGGCTTCCTAGCCCTTAAGAACTTATCCTCGTGTCTCCAAACTTTCCCAGCAGGATTCCAGAACTGCTATGGGCCAGGGACTCCCTGTGCACCCTGCTGTCCCCTCTGAACATGACTGTCTACGGCAGGTACCCAAGTCCATCCCACCACCATGTGGGTGATACCTCGTCTCTTTAGTTCACCAGATCCACGGGTGGCGAGGGACCGAGCAGCTGTCCTTGAGGAGCCACCCTGGCCTGATTTGGGCGATGAGGCCCTAGACTCTGAGCTGGCGCCATGATGGGATGTGGCTGGGGAAGCAGGAGGAGGTGGCTGTATCTGCACTAGGAAAGATAGAATCACTGGGAGCCAGATGGTGGACTGTGGCAGGCAGCCTCTAAGATGGCCCCCAGTGACACTTGCCTCCTGGGTTTCACGTCCCTGGGTAATATCCCCCACCCCTGTTAAATGTGGGCTGGGCCAAGTGACCCACTCCTAACAAATAAAATACGGCAAAACTGATGGGTCATCTCTCTGAGACTGGGTTCCTGTGTTTTCCGTCTTGGGTACTCTCAGTCTCTCTGTCAGGTCACAAGCTGCCGTGTCATCAGGACACTCAAGCAGCATCGGGAGACATTTATGAGACCGAGATTGAGGCCTGCCACCAACCATGTGAGCAAGCTTGGAGGCCGGTCGTCCGAGTCCTGTCCTATCAACAGCCATGTGATGAGCCTAAATGCAAATTCTCCAGTCCTCATCCAGGCTTGAAATGACCACATCCCAGCTGTCAGCGGGACTGTGACCTCCTTGAGAGACCCTGGGCCACAGGCATTCAGTCAAGCCAGACCTGGACTCCTGATCTGGAAAACTGTGACCCAGTAGACACGCTATATGCTGCTAAACTTTGGAATAATCTGTTAGCTTATGTGTAAGTCATTCCATGTCCTGGGATCCAGCTAGTTCAAACCAGAAGACACAAACACATTTACAAGTTTAAGGACAAGTTTAAGGGTTCTCTGAAAGCTCTTCAGCTCTTTGGATCTCCTCTGGCCTATTATACACTACAGCCTTTCCCTGTAACTAAGAAGGCAAAGGACAAGAAGGAGTGTCTCAGAAACGCAGGTGTCCATGTCTCAAAGCACGCCCTGGGCAGCCACCACCCCTCCTTCCCCACAGAGATCAGGCAGCCTTGCGTGGTGTAAACCCGCTGCTCCAAGGCCAGCACTCCTGGGTCCACGCTGCCTCCCCCACAAAGTAGCTGGGCAGCCTTGGGCCAAGCACACCACCTCTCCAGTTACTCATCTACAAAGTGGGAGTCCTTGCGAAGGCTTAACAAAGCCGTGGACACAATGTTCCATCAACTCCACTGACAGAAAAAGTCAAAGTCACACTGAATTTTCAAGTTGAAGTTTTACTTCTGCCTACGTTTAGGGCCCCCCCACCCCCCCCCCCGCCAGCTCCTGAGAACTCTGCAGAGGTGTGAGTGAGCCTGCCTCGCTCGGGGAGGGCATTGCCACATCTCACTGACAACCTCTAGTGGGTCAGAACGCCTCCCTGGGCTCTGGGCTCAGCACCAGAGAGGTGTCCACATGCTCTGCTGGCCTGGGAAGGCCTGTGCCACTTCCTGGGCTCTGTCCCAGTGAGTCTTGGGAACACCTGCCTTCGAAACTTCCCTGACCTACAGAGATTGGTGAAGGGACCCAGGCCGGGCCCACGAGGAGGGCTGGACCATCATGGCTTGTCAGTCCTCCCCTGAATCATGTGCCAAGCTGCCCACAGCCAGATCTGTAGGACAGTAAAGACTCAGCATCACAGTCCCCTTGAGCTCTGTTGAGGACACTGAGCCCTCCATGGGACAGCAGCACATTTAAAAGACTGCTGTACCAGGCACACAGAGGGTCACAGCACCTTCAGTGATCTTAAGATCCTACAGACAGGGTCGGGGATGGGAAGCAGGATGTCATACAGGTGGGGAATAGACTGTGGCTGGAACCCCCATAAGTCAGGGCCCGAAAAGGACAGGCCTCCCCTCTGTCAAAGGCCCCTCACCGTCTATAGGAAGCCTTTTTGACCCACACAGGGTCACAGTACCCTCAACCACCTGGGCCCTGCTGCACAGACCCCAGCTCACACTGGGTACAGCTTAGTGGGAGGGGGCCGTGTGCACTCTCAAGCAAGGATACAGCTAGACCCTCCTGGACCCCTAGCCGGCATCTCTGGTGAGGATCTTACTCACCCCAAAGTCGAAGCAGTTGAATGAGGACCGGAAGTAGCTTCTGGGCCCCAGGCCATACATCTTCAGGGACATCTCTGTGAGGAAGAGACCCAGGAAAACAAACTCTGCAAAGTCTAGGAGAAGCCGGAGAAGAGGGGGATTAGCTCTCAGCCTCTTCCCACCTGGCTCCAGCCCAGACTGGAGGACAAGACCTCTGGGCCTTTCCAGGATTGAGCCCTATAGGCCTGGTCTGTGGCCCCTGAGCTCAGAAATCTCAGCCCAGGACAGGAATAGCAAATAGATTGGGATTGGAAGGGGCACAAAGAGATGCTTCTTTCACTTTGAAATAGGATGCGTGCCCAGTGTCTATAGCACACAAAGAAAGACAGCCTCCACAAGAGGAGAGATCCTGGGATGGGGCTCAGGAGTGAGTTCTAGGGCCACACAGGACTCCCCAGAGGGTCCCCATGGAGAAGCTGGATGCCTTCAGGCTTGCTCCCCACCCCATGTTCTAATCACAGTGGAGCCCCTCAGCCTCCTCATCAGAATCACCCCGTCTTTCCGGAAGGATTTTCCCGACACCTCCCTCAGGGTCCCTGCATCATCTTATTTGGTTTTAACTTTGTTCATGTGCTCACCTACCACCTGAGCATCCCCAGGCCTGGCCAGCATGAGGCTCCCAGGAGGCGCCAACGCTTGCTGGGGGCCTGGAGGATGTCACCCCCTCAGTCTCTGAGTCCCACAGAGGCTCCCATGGGTGGCGCACCTTCCTTCAGGCTGGGCCCCACTGCAGCAGCAGCAAGCAGGGCCTGCCCCGGCCCAGGAGTCCCGCCACCAGCTCTGCTGACCTTTAAGGGCCACACTGGCAATGAGGGCCATGCTGAGAATCCCAGGCACACAGACAAGACACAACTCCTAACCCAGCCTGAGCAACAGGCAGTGTCAGAGCAATAAACAACAGGCAGTCAGGAAGCTCCACAAGGCCACAGACAAGAGACGCAGCCCAGCCAGGCTCTGCCACTGGCCAAACCAATAATTCCAGACGGCAGAACAAGATCACTGTCTTTGATCTTCCTCCCCAAGTGCAGTCACTGGAGAGTGACCAGCCCAGCATTCCTGGGGCCTCTGGCATCCAGACTGGTTGGGAGACTGGACCTCAAGCAGCTCTCGATAAAACACAACAGAAGACGGGACCACACACCTCCTGCCTATGGGCACTGGCATCTGCTCTCCTCCACAGCTCTCTGCCAAGTGCTACACTATACAGCCCCAGATGCCTCAGTCAGGGCCAGATGGGCAACAGCCCAGACTCTGGAGGAGCAGAGATACCGGCCCCACTGCCCGAAGAGAGATATGCAATGGCCCGCATGGCCCGCATGGCCCGAGGTTTCAGGTAGGGAACCACCTTCCATGGCTTGAGTACATGGGTAATCAGCTCCTGTAAGCAACTCACCACAAGAAGCGTGGCCTCTGAAGCCAGCCAAAAAATCCCCAAGGCACCCCAGCCAGGCACGGGATGAGTAATGAGAAGGCAAAGCTGACCCCCTGGAGAAGCCAAGAAGCCAGTGTCACAGGTGTGGATGCCCGCTGACCTAAGCAGAAGAACCCACCTCAGCCAGGCCTGAATGACTGACGCCTGGTCCTGGCTGTGCAGAGCTGCAGGTGTGAGGGGCAGTAGGGAGCTACCCTGCCCCCAAGTCCAGCTCGGAATACCACAGCAACCTGCAAAGATCCAAGGCCACCGAGCCCCAGAGCCCCTCCACAAGGGTCACAAAGGCACCTGCCCCTGCCCCTGCCCCTGCCCCTTGGGGCACCCCACAAAAAGAGGTCAGGGCCTGGAAGAAGAGGCCACAGAGATGGGACTTCCAGCTGCCCACACGACAGACCTTGGAGCTACAGCTGCCCAGGCACTGATCTTGCTCCCAGCAGACCCAAGTGAGGGCACTGCAAGGAACTAGCACGGAACCTGACAAACGGCGAGGCTTTTTCAGAGAAAGGGAGCAACTGGGCACAGAAACCCCCAACGTCCTGCTTGCCCTTTTGCTCGCCTGAGGAGCAGACCCACCGACTTCATATGCTCAGCCTCCCCTCTGAGGCCAAGAAAGGGTGTTCAGCCGTTCACTCCAGAATCATTCATTCAACTAACAGGCACTGGTGCTGCTTTGAGCTTGCAGAGGAGACAGAGTTGACCCCTCTCTCCAGGAGTTCACACCACAAAGGGGAGCAGAGGCAGAGAATTTGAACAGTCTTCTATGTCATAATAAGAGGACAGTGTGCTGGGACAACAGAGGGACATTGGAGAGGGAGGTCAAGAGGGTCTTGTGAGACCAGGGGGCTCACAGGATGACAAAGCCCAACAGCCAGCTACAGAGTTGAGCATGGCAGGACTTCCTTCCCTCCTCACCATTCAAGCCTCAGTCTCGGGGGTCCTGGTGGTACACCGGGGGTGGCTCCTGAGTGGACCGACAGCCAAGGTGCACAGAACCCACGCTCTTCAGGGTAGCTCGTTTCAGGCCAGAGCCCCCTAGGGAGCTTCAATGGAGCTAGTCCTGGTGGGGACCCCCTCTACCTCTGCTCTGCCTCTTGTAAGACCTGCCCTACCTGGCTGGGTCAGCCTTCCTCAGCGCCAGCCCAGCCACCAAGAACAGAGTGCAGGGCACTGAGCAGAGGTGTGCAGACCCTAGCATACCCCCACTGCTCCCGCCAGCCATTTTCCCTAGGTAAAGCCAAGGGACTCAGAAACTCCCAGGGAGCGACAGAGAAGGCAAAGCAGCAAGGGGGAAGATTCTCGGCCAGGGATGCCTGTGGCCTGGACCAGCACCTGGACACTCTCAGCCCTGTGCTCCTGCACAGCAGATACACGACCAGGCCGTGATGGCTGCCTCCTGCCCACGCGGGTGGCAAATCCCACAACACTGACTAGGCACCACCAGCTTCTTCCATGGGAAAGAAAGGCCTGGCTAAGAAGACCCAGGGAACAGCTGCACTGCTGGCCAAGTTAAGAGGAAGCCCCATCTCCCTGGGTCCCTACCCAACCCCCAAGGGTGAGGAAACTTCATCCTGAGGTGATACCAAGGGAAATACTGACCTCAGTCCCAAGCAAAGTCCCAAGACACCAAACGACAGGCCCCAGGATACATGAATTAGGGGCCACAGCGGGCAGTTCCATGCACACAAACTGCTTCTTTTTCTTTTTTTTCTTTTTTTTTTTAATTTATTTTCGAGAGAGAGAGAGGACGGGAAAGGGGCAGAGGAACAGAGAGAGAATCTTAAGCAGGCTCCACACGTAGCACAGAACCCAACTTGGGACTCAGTCTCATGACCGTGAGATCATGACCTGAGCCAAAATCAAGAGTCTGACGCTTAACCGACTGGGCCGCCCAGGCGCCTCCACAAACTGCATCTGAACTTCACTCCCGGGGACCTGGCCCAGACTGTCTGCTAGAAGCTCACGGGGCCCCTTGTGCTTCTGCTGCCTCTGTGCTCTTCCCCATGACACAACAGGAGAGTTCAGTACAAGTTTGGGAAACTACAGCCTAGTGTCCCACCCCAACAGCCACCCCCACCCATATTTTCAAGTGGCCTGTGGAGCCATCAGAGTCTAGAGCTCATAAGAACCCTTCCAGAACTGCCCAAGCTCCTGCTTAAAACTGACCGGCCTCGGTGGTCTGAAAGAGGGGAATGTGGCTGCTGCACCAGGGGCCAGGAGGGATCTAGGAGGGTTCTTCTCTGGGAAAAAGATGGTCTTGCCACCCCACCTCAGGGTGGCTTCAGGCATACAGGGCTCCCGTGGCAAGAGCAAGGCCCTGGTGGAAGCCCCAAACAGGCCCTGTGTCCAGATCAGCCCCAGATACCAGGCAGGGTGGGTGCCAGGGAACGAGAAGGTGGGGGCTCTAACCGGAAGACAGAAACCACTGGAGAGTCTTCATCTTTAGGGCCCTTGTGAGGTGAGACGACAGACCGAGACTAGGCTCCCCGTGGCCTGCAGAGCCCTAGGGTATGAGGGGTTGGTCCTGGAAGGTCAGCCCTGGTCCCTGGAGAGGGGCAAAGGGCCTCAACCACCCCAGCCACCTTCCTCCTTTACTCCCTGGAACCGTAGCCAGGGCCAGGTAGTCATGACTCAGACTCACGGTCTGTCCGTAGGCCCACAGGTAAGTCAGCCTTGGTCACAGACACACTCGGATGCAAAAAGCAAAAAGCAAAATGAAAACAGCCAAAAGGGCCCTAGAAGCCTGGACTCTCTCCTCAGGAGTCCAGGGAGCGAGCTGCAGCCTCACGCCAGATTGGAATGAGGGGCCAAGTGCCCTGTTCCATGGGTCTGAAGCCCTCCCAAGGGAGGACACAGGGCCATCCACCCATCACACCGACCTCCCCCCAGGGTGCCCTGGACCCTCACCATTGCCCACCACACTGACAGAGGAGCTAGGCCTCCTGGAACCTGGGATGGGGAGCTCAGGCCCCAGCAGATGCCCTTGGGGGCACTTTGGTCTGTGCAGGGGTCCTACCCAGGGCATTCCAAGGCAAAAGGCTGTGAACCGGGATTTCCAGGCTGCAGACCAGAGGTGGTTCGGGAAGAGGTGAGGGGGAGGCCCAGGCTGCAGCTACGTACACAGCGCCGTGGTGAGCCGCTGCGGCTGGTTGTAGTGAACCATGGCCACGCACAGCGTATTCAGGGCCACCACACACAGCACCACCCAGTAGAAGCTCTGTGCCTTCACCATGCGGCGGATGAAGAACCGGAACATCTTCTCCTTCCTACGGAAGTATGACGAACTCTCTGTCTTCCCACTCTTGAGGCTGGCGCGGGCGAAGGGGGATCCTGGGGGAACAAGGAGCTCACTGAGGACATGCAGAGACCACCAGACCCCCAGACACACTCTCCCTCCATGGATGTGTGCCCCACGGACGCAGCCTCGAGGACACGCTTCCCCTCCCATCTCAAACTTGTATCTCCCACAGGAAAACATCTTCAAGGACACCTGCCCCAGCCCAGACCTAGCCAGGGGCCCCGGTTCTGATCACAGACACCATGGGTCAGACCCGGTGTGCTACCGACATTGAGCTAATTACCCCTGCGCCGCACCCGCCTGCACCAGGTCCGGACCCCACCCCCATTTCACAGATGGGGGAACCGAGAGCCTTGGTGGTCTCCATGGTTACCAGGCTCCAGATGGCCCCCAGCACCCCTCAGCCACCTTCCAGCAGCACAGCCCCAATGCCCCCAGGCCATCCCAACCCCTCCGGGGGCCTCACAGAGCCATGCAGCATCTGGCCCTCCCTCCTGCTTCAACTCAGGGACCAACAACCACCGGTTACCTATTTTTAAGTACCCTGGAACACAGTCAAGCTCCCTGGTTTGCGTCTGGTCCATGGCTGCTGTTCTGGTACAGAGGCAGAGTGAGTGTGTATGGCCCACAAAGCCCACCAAACTCTCCGCAACATTTGCACACAAAGCTGTCATGGCTTTCCCCCATTTCCACACACACACCACCTCTGCTCTGCCGTGACCTAAGCATGAAATGCTTCCCACTGCTGGTCTCTTTCCACAGTTGGCTGCTTCTCGGCTCCACGTCTGGACTTTGATGTCACCTCCACAGAACACCCTTCTCTGGGCACTCCATCTGAAATCAGCTCCCCAACAATAATCACAACGGCGTACCAGCTGCCCCAGTATTGGCTTGTTGACCTGTTCTGCACCCAGCTCCCAGACCAGGCTGCAATCGCTGCGAGGACAGGCCCACAGGCTTTCACCTCAAAGCCCATGCACCCCTTGATGAGCAAGTGAGCAGTCTTCGTGGGCGCTTAGAGGCCGTGAGTGTGCATGTGTGCAGGGTCTGGCTGTGTCTCTGCAGTGCATCAGGTTCTCTTAGTTTTTGCAATAAGAGCCTGGGCACGTGTGAGCCTCCGATTGTTCAAAACCAGTCAGCTTGGGCATGGAGTCCCCGGGGAAGGGTATGGAGTGTGTGTTTGTCATGTGATGTTCTATATATTTGCACATGTGTGTGTGCACACCCAGACCCTCAGCAGCACACTAACAGCATTATAGGCTAGTGTTTTCTTGGATTCACTCAAATGAAGACAGGCCCTGAGGCCTCTGGAGACTTGTCTACAAACTGAGCGGTGGCATCAGGATGGGAGATGCTGTCACACGCAGCCCCAGACTCAGATGGAAGGGTCCACAGGCCAGGACCCATCAGCCAGCCTTTCAAGAAACCTCACAGGGCCCTTGTGGCAAATTCTTGGCACTCCGGATGCCACACCCCACCCAGACCATTGAAGGCCACTGCTCTATCACAGCCTCCTGGATAAGCCAGGACACAGCCTCCCAGTCCATTTCCAGACAGTACACACCAGCCATTGCCAATTAGTCAGAGATAGCTCATTCAACAAAACCTCTTGGCCAGCCTCACTGAGGGCTGCAAAGTGCCAAGGCCACAACCAGACACACCCGCTCCTTCCTCAAAAGCAGCAACAGGGCACGGAGGGAGGAAGGCAAGAGTAGTACAGACATGGAGAGACCTACACACAGGCAGAGCCACGCACAGAACTGTCCAGAGACCCACACAGGCAGATTCCCCCACCACTTCTTGAGTCGTTTAGAAGCAAAGTCACACACACACACACACACACACACACACACACTGCACAGCACGCATCAACACCCTGAGCATCTCATTCTTGAAGACACTCCTATGAACACACACAGGGCAACTCTGGGAAGGAGGGTAACGGGGACACGTGACTTGTGTGAACTGCTCTGTGCACACACATGTGGCCAGTGAGACAAGCAGCAAGTTCTCCAGGGGAGGGGCCATGGCCCCCACCTCCTGGCTCACTGGACCATGCCCAGCAAGAACCAATGAGCCCTTAACCATGCAAAAGCTTCATAGGAATGCTTCCTTGTCATAACTCCTGCCCCCCCTCATCCTGCACCTGTGCCCACATGCAGACAACCACATACATCTTCACTCATCAAAGGAATACCCACAAAGCGGTTTCCACAGCCACATGTGCACAAAACCACAGATCCCCAGTTGGCTCTTGAAGCCCCACCCATCCCTCCTCTAACACACAGTCCAAGGGACAGGGCATGGAGCAGACGCCCTAGCACTCTGGACATGAGGGACTGCCTTTCAGTTCCTAGGGAACCCTGGCAGCACCCAGGACAGAGACCAGCCAGCCTCTCATTTGGTCAGGGAACAGGGACACCCAGGCCACCACTATACAGGGCATGCTGTGCCTCAGGGAATTCTGGGCCCTGGGTCTCTGAAGACAAGGGCACAGGCCCCGGAAGACAGTATTCTCAGCAAGAAGCTACCACCGTGTGCTCAGGTCAGCTCTGGACAGTGACTCCAGCCCAGGTCTTTGGTAAAAGCAGGGGTCTGCAGTGAGCATGGACACATGCCAAATCCAGAATCATAGCTCTGGGAGGGGAAAAGCATGAGAGACGAGGCTGCTTCTCTTCAGCACTCTGCATTTCCACGTTTAGCTTCATCAACACGTATTCTTTATAACCAAAAGGCTTATTTCAAGGAACAAGAATCCGATCTCGTCAAGCTAGGGGAAATCGAGAATTAAATTAACCTGCAAATGACGTCACAGTTAAGCACTCGTGTGAACAATGCGTGACCACATACAATGTCTGCATTTCTTCCCATCATGCCCCTAAGGGAGTTCACTGTTAATAAGAAGTCTACGCCAGCCCTGCCTAACAGCCATTCCTTCCACAAACATGTACAGAGTTTTTGCGCCAGGCCCTGAGTGGCAGAGAGAAGACAGAACAACTAAGCTCTGTTCTCGCCCTTGGTGAGCCTACCAGAGGCCAGTGAAGGGACACAGGAGAAACGGCTTTGCTGTTGCATTCACCAGCACGGGGTAATGAAGGTGAGGTTCAACAACAAGCCATGAAAACACAAACCCCCATCACCCCTGCCCTACGCACAGGGCCTTATACATGCCACACAGCCTGGAGAGTCCTCACTCGAAAATAGGAAACGGGGGGGGGGGGGGCGCCTGGGTGGCTCAGTTGGTTAAGCAGCCGACTTCGGCTCAGGTCATGATCTCGCGGTCTGTGAGTTCGAGCCCCGCGTCGGGCTCTGTGCTGACAGCTCAGAGCCTGGAGCCTGTTTCATATTCTGTCTCCCTCTCTCTGACCCTCCCCTGTTCATGCTCTGTCTCTCTCTGTCTCAAAAAAATAAATAAACGTTAAAAAAAAAAATTAAAAAAAAAAAAGAAAAGAAAATAGGAAACAGGGAACCTGGACCTCGCAGGCCATGTAGGAGTCAGGGCAACAACACGGGGCCTGGCACCTGGGCTCAGTCAACAGCAGCAGTGACAGCGGATGGAGGGGTGACAAGCCCAGCACGTAAGACACAGCCATCCTCAGCACACAGGGAAGGACAAAGGGGGTGCTGGGCACCAGGAGACCCATGGCTTCTTCCACCCTGTGAAGCCCCACGCCCAAACCTACTGAGGCCTGAGGCCTGAGGCACGTGATCCTTCGGCCCTGCAAGACACCCAGGAGGAGAAATCGGGAGAATCCCAAGGACTTGTGTGCGGCACCAAACCAATCACAATAAAAGTAAAAGAGAGAAACTTCTTGGAGAAAAAATAAAATCCCCTTCAGCAGATGAAAGGAAAGGAGGTTCACTCTTAAAGCCCAGACGAGTAGCCTGGAGGGTGCAGCACAAGTGGGTTTTAACCGAGGGGAGAAACCTCGAGGGGCAGAGCACGGACGACGGGGAGTCGGGACACAAAACGAGCACGGCGAGGAGACGAAGTCATTGCACACATGGAAAGAAGAAGCCTCGGTGAAGGAAGGCCTGAGCCCACAGGCGGAAAAGTCCACCGGGCCTGATGCTGGGCAGAGAAGGAACTTCTGACCCAGGACGAGAGTTCCAGCCCCCCGAGGCTACATCTGCCCTGGGAAAGAAGGGGACAGGGCGATACCACAGAGCAGCAGGAGGAGCCATTAAACAGGCCTCCCTCACAAGGGTCCCCCCGACACACATGCCTCGGGGAAGCAGGCCAAGCACAGGACAGAGAGGAAGCAGAGCCAGGTCTATGGGGTAGTGGCTGGAGGACGGCTGAAAGCAAACCCACCTCTGGGAACGTGCTAAGCAGCTGGGGTGACCACGGGACTAGTGACAGCCTAGGGCTACAAACACCAAAGTTCTCTAAACCAGGAGTTGGCAGGGAGAAGAGGAAAACACTGCAAAGGCCACATCTTCTTGACCTTCGGGGCCAATAGGGGCAGAGAGATGGCAAATACAGCAATTTCCTCACGGAAATGATGCATCTCAGTGGTAAGGGTGGTAAAAATAAATAAATAAGTAAAAATAAAAAACAGGCTAAAATAGTAAAGAAGCATGGTTCTAATTATGAGAGCAGGGGAGGGGAGACGGCTGTTTGTGGGTTAGAAAAGTGAGAAATTTGTGGGGAGCGAAGCAGATTCCCAGACACCTTCTGAGAGTGAAGAAAAGAAACCACGATGGAAAAGCCCATAAAAGGAGGCCATCACAGCAAAGCCGTATGCAGGGGTGGGGCACAGCCTTCAGTGCCTTTGCGGGTAAAAAAGAAAGGAAAAAGAAACAGTTACACATTTTCAGAAATTAGGAAAGCAATAATATGTAAATCAAAATACTATACAAAGATAATAAAAATACAAAAGAAAGTAATGACATTTAAAACAAAAAGAAAATAGAAGAAAAGAAATCTAAACCAGGGTTATTTTTTTTTTAATTTTTTTTTTCAACGTTTATTTATTTTTGGGACAGAGAGAGACAGAGCATGAACGGGGGAGGGGCAGAGAGAGAGGGAGACACAGAATCGGAAACAGGCTCCAGGCTCTGAGCCATCAGCCCAGAGCCCGACGCGGGGCTCGAACTCACGGACCGCGAGATCGTGACCTGGCTGAAGTCGGACGCTTAACCGAATGCGCCACCCAGGCGCCCCTAAACCAGGGTTATTTTAAATGATCATTAATACATATTCACCCCACACAATCCAAATTAATAAAACAGAAGGCAAAGATAAACGTTCCAACAACCAGAAAAAGCAGAAGCAGAGTCAGCAGGATGTAAGCCGGCTTTAAGGGCCTAAACACCCTCATAGCGACTGTGCGACGTCTCCCGCCTGACCGCCTGACCGCCAGACCCCCACATACAGGTGCTACCTGACACCCCCACTGACCCTCCAGCTGCTCCCCAGACTCTGGGAGTCCGCCCCCAGTGCCCCTCCTTGAGTCACATGGCCGCCCCGAGTCCTCTGACGCCCACATCCAGCTGGCCAGCAAATCCTGTGTGTCTGTCTTCAGAATGTATCCAGAATCTGGCCACTGCACACCTCCATGGCAGCCACTGCCGGTTGGATCCCTACAGTGGCCTCTAAATGGGCCCGCATCGGGCCCTCCTGCACTTGAGGATCTCTTGCGCCCCAACTGGAGCAGGACAGCGACTCTGCTCTGCAAACCCACCAGCAGCCACAGTCCTTGCTGGGCCCCGCCCTCTGCGACCCTAACCCTAACCCCGTGGCACTGCTCCCCCGAAACCCACAGCGCTCCACTCCAGCCACACTGGCCTCCCAGACAGTCCCCACAAGTGCCACGCTCCTTCTGGCCTCAGGATCCTCTCACGTGTTGCCTGGATGTTCCCTTCCATGGGCCTGACCTCCTCCCTTCCTTCAGCTTTTACTCAAAAGCGACCTTTCCAGGGAGGCCTTGTGTGGCCTTTCTCTTTAAAACTCCAAAACCCCCGAACCCTCCAAGCCCCCGCCCTTCTCGATTTTTTCCTTTTCCAGAGGTGGCACTGACATGCTGTGTGCTCTTCCTATTCTACTGCCCGTGGTCTGATGCCACAGCCGGGCTAGAAAAAGCAGAAGATGAAGGGCTTCATCATTTTGTTCAGTGCTATAGCCCCGGAGCCATGAGCAGTTACTTGCACGTCAGGGGCACTTGATAAATATCTGCTGAGTGAATGAACAAAGGGCTGAATACAGGAGAGATGGAAAGAACTGTAAGAGAAACTACAGGCAACTCTATAGAAACGAGTTTGAAATGCTGAGAAAATGTAAAATTTCCTCGTAAGGCATAATTTATAAAACTGGTCCTAGTTCTTTTTATTTCTTTACTAGATGGGTTCACAGTTTTATCTTTACCCTTGAAGAACGGGTACTTTATGTGTTGCTTAAATTATTTTAAACTGTAGACTTTAAAAAATCAGAATAAAAACTCTAAGTAAAATAGGAATAAAGGGGACTATTTAAATACAACATTCATGTGATAAATTTGTAAAAACTGTAACAAAACTCAGATCCACAACACACATCAGTCTCTTATTAACTAGCAAACACAAACCACCCAACGGAAAAATGGACGGGTATATGAAGACTCACCAAAACCCAAATTCAAATCAGAAGCAAACACTTTTAAAAAGGAGCTCAAAATCGTTAGTAATGAGTGAAATGAGAACGACAGCTCCAAGGAAACATCATCAAGTTGGCGTCAAGGTAAAGTCGAAAGTAGCTACGGCATGTAACTGGGGGGGGGGGGGGGCACATCTAGCAGGCGACACGGTGCCCAGCTCCCAGAAATCTGCCTGCAGGGACAGAAGCACTGGAAAGGAAGGACGGTTGCTTATAGGGTTCTGTTCGGTGGCGCTGCTCATGATGAAGATAAAACAACCTAAAAATAAATGAATGGCCGTCAACGGAGAGCCCCTGAACAATTAGAGTGAATCCATACTGTGCAACACCATGCAGCCACTGACAAGACAGCATTAGAACTACACTGCAGAGGGGAGTGGTCTCCAGAGGGTATAGAAAAATTTGTATGAAAGCCTATCTGTAACATGAATAGATCCCAAAACTCTACATGTGTGTATGTGTGCATGTCTACATGCATGTGTGTGTGATACAAATGTGTATTATATCTGATATGTGTGGAGAAACAGGGATAAATCCCAAGCTACTGACATGGGTTTACTGGGCTGTGTGGGGAAAAAAAGACAGAAAAGATAGATGATAGACAGACACACAGATACCTAGATTGATTGAATTATAGATAGATGATTGACAGATGATAGATAGATACTTAGATGACAGACACATTGATTGATGGATGGATAGATAGAGACACACAGAGACAGACTGATTGACAGATAAATACACAAGTAACTTTCATCAAAGAGTTGTCTCATAGCCTGGAGCCTGCTTCTGATTCTGTGTCTCCCTTTTTCTGTTCCTCCCCTGCTCGCACTCTGTCTGCATGTCTCTCTAAGATAAATGCACATTTAAATTTTTTTTTAAAAAAAGAGTTGTGTCATAAATGCAAATAAATGCAACCACATAATGAGAAGCAGACCTCGGACTCGGGCCTGCTCACGGACAGCTGGAGACCAAGTCCGCCTGCAACCCCTTGACTTGGTGCCTCAGTGAGAAGCTCACTGCCATGCAGGCCTGTCTCCAACCACCAAGGTGGAGGCCCTTGGCTCAGCCCTCTTCTGCTGCAGAATGCACAGTAACAGGGCATTTGGTGGGAAAAGGCCTGGGCACTTCTGGTACCAGACTGAGGAAGGGAACTAAAACAGCTGTGTGATAAAGCAACCAGAATCTCTCTTCTACCATTTGAGAAGAAGGGGATGAAGCCAGAGGCCCCAGGAGCGTGGAAGACAGACAGGGGCTGGGAAGAGAGACAGCCAGAACCTTTCGGTCGCTACGGTCAGTAACACACACGTAGCCCTTCAGCTACGGGGTGCGGCCCGAGGCTCTGTGTCCACGTTGGGGGTGGTAGAGCCGAGAGCAGCCGGGGCTGCACCGATGGGAAAGGGCAGGAAGCACTGGGCAAACACACCGCTCACTCTGCTGCCTGCACCAGGGGAAAAAATGCTGAGCACACAGCAGAGGGCAGAGGGCACTGTACCTCCTGCCATCAGGGTGGACACAGGAGTGGGAGCGGTAGGGAAGGAAGGGAAGGAGGGTGGCGCCAGAGGGCTGGGGGGCCCAGGGGACAGGCCGGAAGCTAGGGGAATTCCTGTACCCACTCACAGGACAGGCCAGGAGGAACCAAAGAGACTCACCAACAGCACAGAGGTCTGCAAACCGGTCCTCCCCCTCCTCGGCATGGATCAGGTCATTCCGGCTCTTCTTGGTGGCTGCTCTCTTCAACACTGCTTTAAACAAGGGGAGGGGGAGGGGACTGCCTCAGGGCGGGGGTGCATCTCAGCCGAGCCTGCGACCATCTTCCTGGGGATCTCCTATCCTGGCCCCTGTGGGCCCCTCTCAGTCTTCAGAGCACAGGGGACAAGGAATCGTGAGGGGAGTGCCACTTTCCCTTTCCTCCACGATGATGTCAGTGGGGAAGGCCTGGCTACCAGGGAGACCAGGAGACGTCTGTAAGGACAAGGTCAGGACTGTGGCCCACTGCCAAGCGGCCCACTCTGGGGCCAGAGAGATCAGTCAGGTCTGCAGAGGGGCCAGCACAGACATGCGCAGAGCCCCAGATGTGGGTCCAGCTGAGGCCGCAGGGGACACAGCCAAACTCTCTGGCCCTCTCCTCAGCAGTGGCTGTGAAAACAGGACGACTGTCCTGCCACTGGGACTGTGCCAGTAGCCAGGCCAGTAACCATGGCCACTCTGGCCCTCATCCCCGCCCTAGCGGCCCCAGGCTGTGCTAAGAGGCTTTCCGTGGCAATCTGGGAGCCACATCACCCTGAGCTCTAGACACAGATACAACTTGGTTTAAACCTGAACTTTAAAAGCTTCTAGAAGCAGCACAGTCCAATAGAACTTTCTATAATGATGGAAATGATCTACATCTGTGCTGACCAGTACAGTAGCCTCTAGCCCCATATGTCTATCGAACCCTTGAGATGTGGTGGGTGAGCCTGAGGAACAGGACTTCCACTTTTACTTCACTGCAGTGGACTTACGCATGAGCTTACACATGCACATGTAAAGCGTCATGTTGGAGAACACAGCTCTCGGGTCCATACCGTGAGCACAGACTCCTCTGAGCCCCCGGGTGATACCTCGGCAGGTGTGCTATCTAAGCCCACCGCCAGCTACCTCCACTCGGGTCCACGGCACGCAACTGCCCGGGAGCATGCGGCGACCTCCAGAACGGGTCTGCCCAGGACCCCGCGGAAGGTGGCGGCCGTGCAGCTGCCGGCAGAACGGCAGACGGCACCACACATGCAAGCATGCGCACGCGGCTCGCGGGCACGGAGTGCTAACAGTGGTCACCTACCATCCAGAGGGGACTTCTCCTCCGCATTCTTGTCCTCCTCGGCCAGCATGACTTCCTCTGCGAGTGAGACACAGCCTCAACTGGGAGCCTCCCTGCCCCGCCCGCCCCTGCCCAGGGCTCAGTCCCCAGGAACACGGCAGAGTAAAGATGCGCCTCTGCTGCTGGACCCGCCTTCTCACCCTTATGACTCCAGAAGGCCGTGGGGCTCACAGCCGAGCTTTTCCTACTGAGACAGAGACCCTTCATGTGTCCCCCACACGGTGCCCCATGAGGGGGGCCTGGCCTGTTCACATCACCCTCCCTTGAGGGCAGCCACCCCACTAGGTGAGTTCCTGGCCGAAGAGGCGCTTCAGGAGGCACAGCAGGCACCCCATGTGCAGGAAAGAATGCTGGCCTGGGGCGGGGGCCGGGGAGGGAGGGAGGCAGTCAGAAACCCCAGGCTTGACAAAGCCCAGAGCCAGGGCGCAGAACACACCCAGGTCGAGGGAAGGGTGCTTGAGTCTGACAGGCAGAAACTAGCTCTAGGCTAGGCCATGCCAGAAGCCTCCATTAAAAAGGCCAGTGTCTCCAGGGCCGTATGGCTGCCCTGTGTCGGGACCCCGGGCCAGCTGGAGAATCCGCTTCCAACGCCTCAGCTCTCCTCAGCTCTCCAGGCTGGTCTCGTCCGGCCCAGGACTGGGGCTCCAGCTGCACCGACAGAGGACAGGCCAGGAGCAAGGCAGCAGCCCCTGGTTCTCACCAGCCTTGAAGATCCATTCCAGGTACCCATTGAGCTCCCGCTCAATCTGCTGCTGCCGGCGGAGCTTCAGGAAGGCCCGGCGGTTCTCGACCCTCTCACGCTCCTTGGCAAACTCTCTGCATTGTGCAGGGTCCACAAAAGTAAGCAGATCAGGTGAGTGTGAGCACATTCGCCCACCCCATGGGTGTGCAGACGCAGAGGCAAAGGGAACCAGGAAGAGGCTGGGACATGACATGCAGGTCACAGGCCGCCCTCCCAGGGAGCCTCACCACCACGGCCTCTTCCAACCTGAGCCCTCGGAGGGCCCAGGTGAACCCTCCTTCCTCAGACTCCTCCAGCACACAGGGACAGCACCGCAGTCCCCAGAGGGGGCTCCAGAGGGCAGGGACAATGCCACACCCCCTGCCCAGAGCAGGCCAAAGCACACCCCTCCCTCTGAGTGCCAGGCCCTGTCACCTGCCATCCTACGAAGAGCTTCTGGGCAAGAATTGCCCAAGAGGACTTACACTTTGTTTTTTCTGTTGGTTCAGACCCAGAGCCCTTACTCGGAGGGGATGGACGGACAGGAACAGGGCAAGAAGGGACCGGATAGGGCAAGCCAGAGACAAAAGGAAAACATTCTACAGCCCATGCAAGCCACCTCGGACAAACCTCTGAGGTCTGAGATGACCAGGAGAGAGATTTCTGCTCTCCTTACCCCTCAGCAGCCCAGCCCCGGGCTCCCAGCCAAGCTTGCAGCCTCACACTGCCAGAAGGAAGCCATTCACACACAGGCACACAGGCACCCGGCGTACAGCCTTGCAAGCCTCTCAGCTCAGGCCTGGGGCAGGATCCAGGTCCCCAAAGGGCAGGCGGGCACAGCCCCACAGCAAAATAGCAATGTCTAGTCTCAGATGAGTAGCTGTTCCTCCTCCAAGAGAAGCAGCTTGGTGCAGTGAGCCTGGCAGGCCTGACTCCTGGCACATAGCCACAGC
The DNA here is from genome assembly GCF_018350175.1 of Felis catus. Lineage (NCBI taxonomy): Eukaryota > Metazoa > Chordata > Mammalia > Carnivora > Felidae > Felis > Felis catus. The sequence continues at coordinate 90,895,478 of NC_058380.1, forward strand.
CGGAGAGAGAGCTCAGCTCTGGCCAGCACTGACCCAAACTCGTGGCCAGTGTCCACCAGGGCCTGAGCTGTGGCCATCCTGGAAATGAGAGGAGCCAGCTCCTGCCCGGACCTCCCATCCCTCCCAAACCCTGAATTTGCAAGAATATAGGACCCCTCTCCTCCTCCTCCCCTCTCCCTTGGCCACGACGAGGGTAGGAGGGCCTGGGGTGCAGGGGTGGGGCAGTAACAACACTGCTTGAGTCAGTCTCAGAGCCACCAGTGAAAACTTGCTGCAGCAGTCTAGGCCCTGCACACAGCAGCCACTTCTCAGATGGTAGCCAGCAGTAGGGCCTGCCTTCCTCAGGCATCAGTTCTAACTGCTAAGAAAAGCCACAAGAGGATTCACTGATCCTGCTCCTCTGGGAAGAAGAACGCGAGGCTGGTTGGCTCCAAGCCGGCTAATCCAGCAGCACTTGCCCAGACGTGGACTGGGCCCTGCAGGGCGAGCTTTCCCCAGGCCAGGCTGTACCAGTGGCATCTAACCACTGCTTCCATGGGCCCCACATGCTGTGCACTGGCTGCTGGCTTTAGGGGCCCTGCCATCTCCAAGGAGAACCTGAAAGAGAACCCTGGGGTCCCTCTGCTTAGCCTGGATGACTGAGAGAGGGCTCAGCTGAGACTAATAAGGAAAACCATCTCATATCATCCCATTCCCAGAGGCCAGGATGCTCACAGTGGGGAGAAGGGCCACACAGTCACAAAGTTCATGGCCCTGCTCAGTGAGGGGCCACACAGCCCCAATCCCTGAATTCTTCCTGCACGTTCTCCAGGGTAAGCTGCACAAAAAGCCAGACAGAGCAGGCTGCTCTCCCAACTCACCATGAACCCACTCATGTTCCTACCAGCCCCCACTGTGCACTGTCCTCAGCACAGAGCCCACGCTCCACACAAGCCTGCCGTCTGCCAGCTCAGCACCCTCTCCCCTCCACACCTTCTGGTTCCAGCTTTGAGCATCCCTGCACCCCTCTGTACCTCTGGGCCTCCACCCCAGCTCTTTTCTGCCTGGGAGACCTTCCTCCCTCCTTCATGGAGTTCATTCCTGGTCCCCCTTTGGGTCTCATTGGAAATGCCCCTTCCCTAGGTGGCTTCTCTGAGCTCCGAGCCTCCCCTGGCTTCCCCACCAACCCCGTCGAGCTCCGACCATGCAACCCCCTCACTAGACTAGAAGTTCTACATCCATTCCCCGTGCTGTGGGCTTGCCTGTCCTATGCAAGTGCTTGAAAAGACATGCTAGTGACATATCCCTCAGGATAGGACCGAGGCCAAGGACACATTCCAGAGCCAGAGCACGCAGGCCTTGGCCCCTAACCACTGCCCTCTCAATGGCTGTTCCTTTCCCGGCCAGTAAGATAGCTGCCTCTTGGGTCCACCAGCCTCTCCCCCGGCCTCCCTCAGGAACCCTGGGCCTGAGCAGGAACCTTCAGGGTGGGCAGGGAGGAGATGTTCTCGAGTCTTATAGGAGGTATGACACCAAGGTAGGGGCAGAGAGCAGGCCAGGCCTTCCCAACACAGGTTCCTCAGCCTGGTAGAAGGACAGGAGCCTTAAACACCAGCCCCATCTGTGCCCCTAAGCACAAAGCATTTCTGTAGCCGTTGGGCCATACCACAGGAGGGTACCGTGTGCCACATCTCACTGCAATGTGGAGTCAGGAAGCACTTTTCTTCAGGAAGGACTCCTAGCCCCACCCTCCCTTGCTCTCTACTGGAGGAGTTCAGCACAGAAAGGTGTCTGGAGAGGAGGAGCAAGCCAGGGGTCAAGGCTATGCTGGAGAGCCTGGTGACCACTCTAGCCAGGATACAGGGCTGCTCCATCACTCTCCACTCCCAGAAACCCCACCACAGACCCAGCTGAGATGCAGCAGCAGCCCCTCCCCCATCATCAGAGCCAGGTGAAGGCCAAGGGTGGGACAGACGTAAGGAGGCCAGGGCCAGACGACGGTCAAGGCAGAGGTCAGGATGGCAGCACAAAGGAAAGGCTGGCCAGAGCTCAGTATGCTGGGAGTGACCACCACAGAGGGTGGCCATGAGGCCTTTCCCATGTCACATAGGCCCATATCTGACCCCACCATCTGTCCCCTTAGCCTGAGAACACGGAGGGGCAGGTGGCACCCAAGCCCATGTGGCCTCTTACCCTGAGAGCACACCCAACACCAGGTTGAGCATGAAGAAGGAGCCGATGATGATGAGAGGGATGAAGTAGAGCCAGTTCCAGGTGTTGCCGGCTGCATCATTTGTCTGGAAGCAAGGGGGAGATGAGGAGAAACAGGTGGACAAGACACATAGCCCTGGCTACAGAAGTGCCCCTGACCCTACCTCGAACACCTGGCATGGCCTAGGCAGGGAGAGTTCAGATGGTGGGAGGTCCAGACAGGGGGAGTCCGGGAAGGACCCACATCAGACTTGCCTGCCTTTGCCCCACAGAGCTTTCACGGGAACTGCAGCTCTCAAAAGACCAAGGACACTTAGCACTACTGATCACTGCCCAGCAATGCCAAAAAGCCAAGGAGTAGTTCCAGGGAGCCAAAGGGTCCCAGGATACCTTGAAGGCTGCATGCCAGCCTCTGCTTGGACAACTCCCCTATTCTTCCCAGGCTGCTGGACATACCAGTCAGCTCCAAAGACATTTCTCCTGAATGGAGCCCACGGGCCCTAGGCTCAAGTCTGATCTTCTGTCTGTAGCAGCTTTTGCAGCAGCTCAGAGGCAGTGAGCCGCATGCCACATTTCCCCCTGATCGAGAGCAAGTCCACAAGTCCCCAGGGAACAGTCCTTACCATGTGCCTGGTTTAAGCCACAAGCCAGCACTCAGGCATAATCTAAAAACTGAATGCAAAGAAGGACATCTCTCCTAGACCTTTTGACTTTTATAGCTTGGTCTCATAACACAGTACCAAAAGTGTCCAGTTTTCAACTGAAACTCATTTGCCATGCCAAGAACCAGGGAAAGCACAAACTGAATGGAAAAAAAAGATCGATAGATTTTCAATAGATGCTGTGATGGTTAATTTTATGTGTCAACCTTGACTGGGCCATGGGGTCCCTAGATATTCAGTCAAACATTATTCCGGGTGTTTCTGTAAATGTGTTTAGGAGGAGATTAATATTTTAATTGATAGAGTAAAGCAGATTGCCTTCCATAATGTGGTGGACCTCATCCAATCAGTTGAAGGTCTGAAGAGAACAAAAAGACCAACCCTCCTCCAAGTAAAAGGGAATTCTCTAGTAGACTGCCTTCAGACTTCATCTGCACCATTGGCTCTACTGGGTTTCCACCTGCTGGGTTTCAGACTGGAATTGTACCACCATCTCTCCTGGGTCTTGAACCTGCCAGCTCAAACTGCAGATTTGGACTCGCCAGCCTTCATAATCACAAGAGCCAATTCCCAATTAGAAATTAATCAATCTTTCTCTCTTCACATATATCTGTATACACACATACATACACATCCTACTGGTTCTATATTTCTGGAGAACTCTGACTGATACAGATTGCCAACACTAAGATGACAGAGACAATAAAAGTACCTGACAAATATTTTAAAGCAGCTATTATAAAAATACTTCAGAGAACAATCATGGGCACACTCGAAACACACTCAAAAACAGAAAGTCTCAACAAAAAAATAGTGTCAGCAAACTAGAAGATATAAAGAAGAACCAAATGGAAAACTTAGAACTGAAAACAACAATAATCAAAATTAAAATATAAATGGAAGGCATAACAACAGAATAGAGCAGACAGGGGAAAGAATAAGTGAAGAGTAAAAAAGAGAAACAGAAGTTACCCAGTCTGATAAACAGAAAGAAACCAGACTTCAAAAACAAATAAGAAGGGGCACCTGGGTGGCTCAGTCGGTTGGGCATCCGACTTCGGCTCAGGTCATAATCTCACGGTTCTTGAGTTCAAGCCCCGCATCAGGCTCTGTGCTAATATCTCAGAGCCTGGAGCCTGCTTTGGATTCTGTGTCTCCCTCTCTCCCTGCCCCTCCTCCACTCACTCTGTCTCTCTCTCTCTCTCAAAAATAAATAAACATTAAAAAAAAATTAAAAGAAAAAAAACAGAACAGAGCCCAAAGAACCTGTGGGACTGTAACAACAGATCTAATGTTCATGTCATCAGGAGAGCAAAATACAGAAGTGTCCAGTACACTGGTAGTGACCACCATGCATTCACTGAGGCTGAAAAGTGTTCAAAAAAATAACACCTGAAAACTTCTTAAATTTGTCAAAAGACATAAACCTACAGATTCAAGAAGCTAAACAAACACCAAATAAGATAAATTCGGGCCACCTGGATGGTTCAGTTGGTTTCAGCTCAGGTCGTGGTCCCAGGGTCATGGGATCAAGCCCTGTGACAAGCTTCATGCTGAGTGTGGAGCCTGCTTAAGATTCTCTCTCCCTCTCCCTCTGCCCCTCCCCTGCTGTGTGTGTGCATGCACACACACACTCTCTCTCTCTCACTCTGTCTCTGTCTCTGAAATAAAAAATAAATATAAAAAATAAAATAAGATAAACCCAAAGAAATCCACAACATGACATATCATAGTCAAATTTAAGAAAACTAAAGACAATCAAAAGAGAAATGACACCTTACTTATAGGTGGAAAACAATTCTAAATAGTCCTTGGGTCAAAGAAGAAGTCTCAAGGGAATTATAAAAATACACTGAACTGAATGAAAATAAAAATACAATGTGTCAAATTTGAAGGGCACAGCTAATGCAGTGCCAAGAGGGAAATTTGTATCACTAAATAAAATACATACATTATGAAAGAGTAATCAAATCAATAACCAAATCAATCAAATCAATAATCTAAACTTCCACCTCAAGCTGCTAGAAAAAAAAAAAGAGCAACATAAACCCAAAGGAAACGTAAGCAAGTAAATAATAATGATAAGAGCATAAATCAACAAAATTGAAAATAAAAACTATAGAAAAAAGTCAATTTTTTAACTTGGTTCTTTGAAAAAAAATCAGTTACATTGACATACCTCTAACAATACTGACCAAGAAAAAAGGACAGAAGACACGTTATCAATTTTATGAATGAAACAGGGATATCACTACAGACCCAGCAAACATCAAAAGGTTAATGAAAGAATACCACAAACAACTCTACATACATTCACTAACAAGGATGAAATGGACCAAGTTCTCAAAAAACACAAACTACCACAACTCATCCAATATAAAATAGTTAAATTTAATAGAGCTATAATTATTAAGGAAAGTGAAATTGTAATTTTAAAAATTTCCCCCTAAAAAGGATAGATATATTGATCAATGGAATAAAATTGATGATCTAGAAATAAACCCTTACATTTATCATCAATTGATTTTAAAAAGGATAGATATATTGATCAATGGAATAAAATTGATGATCTAGAAATAAACCCTTACATTTATCATCAATTGATTTTTTAACAATGGTACCAAGAAATTCAATGGGGGAAAGAACAGTCTATTCAACAACTGGATATCCACATGCAAAGAATGATGCTGAGTCCCTACCTCACATCACATACAAAAAGTAAAATGTATCATAGACCTAAATATGAGAACAAAAATTAGAAAACTCTTAAAAGAAAATATAGGAATAAATCTTCACAACTTTGAATTTGGTAATGAATTCTCAGCTGTAACACCAAAAGCACAATGATGAAAATAAAAATAGAAAAATTGGACTTCATCAAAATAAAAATTGTTGGTACTTCAAATGACACCATCGAGAAAGTGAAAAGACAAGGCGCAAAATGTAAGAAATATTTACAAATCATATATCTGATAAGGGTCTAGCATCCATAATAGATACAGAAAAATTACTGGCCAATAATAAAATGACAAATTAACCAATTTTAAAATGGGAAAAATGATCTGAATACACATTTCTCCAAAGAAGACATATAAATGGTGTAATGAGGACATAAAAGATGCTCAATATCATAAGTCATTAGGGAAATGCAAATCAAAGCCAAAATGAAATACCACTTCCTTTCATGGTTGTTTGATTAAATTTAAAATTAAATTTTAACAAGAAACAATAGGTGTTGTTGAGGATGTAGAGAAAAAGGAACACTCATGCACTGTTAGTGGGAATGCAAACTGGTGCAGCCACTCTGGAAAACAGTATGTTTTCTCAAAAAGTTAAAAATAGAACTACCCTGGGGCACCTGGGTGGCTTAGTCGGTTAAGCGTCCAACTTTGGCTCAGGTCACGACTCATGGCTCGTGAGTTCGAGCCCCACGACTGCCTCTGTGCTGACAGCTCAGAGCCTGGAGCCTGCTTCGGATTCTGTGTCTCCCTCTCTCTCTGCCCCTCCCCCACTCATGCTCTGTCTCTCTATCTCTCAAAAATAAATACATGTTAAATTTTTTTTTTTTTTTTTTTTTTTTTAACTAGAACTACCCTACAATCCAGGAATCACACTACCGGGTATTTACCCAAAGAATACAAGAACACTAATTCAAAGGGATACATTCACTCCTATGTTTACAGCAGCATTATTTACAACATCTAAGATATGAAAACAGCCCAAATGCCCACTGATTGATGAATGGATAAAGAAGATATATAAATATACATTTATATGTAAATGTATTTATGTGTATACACATATACACACACATACATACATACATATATACATTCAGCCACAAATAAAAGAATGAAATCTTGAGGCGCCTTGGTGGCTCAGTCAGTTAAGCATCTGACTCTTGATTTTGGCTCAGATCATGATCTCACAAGTTTGTGAGTTCAAGCTCCATGTTGGGCTCTGTGCTGACAGCTCAGAGCCTGGAGCCTGCTTCAGATTCTGTCTCCCTCTCTCTCTGTCCCTCCTCAGCTCGTGCTCTGGCTCTCTCTCCTTCTCAAAAATAATAAATAAACATTGAAAACATTTAAAAAAGAAATCTCTAGACCCAGATTGTAGAATTCTACCAATTCTCAAAAAAAGAATTAATACCACATACACAAATCTCTTCTAGAAAATGAGAAAGGAAGAACTACTTTCTAATTCATTTTATAAAGCTTGTATTGCCTTCATACCAAAACCAGACAAACATAATTCAAACTAGAAGGAAATTACAGACCAAAAGCCCTCATGAATATGGGTGCCAAAACCCTTAATGAAACATTAACAAATTGATTTAAGCAATGTATAAAAATAATTATATACCATGACCATGTGGAGTTTGTTCTAGGGATGCCAAGCCGTTTCAAAGTTCAAAAGCCAATCAATGTAATCCACTGTATTAACAGACTAAAGGAAAAATCACATTATCATATCAATGCAAGAAAAGTATTTTGAAACATCCAACACCCATGCATGATAAACCCTCTCAGAAAGGTAGGTATAGGAGAACTCCCTCAGTTTGATAAAGGACATCCACAAAAAAACAAAAAAAAATTGCAGTTAACATTATACTTAGCAGTGAAAAACTCAATGCTTTTTTGCTAAGATTGGGAGCGCAGAAATATGTCTATTCTCTTATCTACCATAAAGTTGGAAGTTTCAGCCAGTGCAATAAGGCAAGGAAATAAAATAAAAGGCATACAAATCAGAAAGGAAGAAATAGACTGTTCCTGTTTGCAGACAACACGTTTGTACAGGAAATCCCAAAGACTCTCCAAAACATCTCCTAGAATAAATAAGTAAATTCAGCAAGGTTGCAGGATATAAGATCAACACATAAAAATCATTTGCATTTCTTACAAAACATATGCAGGACTTGTATACTGAACTCCAAAGTGCTGATTAAAGGAATCAAAGATAATCTACATAAATGGAGAGATACACCATGTTCATGGACTAGAAAACCCAACATAGTAAAGATGTCGATTCTCCCAAATGGAACAAAATGGGAGTGATCAGTCTACCTGGTTTAAAAGATTTATTTTACAGTACAGCTGCAATAATGAAGATAATGTGGTATTCGTAGAGAGAGACACTCAGATCATGAGAACACAAACGGACCCACATAGGACGTCTGGCCGTTTCAGTCAGTGGAGCATGCGACTCTTGACCTCAGGGTTGTGAGTTCAAGCCCCACATTGGGTATGACCTTGTTTAAAAAAGGAAGGAAAAGAAAGACCCACACAACTACACCCAAATTTTTTAGCAGAGGTGCAAAAGTAATTCAATGGAGGAAATAAATACAGCCTTTTCAACAAGGGTTGCTAGAGCAGCTGGATATTCACAAGCCTCCAAAAAGTAAGGAAGGTAGGAAAGAAGACAGGGAAGAAGGAAGGCGTGGAGAAGCAGGGGGAGTGAGAGAAGAATCTCAACCCAAACCTCATACTTTATTTTTTTTATATTTATTTTTGAGGGGGGGAGGGGCAGAGAGAGAGACAGAGGGACAGAGGATCCAAAGAGGGCTCTGCACTGACAGCAGAGAGCCAGATGTGAGGCTTGAACTCATAAACCAGGAGATCATGACCTGAGCCAAAGTTGGATGCTTAACCAACTGAGCCACCCAGGTGCCCCTAGACCTCACACTTTATGCAAAAATTAACTCAAACTGGATCACAGACTTGCATGTAAAATGTAAAACAATAAAACTTTAAGAAAAAAACCATAGAATAAAATCTTCAGGATTTAAGGCTAGGCAAAGAGTTCTTAAATTTGACCCTAAAAGCCTAATCTACAAACGGAAAAACTGATAAACTGGACTTTTTCACAATTAAAAATGTATGTTCTGTGAAAAACCAGGTGAAGAGTATGAAAAGTCAAGTTAATGACTAGAAAAAAAGTATTTGCAAGCCACATATCTGACAACCAACTAGTTCCTAGAATATATGAAAACTTCACAGTAAAGTAACAATCCAGACAAACTGTGGACAAAAGATATGAAGAGGTATGTCCCTGAAGAAGATAAATGAATGGCAAAAAAGTAGGAAATGATACTTAACACCATTAGCCATTAGGAAGTGCGGATTAAAATCATAATGACATATCAGTACACACTTAACCAGAAGGGCTAAAGTCAAAAACGATGACAACATCAAATACTGGTGAGGAGGCTACATTATCCATCCACTCCTGATGGGAATGTAACAGAATACAGCCTTCTGGGAAATTTTTAGTTTCTTAAAAAACTAAACTTGCAACTACTATACAAGCCAGAAATTGCACTCCGAGGCATTTATCCCTGAGAAATGAAAACTTATGTTTACACAAAAACCTGTACACAAATGTGTAGAGCAATTATGTTCACAACAGCCCCAAACTGAAAACAATCCATATGTCCTATAGCAGGTAAATGTTAAATAAACCTAGCCCACCCATATCACAGAAGACTGCCCAGCCATAAAAAGGAACCAATTACTGACACACATTAATCTAGATGAATCCCCAAAGAATCACGTGAGTGAAAATAGCCAATACCAAAAAGTGACATATACTATGGTTTCATTTACATAACCTCCTTGACATTACAGATGTGACAAAGAGACTAGTGGTTAACAGGGATTGAGGGGGGTGAGGGTAAGAAAGAAGTTGGTGTGGCTACGAGGCAACCTGGGTGTCCTTCCGGCATGGAATGTTGTATATCTCGATGACATCAGTGTCAGTATTCGGGTTGTGAGGCACGCTAGTTCTGCAGGGTGTAACCATTACAGGAGACACGGGATCTCTCTGTATTATTTCTTAAAACTGCACATAAGCCCTCAATTATCTCAAATAGAGTTTACTTTAGAAAAAAACCACCAGCCAACCCCCATCTCTCCCTGCAGCTCCCTCCCACCGTCTTGCTACACCTCACAGGGAGCTCCGGGAAAGAGCCGACTCCACCTGCCGTCCTCACTCTCATCCTGCCTTCACCTTTAACCTGCACCTTCCGAGCTTCTACCCCCACCACCGAAACCGCTCTTGTCAAGTTACCAGCATCTCTCTTGACCTCTGACCTGGTTGATCATTTTCCAGAAACTTTTTCTTAGCTCTGCTTCCAAGACACAGCATGCTCATGGTGCTGTTTCTACCCTGCCTCAAAGGCTCCACCTTGGTCTCTCGCTGGCTTCTTCTTTCCTACTTGTCTTCGGAATGTTGGAATTCCCCCAACAGCCAAGCTCAGAGAGGGCTCGGTCTTGGGCCTTCTTTGCTTCTCCTTCTACATTCCTTGCTGAGCCAATCACATCCTCTCCCATAATGTTAAACTCCATCCATGATCTCAGACAGACACCCTCAGCCCTGCTGTCTCCTCCGAGCTCCCTGTCATATACCCAACTGTATACTCAGCGTCTCCCTTGCATGAAACCAGTTCTTTGAAACATTATGGAGGCAAATCAGAGTCCCTGGGCTCCACTACTACTCCACTGAAACAAACCGAGCAAATATCTCACTCCCAAGTCTCCCTTCTCAAGAAAGGGCACCACCTTCCCCAGTGGCTGATGTCACATCTTTGGTTCTTCTCTCTCACACTGCACACCCAACAGACGAGCAAGCCCTACCTGTGCTCACTGTAAAACACGGCCTTTGCACCTATACGTGTGAACAACCCTTCCTCAGAGCTTCGTGTAACCAGTACAACAAACATATGCAAAACCACATGTATATAATCATAAGCCAACTTCACTTACCTCCTACTGTCCCTTTGAAAATATTCATGCCCCTGGATAAAAACCTGGATAAGTCCTATAACTTTTCTGATAACTCCTGGGTAGTAGAAAGTTCTACAATCACTTTAAGTAGAAAACACAGTCTCAATTCAGTAATTAAGTGTCCAATCCCAGCTGGCAATAAAACTACTTAACATGCTTTACACTGAGAATATCTACTCTTTTAGCTGGCCTGCCACAGCTGGCTGCTTTCACTGGGAAAGGGAGGCGTGGTCCCTCTTTGCCCCTCCACGCCTAACACTGTTCCTTCTTCCTCAGCTTGCTGCTGGCTGGGTTATTGACCCCGACACAATCCAAGCAGGGGAGGAAAAAGGGTGGGGGGGTGGGAGGGAAGGCAAGTTTTTCCATGCTTGGCCGTGCCCTGAGATAATCTCATCTTTCTGGGCCTGACGGAAATTTACTGCTGACTCCTCTCTCACAAGGCATTTCTGTGGGTTCTTCCAGGAACCCATTTGACTCCACCTACTTTTCAAAATGCAGGCAAGCCATTTCTCCCTCAGTTGAAGAACTCCCCCACCCCCACCCCCATTTTTTCAGCAGTCTGTTGTGAACATAGGTTCTCTACTGAGAGGTCACTCGCCCTGGTCAGAATTTAAAAGGGCTCTTGGCTGGCTACTGTCCCCTGGCCATAGCTGGTCCATGAGAAACACTCACACACCCTCCTCTGTTCCCAACATTGAGTGTACTCTCCACCTCTCTCCCTCCGCCCCACCGTGGCAGGCCAGTGGCTCCTGCCCTTGAAATCCCGGCACTGTCACTTGGGGCTCCACACTCCAGAAGCACGTCTGGGTTGGAGCCCTGGGTTGGAGGCAAGCGGCAGGCTCTTTCTCTGAAGAATCCCCTTCAAAACACCCGGTCTGATTTGCAGCAATTCACCCTCTTACCCCCCAGTGTGGAGAGTGGACCCAGCCAGGTCTAGGCCACCTCACAGGTCACCACTGTCACTGTGTCCTGGTGCCTTGCCAAACCGCCAAGGCACAATCTCATAGCACCTGCATGTCTGGCTTCCAGACCTCACCAGGCCTGGCTTTCACAAGGTGTCTAACTCATCACTCTCTGCCCCTCATCCACCTTTGTTTTCTTTAAAGCACTTGGCATTACAAGGCCTTTATCGAACGCCTTCTGCTCACCACTGTACATGTAGCATCTCGGGGGTGCCCAGAGCCCAGCGGGTCCAATGGAAGTATATGCCAAATGAACCCTCTGTGGCTCTCGTGACCAGTCCTGCCCTAGGGCCTAGTTCCTGCTCAGCCCCTCCCACACAGGGCGCAGACCCACCCATCTGAGTCACCAGGGCCCCTGGCCAAGTCCCAGGGGGCACTGAAAGCTGCAGAGACCTGTTCGTGCAGCCCTTGCTCAGGTGGGGCTGGCAGGGACGTGGCCAGCTCAGAGCTATTTTTAGGGTCTGTCCTTGGGAAATCGTTCCTTGACCGGCTGTAGGAAAAGGACAGTCAAGCTCCTCATAACTGCCTTTGTGCCTGTTCTTCGTTTCCTCAATTAAACAGAGCCTGTCAGGAGACACGACTCCCAGTCCAAGGCCCTCCTTGGACTGGTTCAAGGGACTTTGGGCCAGCTTTTCCTGAACTTCCACCTTCCCTCTGCACGCTCAGTGAGCATTTCCCAAGCATCTGCTGGATTCCTAGCCCTGAGATCCACCTGGGTTTCCATGCACCCACAGAGTAGAGGGCCCCAGTCTGCCCCTTTCCTCCTGTCCCTCATGCCACCAGACTATCGCTCCGTCATTTCTTCCCCGGGCTCCTAGAGGCCGGGGAACCCAGGCCTCCAGGGGCTTAGAGCCCAAACCGCACCTCAGCACCCAAGTGGCAGGTTCAGCACGAGGTGTCTTGTACCTGCAAGTCCTCCACCCACAGCCCACAAGCAGAGCTCGCTCTAGCTATCCAGAAAACAGCAATCCGCCAGCCATATCTTCCCAGCCAAACCTTCCAAGATTTCTAGCTCATGTGTGCCTTCCTTGTCGACCTCCCAAAGTCCCTGAGGGACTAATTTCATTGTTCTTATGCCCCGGTGGCTCATAGGGCTACAGCATGTAGGAGGTAGCGAGGGAGGTCATCACATAAGAAAAGAGACAGAATTCTGCTCAAGCTTTTGTGGTCGAGTCCTCCCAGAAGAGCGTCACATGGAGGAGAGGTGGCAGTGAGATGGGCCACCAGGCAAGGGCATTAGACCAGCTTCTGTCATGGGTACCAACCCAGACTGCCCTGTGTACATCACTGTGACAGGCAGGCATCCTCGTGGGCAAGAGGATGAAGAGGAAACGACACCAGATAGACACGGCAGAGAAGACAGAAATGTGCAAGACACACACTCTGAGCCCAGAGCCCCAGCGCCATCAGAGAAGTCTTCCTGAGAGTCTGCTGAGTGCAGCCATAAACCCTGCCCTGCTCCTGTCTTTACCGGGCAGCCTAGGGACAACAACAGGCCCAGCAGGCTTCCCTCTCCCTCTCTCCATCCAGAAAACCCAGCAGGGATGGCACAACTAGTAGTTCCCAGCAAGCTGCCTACCGGTCGCAGGGCCTTGAGCAACTTCAACAGCCCCTCCATGCCTCAGTTTCCTCACTGTACATGGGGTTCTTGAGATGACTCTATGAGTTAACAGGGATAGGACACTTCACGCAGGGCCTAGCTTGGAGCAAGCTTGCAATGAGCCTTAGGGACTGGCACTGTGACCATGTGACCAGCAGCAGCAGTAGCATCTTCTCTGGCATTTTCTTTGCTGGCTTTCTACCTGGCCCTCAGTTTTACTTTGATAAGAGAAGCTGTCCTGGAGACTCTAGGACCTAGGTCAAGAGTTTGAGTTGACATTGATGACAGTGGGCCCTTGGTGGAGTCATCTGAAGGAAGGGGCCTGTATTTCATCCTAGGGTAGAGGAAGGAACTTGGGGCTGGGCACAGGCTCTCAGGTCAGGAACGTCACCCCAAATGGGATCCTAGGAGCTCCGGGGTCCACCCACAGTCCCAGGGCCAAGATGCAACTCACGTTATAAAGGATGTCAGTCCATCCCTCCATGGTGATGCACTGGAACACTGTCAAGATGGCAAACAGGATATTGTCAAAGTTGGTGATGCCAAAGTTGGGTCCCGGCCAGTACTCCCGGCACTCGGTGTCGCCCTCACACAGCCGGGCTGGGGCCTCCTTGCCACAGGGAAAGTCACCCACTGGCTCTGGATCTGTGGAGAGAAGAATGAAGCACAGACCCTGAACCCAGAAACACCAAGTTCTCCAACCCCTCCTGTGGCCCCTGGGCTTCGAAGGCCTCATCACAGGTGGGCAGGCATCAAGCACCAATGGAAATCCTCCCTTGCTCCCCCCACCCTCCCTCCCTGCACCAACTCTCTCCCCCTGCCTACAGTCTGGCTCCCCCTGAGCTCAGACCAACCGTCCCAGGAACCACTGGTCAAGCTCTCCCTTCCTACTGGAACCTGCCCATTACTGTTTAAACACGCTCAGGACTCGCTCGCCTTAGACTCAAAAACGACACACCCCTAACATCCAACTCTTCCTGCCACTACAACGCTGACTGCTCCTTTCTCTCACAGCCAAACTAACACTGAGGCTCTCCTGACACACTGATGTTGCCTGTCACTCTGGAGTCAGCCACCGCAGGCCCTGCTTGCCGGGCAGATCGGCTCAGAGCCCACACAACGTGTGGCCACAGGACGGCTGGGGGCTGCAGGGCCCAGGCCTCACTACACTGGCCCTACAGAGTGCTTTGATAAGACGTTTTTAAAATCATGAACGATTTAAATTTTAGTCAGAGCTTTCTCTGCGTCGACTGACACGTTCATGTGGCTCATCCGCCTCACTGCAAAACACACCCAGAGCCCAACCCGTTGTGCCGTCTCCACCAGAACAGCCTGGCCGCAGCCGCCATGTCTCTCCAGTCGAGATGCTGCCCTCCTGAGGAAGCCTGTTTCTGCCTTTGCCTCCCTGGAGCAGCCAGAACAATCAGATGACGTCAGTCCTCACTCAGAGCCCTCCACTGTCTTCCTGATTTCTCTCAGAGGAAGACTCGGAGTCCCTACCGCGGCCACGAAGCCCACGTGATTTCCCCTCTATTCCAGCCGCGCCTCGTAAGTGGAGTTCTCCGGCCTGGCGGCCACATTGCAATCCCTCCTAACGGCAGTCCGATCGCTGCTCACCTGTCCCCTCAGGAGAGAGGCCTCCCCTGGCCCATCTCTGTGAAGCAGGCTCCCAAGTTATTCTACCGCAAGTACCACAACCTGTAATCATTGCATTTCTGTGTTTACTCACGTTTTTGTGTTTTTCAGGTTGTGGTGTGTGCCCCCCGCCCCCATCCGTCTGGCACCTAGAACCGTGCCTGTCTCCTGGATGAGTGAGTCTGTGGTCCCGTCTGAGCCCAAGGGGTGCTGCCAGGCCTCACCTGTGCTGTTGGGGAAACAGGCCTTGTGGAATTTTCCCATGTAGAACTCGAGGCCAATGATGGCAAACATGAGGATGGCAAAGAAGAGAAGCAACCCAATCTGCAGAAGCGGGACCATGGCCTTCATTATGGACTTGAGCACCACCTGCAGACCTGGGCCAGAGCAGCCAGAGCAGGGCACGTCAGAGCAGGGTGGGCGGTGCAGGGGGCGGGGGGGGAGGGGCAGACTGGCGAGCACCTGGGCTGCTCAGGACTGGGGGTCCTGGGGCAAGGTGCCGATCTGAGAGCCCTCAGAGTAGGGGGCGGAGCAGGGAGCGTGGGGAGTCGGGGGAAACCGCACGTGCTTACACAAGAGTGCTCAGGGTGGGGGACCAAGCATAAGTCTCAGAGGGAAGTAGATGGAGAGAAGTCCCAGCACAGGGGAGGGGCAGGGCGTGTCGTGTCAGCGTTGGGGTCTGGTGGAGGGTGGGTGCTGGCGAGATGTGTGGACCTATGGAGGGCTCTGGGTGGAGCAAGAACACAGTCCTAAGAGGGGAGGGGAGGGGAGGGGAGGGGGTGCTGGGAGGGAAGAGCAGATCTTGACAGGACCCAACACTTTAGAGAAAGCAAAGCAGGGGACCTGCTTGCAGGAGTGTTTGACCACTGACCACAAAGCCAGAGGGACTCAGCACACAGAGGAAGCTCAACCCCATGACCCCCTCCCCGCATGGCCCCAGCTCTTAGATACAAGCCTGAGACTTTACCTGGCAGGGTCTTGGGGCAGAACAGGGGCTCCCCCGGCAGCGGCCTCAGGGGGACATAGCCCTAGGTCCCTGCCCACTTGGGCCCTGAGGAAACCGAAAACCAAACTTCCACTGGACTGAGGAACAGGAGTCAGGGCCGCCCCTGCCTCTTAAGGTAACCCTGGCCATGCTCCTAACCAGGCGTGACTCCTTGAGCAGCTGAATCCAAGAGCATGTCTTAACCGGGCCTCAGTTCTCCAAGGCCCTGCCAAGCCTGAGCCAAGTCAGGTGGTCCTTTGACTGTTTTGTCAGGCATCCTGCCTACCACCTTGCTCGGTCTCTTGTCTGTGCTTTAACCCCAGAAAAAGAAGCAAAGAGCTAGAAGAAATGTAGCAGAGCGTGTGAGGAGAAGCAAAGTTTCCATCTGGGGAAGCCAAATCAGGGCAAAACAACAGAGCCACTCTCTGGGCTTTCACAGAGAATGTCAGGCTTCTTCACACCTGGTTCTCACAGGTCAGGAGCCCTGAGCTTCAAGTCACCCAAGCCAAAGGGCCCACTGGTTAAGGCTTAACTGTGGCTGTGGCCATGGTGGGGTTGGGGGAGGGTGTTAGTGATCCAGGTAGGCTTGGGGCTGATTGCTTTTGCCAGACTCACTCGGAATCCCAGACACCAGCTTCAGGGGCCTGAGCACACGCACAGCCCGCAGGGTCCGCAGGTCGAAGTCAGTGCCCGCTGTGGCCAGGATCCTGGCAGGAACAGAGAAGAGGGAAGTAAGGGTTTCCACATTCACGTGAGAGAACACAGGCCCCACCACCCATGTCCTTTCTCCCAACAACAGCGACCCCCACTGTCTGAGCACGAGGCTGCCACAGGTTGTGGCGCTGCTGTGGCAGGACGAGGCAGGCACTGAGTCCTGACGCCCTCGCGGTAATGTCAGCAATGACTGCTTCCGGCGTGACCATCCCTCCAGCTAAACGGAATCACCCTGAGAGGACACGTGGTCTCTGGCACCTGGCCTGGCCTTGCGTTTGCCCTCCAACTAAATCCAAGCCGAAACCCGGTCCCCAAACCAACCCCTACTGCACCCCAAGCAGCCTCACGAGACGGGGTGATGAGCGGAAACGAGTAAAACGGAGGCTGCGGCTCTCGAACAGGCGCCACACACAGCCTTCCTCACCTTCTCTCAGGAGAATACCGATCAGGGTGGGGTGGGGCAGGCGGAAGAGCGGGTAAAGGGGACTCAGGGAAGCCATCATAATCAATCCCATTAGCCGAAAGCTATATTCCAAGGTGTCCCATCTCAAAACACAGAAGATCAGACAGCCACCTCTCAGCACAGCCACTTCTCTGCTCCCTTCACACCAAAGCTCATGCAGAGGGTCAGCCCTTGGTGTCCCCACCACCTCACCCTCCTGTCCCCCCGTGGGATGTCACCCACACTATTCCCCTGAAACGCCGTTCAAGCCTTTGTCTTGCTGACTCCAGTGGTCAAGTCTCCCTCTCTAAGTGGTTGCTTCTCTGCCCTTGGGTCAACTCCCTCATTTTCCTCCAAGTCCCCGGCAGCCCCTCAGGGTCTTGACCGCCACCCTGGCCTTCTCCACCAGACTCCAGAAGAGGAAGCCCCAGGGCTCAGGCCCGACAGGTCTACCCCGTAACTCTGAGCACCACACACATTAAGTGCACACACATCATTAAGTGCAGACTCATAAACCCAACTGCCTTTCTAACATTGCTACCTGGGTGTCAAAATAGCATATCAAGCATCATACAATAAAGAACTGTTTGTTTGTTTGTTTTAACGCTACTGTTTAAAAGTGTTGAAACATGTACTTCTTTTAAAAAGTCCAGAGCTGGGGCACCTGGATGGCTCAGTTGGTTAAGCGTCCGACTTCAGTTCAGGTCATGATCTCGCAGTTGGTGAGTTCGAGCCCCATATTGGGATTTCTGCTGTCAGCACAGAGACCACTTCAGATCCTCTGTCCCCCTCTCCCTCTGCCCCTCTCCCACTTGTGCTCTTAAATAAATAAATAAATAAATAGTCCAGAGGTGATACATTATGGTGACCAAGGAACTTTGGTTCTTGCCCCCGGCCTTGTTCCCCTCCCCACCACCTGGCTCAGTGAGCACCACTCGCCCACTGTTTATTTCAGGCAAGATCAGGGCTGCAGCCCTGAGTCCTCACCCCTCTCACTCTTCAGGCAAAGCACCACAATCCTGTTGGCTCTGCTGCTGGAATGCATCCTGGACTCCTCGTGAGGAAGGCCTTGTGTCCCCACCCCCGGTCAAAGTACCATGCACGAGTAATAAAAGTTAAGATGAAGCTAGGGTCAAAATAAGAAGAAACTCGCGGGCACCTGGGTGGCTCAGTCGGTTGAGTGTCCGACTTCGACTTAGGTCATGGTATAACGGTTTGTGGGTTTGAGCTCCATGACGGGCTCTATTGCTGACAGCTCAGAGCCTGCTTCAGGTCCTCTGTCTCCCCCTCTCTCTGCCCCTCCCGTTCATGCTGTCTCTCTCTCAAAAATAAACATTTAGGGGTGCCTGGGTGGCTCAGTCAGGTAAGCATCCAACTTCAGCTCAGGGCATGATCTCACAGTTCGTGAGTTCGAGCCCCATGTCAAGCTGTGCTCACAGCTCAGACCCTGGAATCTGCTTTGGGTTCTGTGTCTCCCTCTCTCTCTGCCCCTCTCCCACTCATGCTCTGTCTCTCTCACCCTCTCTCTCAAAAATAAATAAACATTAAAAACTTTTTTTAGGGGTGCCTGGGAAGTTCAGTCAGTTAGGTATCTGACTTTGGCTCAGGTCACGCTCTCAAGGTTCATGAGTTCGAGCCCCGAGTCGGGCTCTGTGCCAACAGCTCAGAGCCTGGAGCCTGCTTCAGAGTCTGTGTCTCCCTCTTGTTCTGTCCTTCCTCCGTTCGTGTTCTGTCTCTCTCTCAAAAATAAATAAACATGAAAATAAATAAGTTAGGGGCACCTGGGTGGCTCAGTCAGTTAAGCATCTGACTTCAGTTCAGGTCATGATCTTGTGGTCTGTGAGATCCAGCCCCACATTGGGCTCTGTGCTGACAGCCCAGAGCCTTGAGCTTGCTTTGGACTCTGTGTCTCTCTCTCTCTTTGCCCCTCCCCCGCTTATGCTCTGTCTCTCAAAAATAAGCAAACATTTTAAAAAATTTTTAATTAAAAAAATAATAATAATTTTAAAAATTTTTAATGTTTAAATAAAATAAATATTTAAAAATCACCACATATTAAAGTATGTGGGGTTCAGTTAAAGTGATGTTTTAGGGGAAATTTGTAAACTTCAATGATTTTTTTAAAGATTGAAAATAAATAAACCAAGCACAGATATACCTCAAGGATCTTGAAAAACAGTAAATATACAGAAAAGACAAAAATGGAACTAATAAAGAGTAGACATGCTTAAAACAGAAAATAGAGAAATAACAGCCGAATCTGAAAGTTTAATAAAACTAACAAGCTTCTGGCAAGAATAATCAAGAAAAAGAGTGTATGCATATCTGTACACAGACACACATATACAAACACGCACAGCACTCGCGTGCATCTGCACGAGTGCTCACGCAAGTGCACGTGTACGTACACATGTATGCACACATGCCTAAGTGTATTTACACACAGGGAATGTAACTGCAGACAGGAGAGATTTTTAGAATTGCAAAAGAATATTATTAACAATTTTATGCCAATGTTAAAATTTTGACAAAATGGATATATCCCCCAAAATGCAAATTATCAAAAGTAACTGAAAAAGTAGAAAACCCGAATAAGCCACGAGCAATTGTATTAGTTTTCTATTGCTTTGTAAAAACTGGCCACAGTTTTTGTAACTTGAAATAGCACTCATTAGCTCACAGCTCTGTAAGTCATTGTGGCTGTGTGCTCCGCTGAGGGTCTCCCGAGGCTGAAATCAAGGTGTCAGCCAGCTGTGCCCTCATCTGGAGGCCAACCTAGGGAAAGTCACGCTTCCCAGACCCTTCACAGTGAACGGAGTCCCACTGTCTTGCTTTCAGCTGGGGACTTCTCTGAGCTCCTGGAGACAGCACTCAGGTCCTTGCAACCTGGCCTTCAACAGTCCCTCTCACACTTCTAAACTTTCTGTTTTGGGAGAGGCCCAGTCCCTTTAAAAGGATCACCTTATTAGGTTGGTCCTTTTTGGTTAGCTCACAGTCAACTGATTATAAACTAACCATGGCAGTGATATCTTATCATATCCGTGGTCCTTCCCACACTCAAGGGGAGATGGCCACAGGCAGGGATGGAAACCTTGGGGGCCGCCTCAGAGTCCTACCTACCAAAGCCATTCACAAAAATGAAGCCTGGGTGGCTCAGCTGGTTAAGCATCCGACTTCCGCTTAGTCATGATCTCATGGTTTGTGGGTTCAAGCCCCACATCAGGCTCTGAGCTGACAGCTGGGAGCCCTGGAGCCTGCTTCAGATTCTGTGTGTGTGTGTGTGTGTGTGTCTCTCTCTCTGCTCCTTCCCCACTCACACTCTGTCTTTCCCTCTCTCAAAAATAAATAAACTTAAAAAAATAATAATAATAAATGAATTTGGATTCAGGTTTCCTCTGGCAGAACATCAGACCCAGACAATTTTGCAAGCGAGTTCTATGACCATTCAAAGAACAGATAATTTTATACAAACTGTTTCAGAGAATAAAAATACAAGAAAAGCTTCCCAACTCATATCAAAACTGGAAAAGGACAAGAAAATTTTACACACATCTCAATTATGAACACAAATATTGAATTAAAAATTAAAATAAACCAAATTCCAAAGTACGTATTTTAAGAGTATATAATGACCAATTGAGTTGTCATAGCAACATAACAATAGTTCAATAGTAGAATTACCATTAATGTAATCCACCACATTAATCTACAAATTCAATGCAATTCCAATAAAAATCCCAACAGATCTCAAATGGAGAAAATCCTATATTTGTAGAAAATCCACCAAAAATCACCAGAACAAATGAATTCAGCAAAGCTTCAGGATATAAAGTCAAAACAAGAAAATAAGTTGTGTTTCATTGCAATGCAATGAACAAACAAAAAAAGGGAGCTTTTTTAATCCATTTACAATAACATCAAAAAGAATAAAATACTTGGCTGGGGGCGGGGGGCGGCACCTGGGTGGCTCAGTCGGTTAAGTATCTGACTCAATCTCGGCTCAAGTCATGTTCTCATGGTTCACGAGTTCAAGCCCCACATCGGACTCTGTGCTGACAGCATGGAGCCTGCTTGGGATTCTCTCTCTCCCTCTCTCTCTCTGCCCCTCCTCTGCATGCTCTTTCTCTCTCTCTCAAAATAAATAAATAAACTTTACCAAAAAAAAGAATAAAATACTTAGGAATAAAATTAACCAAGGAGGTGAAAGATTTGTACACTGAAAACTACAAAACATTGCTGAAGAACACTAAACAAACTTAAAACTATCCCATATCCAAGATGCACCCCCCGTATACAAGCCAGAGGACCCAAATGATTGTAAAGAGATCAGTTTTCTCAAAATAAATCTATAGTTTGTTTTATTTTAATTTAATTTTTTGAATAGTTGGCAAATAAAAAACTGTATATATAAAAAAACATATCTTATATCCATAAATTGGAAAACTTAATATTTTTAAGATGTACATACTACCCAAAGTAAACTACAGATTCAATGCAATCTCTGTCAAAACTCCAACAATAATTTTTGCAGAAACAAAAATTCACCCTAAAATTCATATAGAATCTCAAGGAACCTTGAATAGCCAAAACAATCTTGAAAAAGAACAAAATTAGAAGACTCACATTTTCTGATTTCAGAACTTACTACAAAGCAACAGTAATCAAAACAATGTGGTATTGGATAAGGATAGGTATACAGACCAACAGAATAAAATAATAACCCAGAAACAAATCCTCGCATATACAGTCAATTGATTTTCAATAAGAGTGCTTACACCATTCAAAAGGGACCAGATCATCTTTTCACTAAATTGTGCTGGAAAGACTAAATATCCACAAGGAAAAAAACAGTAATAAGTTGGGCCCTTATCTTATATCAGATACAAAAAAGCAACTCAAAATGGGTCTTTTGCTTATCTAAATGTAAGACCTTAAACTATAAAACCCTTAGGAGAAAACATAGAAAACCTTCATGACATTGGATTTGGCAATGATTTCTTGAGTATTACACCAAAATCACGGGTGATAGAAGAAAAAAACACATAAATTAGTCTTCATCAAAATTTAAAACTTCTGTGCATCAAAGGACACTATCAAGAGAGTGAAAAAAATCTACAGAATGGGAGAAAATTGTCACAAATCGTTCATCTAATGAGAGAGATCAAGGGGCGCCTGGGGGGCTCAGTGGGTTAAATGTCCAACTTCGGCTCAGGTCATGATCTCACAGTTCATGAGTTTGAGCCCCACGTCGGGCTCTGTGCTGACAGCTCAGAGCCTGGAGCCTGCTTCAGATTCTGTGTCTCCCTCTCTCTCTCTGCTCCTCCCCTGATTACACTATGTCTCTGTCTCTCAAAAATAAATAAACATTAAAAAAAATTTTAAGAGATCAATATCCAGAATATATAAAGAAGCCCTACAACTCAACAACAAAAGCCCAATTTAAAAATAGCAAAGGACCTGAATGGATATTTCTCCCAAAAAGATACACAATTGACCGATAAGCACATGAAAGGATGTCCAACATCATTAATCATTGGGAAATGCAAATCCAAACTACACTGAGATACCAACTCACAACCATTAGGATGTCTACTTTCAAGAAAACAAAAACAAAAAGAAACAAACAAACGGAGATTAAGTGTTGGAGAGGATGTGGAGGAACTGGAGCCCATGCGCTGCTGGTGGGAAAGTAAAATGGTGTGCCCCCTGAGGAAAACTGTATGGCAGGTCTTCAAAAAGTTGAACATAGAACTACCACCTGATCCAGCAACTCTAATTCTAGGTACGCAAAAGAACTGAAAGCAGGGTCTCAAAGAGATATTTGTACACCTAAGTTCATAGCAGTGTTACTTACAATAGGTACAAGGTGGGAGGAATCCAAGTGTCTATCAGTGGATGAAGGGAAAAGCAAATTGTGATATTTACATAGAGTGACGTAATAATCAGCCTTGAAAAAAAAAGGAAATCCTAATACATGATACAACATGGTTGAACCTTGAGGACACAATGCCGAGGAAAATAAGCCAGTCAAAAGAAAATTATATATACGTATATATATACATATGTATATATATACATGTACATATATGTATATATATGTATATATATACATATATATTACAATATATATGATATATAATATTATATATATATTTATATATATATATATATATATATATATATATATATATACCCACACACACATACTGTTTGATTCCATTCATGTGAGGTACTTAGAGTCATTAAAATCATAGAGACAGGAAATAGAATGGAGGCTGCCAGAGCCTGAGGGGAGGGCTGGGGAGTTAGGGTTTACTGGGGAAGAGTTTCAGAATTGCAAGGTGAACAGAGTCCTGGAGACGGACGGTGCCGATGACTGCACAAGGAGAGTACATTAAACATCACTTAACAGTGACTAGGATGGCAAAGTTCATGGTGTATGTGTTTTGCCACAATTTTAAAAATTAGAAAATAAAAAGAAGCCTAATGTCAGAAAGCAAACTCTAAAACTTTGACACAAACAAGAGAATAGTTCTGTGATTGCAAGGTAGGGAAAGGTTTCTAAAGAAGACATAAAAATCCAAAACCATAAGTAATAGGTTGATAAATTAAACTAAACCATGAAAGATACTACAGAGAAAACAAAAAGATATTTGCAACGTACATAACTGATGTGGAATTTGTTCCCAGAAAACATAAAGAATTCCTAGAAGTTCATATTAAAAATACAAATAACCTATCAGAAAAATCAGCAAATTGCAAAAGAGACAAGCAGCTCAAAACCACTGGCGACAGGGAAGTTCACATCACACTAAAGAAGAGACACCATTTCACCTCCTCAGTTTAGCCAAGTCATAGCCGAGTGATGTCAAGCAACAGTTTTGAGGGCAGAAGAGAAAACTGTAGAACCGTCCTGGAGAACATTTGGCTACTTCTAGAAAACTTTAAAATGAGCATCCCTATGACTCAGAAAACCACTTCTAACTGCATACTGGACACGTCACACAAACGCTTGCAGACATACGTGCAGGCGTGCTCGCAGCAGCAGAGAGGAGAAATTAACTGTGGTACATGTACGCGGTGAAATATTATTGAGTAAAAAATGGATGAGCACGTAAAAATTAGATAAGCCTGCACACTACTAACATGGAAAATGTCTAAAACAATGTTGAAGGGTAAGAAGGCAAGTTGTGAAATAGTTATATGTGTGTGTAAATACATATCACACTCACACAATTAAAGTCATGCAAGCAACACTGTATGTTATTTATGGATACAGACATATATGGGAGGACCTGGAATACTCACACACGCATGGCATCACAACCACAAATCAAGACAGTGGCTACATCCAGAACGTGAAAGAGAAGGGAAGAAAGAGAACAGAATTCGATTGAGGGAGTGTATGCAGAAGACTTCCATTTTTTTTTTAACATTTATTCATTTTTGAAGACAGAGTGCAAGCAGGAAGGGACAGAGAGATCCAGGCTACAAGCTGTCAGCACAGAGCCCGACACAGGGCTCGAACCCACCAACCGTGAGATCATGACCTGAGCCGAAGTCGGACGCTCAACCGACTGAACCACCCAGGCGCCCCAGAAGACTTCCATCACAACTGCAATGTTTCATTTCTCTAAGAGAAATCTCCAGATGTAACTGCCGATTTACAGGGAAACGCAAGGGAGTGGACACGTGTTAGCACACAGGCATTCGGTGAGCGGAGTCTAGCCTAGGAAAGATGCAGGTGTTCGGCTAGTGAACGTCACTTGGAAAGCTCCAGCATCATTCCCAAGAAGAAGGAACAGTAATGCCTTCCTTCACCCGTAGCCTTCTGTCCACCAGGCATCCTGATACCCACAGACAGACCCTGAAATGCCAGTAAAGGACCTCAGAAATAGTAGCCAGATATGTCAGAGCGGTCATGGTCCCATGGGACAGAAAAACAACTCTTTGTTTTTTAGCGAAGGATTCAAAGGTGTTTAGATGCAGGTAAGAATGTGTCTATAATCTAAAGAAACATAAAAAACACAAAATCTAGCCACGATGTCAGAATTATAGCCTAGCTGCACCCACAAGTGCTAACACCCCAGTACTGAGTTGAGAAGTGCCTGTCGTGGCCACCAGTGTCTCCGGAAAGAATCTGGCCGACAAGGCAACCAAAATGAACGGGAAGGAAGCCTCAGCTTCATTTGCTCTGAGACGGTTTCCTCAGTGGACGATCACATTGAACCCTGGGAGGATCAAACACAGAATGTGTCAGCACACGCCAACATGCTGAATGCGGTCACATCCAGCATCACATTCACCGTGTGAGTCCGACTTTATAAATGGAATGAAAAAATTGACTTAGACTTGTGATGTTAAGTTCAAACCTTGATAAATCTGTAAAAGGTGTTGGGACATTTACACAAATGTATGATTCACCATACTTAAACTTACTGGAAACACAATTCTTAAGCACTTAGGAAGATCCAGTTAAATTTATAAATAAAATCATATTCTCTTTTTTTTTTTAATGTTTATTTTTAAGAGAGAGAGAGAGAGAGAGAGAGAGAGAGAGAGACAGGGCATGAGCAGGGGAGGAGCAGAGAGACAGAGGGAGACACAGAATCCAAAGCAGGCTCCAGACTCTGAGCTGTCAGCACAGAGCTCAATGCAGAGCTCGAACTCACAAACCACGAGATCATGACCTGAGCCAAAGTCAGATGCTTAGCCAGCTGAGCCACCCAGGCGCCCCTATAAATGAAATTTTAAATGTTTGACATTAACTAAGTCTATGAAATGGGATAAAACACCATTTGAGTCATCTTGAAAGTCACTGTTAAAAATAGTTAAATGTATGAATATAAATTTTCATCAGCTGAATGTAAAAATTTTTTTCCTGGTTTTACGGAGATGTAATTGTCATACATCACTGTATGAGCGTCAGGTGCACAGCACGATGTTTTGATTTACATCTGTTGTGAAATCGCCACCACGACAGGTCTGGTCAACACCCATCATCGCACACAGAGAAATGTGAATGAGATGTGATGAGCTCTTAGGACCCAGTCCTCACAGCCTGCTTGTTTGTCACGCGGTGGCACGAGCTCCAGACTCCATGGTGCCCGGGGCATCCCTCACACTTACTATCTTTATAGCATAACTGCAGGTTTGTATCTTTTGACCACCTTACGCCAGCTCCCCCTCCCCGTAACTCCCACTTCTGGTAACCACAAATCCGATGGTGTTTCGCTTTGTTTTGTACTTTTTTGATTCCAAGCGTAAGTGAGACCATACAGTGTTTGTCTCTGTCTCACTTCACTTAGCATAACGCCTTCCAGGGCCATCCATGTTGTCACACAGTCATCTAAAATTTTTAAAGAGAACTACTTTTTTGGATTTGTAACTTTAATAAATTGGATGTTGAGTTTAGGAACTAAAACAGTTTCTGAATAATCTTTTCCATGCTCAAAATCCACTCTCAAGAGTACCAACAAACCCACATTTATCACAAAGGTTTTCCTTTAAAATCAGATGATAAAATAAGAATTACCACCAGAATTCTCAATCTTCTTAGAGAGTTCTAACTAACATAAGAGAACGTGAGTAAGAAATAAGGAACTGAATAGATAAGATGATGATTTCCGAAGACAACGATAAAACTCCCAGGAGCCTGGTCAGGAGCAGATTTCTCACAGTGCTGTCCCAGGACCGGCAGCATCAGCCTCGTGGGGGACGTGACGCGGGCCCAGCGACAGGGTGCAAGGAGCCCTGTGGGCGGCTCCGGTGTCACTCAGGTTTTGAGGTCCACAGGCCAACGGCAGCGACTTGAACATTGCCCTGCAGGTGTGCGAGGCCCCTAACTTCAACTTCTACAGGGGACAGAAAACAGCGAGAGGACCTCGAAGGAAAAGTACAGCACAGTGAGACCAAAAGGAAAGAGAGAAAAGCAAGCTGCAGGTGCTGTCATCCCACCGACACTGAGAAATCTGGGCAGAAAAACAGCCAGGCCCGGCTGCAAGCTGCCATCGGCAAACACAAAAGCACAGCCCCACCCAGAGACGGCCCGAGCCCGCACCCACGCCTGAGTATAAATACTCAAAAGTTAAGGGATACCAGACATCACTGCTTGGAGATACAACGACACCGAACACCTCAATCACACTGGCATCAATAAATACAAGCCACTTAGGAACAACTTTAACAATACGAGTGACCTACCTAGAGAAAACCACAGCATCTTATTTACAAAAAGAGGGCAGCACTGGATAAATGCTAAGATACGCTGCACTCCTGGATGGACAGGTTTGTATCTGTAGAATTTTAGAATTTGATTCTCCAAAAATCAATGTAGAGATTCGCAATAATTGAAACAATATCCCAAAAGGAATTCTTCGAACTACGACAAAGGAATCTCAAAACTCGTCTGGAAAACTAAATGGGCAAAAAGTTAAAGAAAGCTTCAGGAAAGAAGAGGCAAGACTAGAGAACTTCTTTAACGAGATACTTCCTAAAGCCCTACCCTGAGCTCAGCAACTAGGCCACACACCAATGTGGAGAGACAGCACCAAACGGATTCAGATCGAAACAGAAACAGAGCCCAAAACAAAACAGAGTGTTTTGTTACACAAAAACACTTGAATATGTGATAACAGAAGCATAACCAAATGATAGGAAACGGAAGAATTTTTAAATATGACTGAGACGAAATAAACCATCATCCAACTTCTAGGCATTTGTCCCAAGGAAGTAATCAGAGGTGTGTTAAAGATGCATGTATGTTCTGGGGTCTCATCAGTAAAAGCAAAATTGGAAATAAGCCACATGCTTGACAAGAGGGGGTGACCGAGGCCCATCGCATGACAGAAGAATCGTGCCTTCGGAGCACACTCTGTGTGGGGGTGGCCTGCTCATGCTGGAGGCTGGACGCCCTCAATACCCCCCCCGGGATGACAGCAGCTGTGTAGTTTGAAAACTTGCACATAGAAAGAACTTGGAAAGAAACAGCTCAAAATATTAAGAGAAGTTATCTCAGGACAGTGAGATTGTGGGTCATGCTTTCTATTCTTTCCTAGATCAGCATTTTAAAGTGAAAAAATCAATATTTTTTATTTATACAGAAAAGAAAAATGTTCACCCTTCACTGAGATTAAAAAAGACAAAATACGTTAACTCTGAGGTACTTTAATTACAGATGTTATATGAACACCAGTAACAGAAAGGTAGTTAAAGCACACATCCTTGTATTCAGCAAGTATCTCCTGGTGCCACTATTTCCGAAGTCTTAGGAAAATCCTGGAAAGCAAGGTGGCAAAGCAAGCCCGAGAGGGAGGTGGGGGCGGGGTGTCAGCTCCCCTCCCCTCCAGGACCAGCCAGTGCCTCCTTCCAGCTCCACACCTGCTCCATGCTTGGCGGGAAGTGCACACCCACAGCTGCTAGTGAAGAAGCACCAAAATTCCCAAAACCAAATGGCAAAGAATCCACAGAGATAACTCATTACACTAAACACAATTTACTAATGTGTGAAACATCCAGACTCACCAGTAATGGAAACTGGAAGGTAACCTGGCAAAGCGATAGGTTTATTTAAAAAATAGGGTATTAATTTTACACCCAATAAATTAATACGAGCTTTAGAAACATAACACCAGTGGTGGCAGAGCCGCTGTGAAACTAATGATTTCAATACAACTGGTGGGAATGTAAACCGATGCTTCTCATTTGGATGGAAAACAACGTGGCAAAATGAAATACCTTAAAATGTTTAAACACTTTTAACCAGTCCACTCTGGGAATCTGTCCCATGGAAATAATGCAAAATTAAGAAGCCGCAGTTACAGACAGGCATCACAGCATTATGACTAATAACCCCAGATAAAACATCTCAGTGTTCAGCAACAGAGAAATACAATACAACACACACACGGCCGTGAACGGGGCACTGGGTGGTCATTCATTTGGCGACAGCACAGAACAACGTAGCGTGTTTGTGATACAACGGAACAGAGGACTGACGCACGTGCAAGAACTTGAAAACATGCTAAGTGAGAGACGCCAGACACAAAGGGCCTCACGGTGCGCGACTGCGTTTGTGTGAATGTTCAGACCAGACAAACCCTTGGACAGAAACAGGATGAGAGGTTGCCAGGGGCTGGGAGGGGTGGGGGGGACAGTGAGTGCTGACGGGTAGGTTTTCTTTGGGAGGACGGCAGAAATGTACTAAAACCCAGTTGTGGCAATGGGTGTACAATACCATGACCACACTCATTCAAATGCCACTGAATTATGCGCTGTAAAAAGTTAACGTTGTGGCATGTGAATTTTACCTCAATATGCTGCTATACAAAAAGAAAAAGGCAAAATACAAGTTTTTATGTAAATTATGATTACAGCTACATAACATACGCAGGGATTTGGGTCCCAGAGCACACAGAGCCCCCGCTTCTGACTGTCACCCAACTCCCAGGCCCAGGCCACCCTTGCACAGGGGGTGTGGACATATGGACACATCAACACAGCGCAGACACAGGGACACGGGACGCAGGCCATATGGACACACAGACACCTGGCACAGACACACCAGCCAGTCCCCTGTAGAGACGCACTTTCACTGGCACCCAAGAGGCAGGTGGCCCTCCTAGCTTCACGGCGCTACAAGAGGGGTGGGACCTCGCAGCTGCTGCCTTGGCCTGTGTCCCCTTACCCTAATCCAGGAATTCACCCCCTGCCCTCCAGACACGGGGGTCCCAGCTGAGGTCGCCCTGCCTTTCAACAGCTGTCTGTGCAGTAGTCTCCGGACTCACATCACAGCCAGAGCCAGTGTCCGAGGCCTTACCCCACCCAGCCACACCCCACAAGACCACCCATTTCTGAAAATGCCAAGAGGCGGCAGAAGTGACCAGGAAGCCACAATTGCTATATGTCTGAGAGAAGTGGCTGGAGAGAGAAACCACCAATTGCCCCCAACCCTAATCCCAATCTGAACCCAAACCCACATCTTGGTGGTCACCCCTGGCCTGTCCCTGCTCCCCCCTCCTTGCTTCCCGCTGCCCCTCTATGGGACAAAGCCATGCCCCAGCCCCTCAGAGGGTCCATGCTGAGCCTGGGGAAGACCACAGACCTAGTGTGGTCCAACACTCCCCAAGCTCATCAGCCCATGTTCTGGAACTCTTTGGGGACAGCCATCACAACCACAAGGAGGCCAGTGATGATAGCCTGGAGGGGCCCTGCCCTACTGGGAGCATGCAAAGCTCACCGAATCTCCACAATTGTCCCTGGGGAGGGTGATGGTTGTCTTGCTGTTTTATGATGGTAAAGGACATCCTCTGCCCATCCCCAGGCCAAGAGAGCAGCTCTACCTGAGACCCATTCCATCAAGTCCAGCAAAAATAGCAGAGACAGCTGCCCAGGACAGCCTCAGTCTGTGCCGTGGACCCAGCACAATTGCTACAGGCAAGGCTTTGACTCTCAAAAACGCCTCAGTTTAGACAACAAATCAGTAAGGGTCTGGAGCCCAGGGGCCCACCCATCCCCTCAGAGATGCCGTGACCCCAGCAATGGTGGTTCTGGCTCCAGGCTGGTTGAGCTGAGCAAAGCCCCCATTCCAGCCAGGGCCTGAGGCAGGAAGCATTTCCGAGGCACCACTCAGCCCCTTCTAGGGAGCTCAGGCCCTGCTGGGGCCAGGGAGCTGGGGATGCCCTCGCCACCCTGACATGAGCACCCGGGGCCCAGGAGGGCTTGGCTGGAGCAAACTGAGCCCTGGACCACCAGGGCCAGGACCCTGGGTCAAGAGGCCAGGATTCGAGACTGAGCCTGCATTTTCCTGGCTGCTGGACTTAGGGAAGGCGCCGCGTGTGGGAGCATCCACTCCCTCATCTTCGACATAGAGATGACATTGCAAGGGCCCCGTAGGCCGAGGTGAGGTTGCCAGGAGACAACGCTCGTTAGATGTGCCTGGCAGTATCAGGACCCACCAGGAGCAGAAGCACCAGCACCCTTAGAACCATCACTGTTGTCATCATGGGGGGGGGGGGGAGGCAAGGTGGCTCCGTGGGAGGCCAGCAGCTCCACCCAGGAGAGGCATCCACACCTGCATGCCCGTGTCTCAGCTCACACTGGCAGGCTGGGGGTCTCTGGGCTAGAACCCACTGGCTAGGCCACGCGGGTCAGGCCCACAGCCCCTAACCCCAGCCCAGGGAGACACAGAAGCTGAGCTGGCAGACACGTGGTAGGGCCATCTCCAGGAATGGCTCTTTCACTGACTTTCCAGGTGTTGGTTCTTGCCCGGGAGGCTGCTGACAGTTGCCATGGAGACAGCCTGTGGGTCTCGGCCAAAGATGCCTCAGCATCCTCTCGGCTTCCCAACCCACCCCCAACCTGGGGCTGAGCAGGCCCATCTCCCCTGCACTAGAGGCCCTGAGCCTGCCCCAAACCCAGGCAGCCACAGGCAGGGTTGAAGAAGGGCCGGCCTGGCATGTGTGAGCCCTCACCCTGGAGAACGCTCCTGGCACCAGACGGCACTCCCATGTCACTCACACAAAAACACCATGGACTGTCTGTGCCAGGGACTCAGAGATCAACACCATTACCCACTCCTTGTAGAGGAAGAAACTGGGGTTCAGAGAGCACATCCAAGTGTCCAGGCCCACAACCCAGGAAGAGGTGGGGCTAGGACCTCATGCCCCACATAGTGACACACACTGACACATGCTGAGGTCAGCCTTACATGCAAGGAGTGTCACAGTCCCTGCCCAAAGCACCGAAGCCACAAGTGGTCATTCTCCCCCAACCTCTTCTCATAAATAAGGCTACAGGACAAGTGGGGACCCTGCAGAGTGGACACCAAGGACTGCAGGCCCCAAGCCCCTCCAGGGTACATTGAGTGCCCCTTGCAGGGATGTCCTATACAGCCCCTCATTCTGACCTCCCCGACCCTCACCACCCACCGACCTGCACTGGCAGAAGGTGGCCCCTCAGGTGGACATCAAGTCCTTGAGCTGTCCAGCTCACAAGAGGCCTATGACTTTAGTGAAGTGCAGCAAAGCCCTGATCAGTGAAGTCCTCGTGACCTGGGACAGTCACAGCAGCCATGGATACCCCAGGAGGAGATGCCTCCAAGTCACCACCAGCAGTGACCCTTACAGATCTGGAACAGAGACCCAGCTAAAACAGGTTTAAATAAGATCCAGTTTCAGAAAATGATAAGGAAAAGTCCAGGTTAGGGGCGCCTGGGTGGCTCAGTCGGTTGGGCGTCTGACTTCGGCTCAGGTCATGATCTCACGGTCCGTGAGTTCGAGCCCCGCATCGGGCTCTGTGCTGATATCTCGGAGCCCGGATAGCCTGCTTCAGATTCTGTGTCTCCCTGTCTCTCTGCCCCTCCCCTGCTCATGCTCTGTCTCTCTCTGTCTCAAAAATAAATAAAACATTAAAAAAAAAAAAGTCCAGGTTTCATTCAAAACTCATTCAACAAAAAACTAGGAAGATACCAAACTGAATTTAAAAAGACAATCAGCAGATGCCAACACTGAGATAAAAGAGACGTCAGAGTTCTCTGACGAAGATATTGAAGCAGTTATGATAAACATGCTTCCACAAACAATTACAAACATGTTTGAAATGAACAAAAAAGAAAGTATCAACAAAATAAAAGATATAAAAATGTTATAACTGAAAAATAAAATAACCAATATGAAAAGCTAAAGAGGATGGGCTCAATACCAAAATAGAGGAAATGGAGGAAGGAAGAAGAAAGAGGAGGAAAAGGAAGAGGGGGGGAGCCTCAAGGATCTATGCAACTGTAATATTAATATATCATATTCCTGGAAGGACAGGGAAAGGTAGGGCTGAAAAAGCATTAAAAAATATAATACCTGAAAACAACCCAAATTTGGTAGGAGGCTTAAACCTACAGATTCAAGAAACTGTATGAATTCCAAACAAGATAAGTGCAATGATATCAACAGCAAGACATATCACAAACTTCTGAAAGCTAAAAAGAAATTAAGACAATTGGAAGTTTGAAAGTGGAATGAATTAGGTGATAATGGGATTGTTTTGTGAGGTGTGATAATATTGTTGTAGTCTTGTCAGCCAGTGTCCTTATTCATGGAATATTAGAGATGAAGCTTCATACTACCTACATCTTTTAAATGACTTCGTGAAATATATAATACAGGAAGAATAAAGATTGCAAAATTAATGTTTGCTGAATCTAGGTAGGCTGTGTACATTGTCCATGGTGCTATATGACTACTCTCTGAGAACTTTCACAATAAAAGTATATATAATCTTCAAAGTAGCCAGAGAAACACAATACCTTACCTATCAGGGAAAACAATTTAAAGGACAAGATTTCTCATCATGAATCATGACAGAAGGAAGTGACACAGTATTTTTAGGTACTGAAGAAAAATAAGAGTCAACCTAGACACCAATACCCAACAAAAATAGTTCTCAGGAATGAAGAAAGCAGGACACTGTCAGATGAAGAAATACTAAGAGAATTTGTCACCAACAGATCTAGCCTAAAAGAATGACTATAAAAAGTTCTCTAGACAGAAAGGACATGATGGAAAAAAAAGGAATCACCAACCACCGTGAAGGAAGAACAATGGAGAGAATTAAAATATGGATAAGTACAATTTCTTTCTCAGAGTTTTCTAAACCATGTTTGATGACTGAATCAAAAGTTACAGCACATCCTGATGCAGTTCATGCAGAGGAAACATTTAAAATAATT
This sequence comes from Felis catus, assembly GCF_018350175.1. Classification (NCBI taxonomy): domain Eukaryota; kingdom Metazoa; phylum Chordata; class Mammalia; order Carnivora; family Felidae; genus Felis; species Felis catus. Next base: position 90,929,169 of record NC_058380.1, read on the forward strand.
ATATTATAGGGGCGCCTGGGTGGCGCAGTCGGTTAAGCGTCCGACTTCAGCCAGGTCACGATCTCGCGGTCCGGGAGTTCGAGCCCCGCGTCAGGCTCTGGGCTGATGGCTCAGAGCCTGGAGCCTGTTTCATTCTGTGTCTTCCTCTCTCTCTGCCCCTCCCCTGTTCATGCTCTGTCTCTCTCTGTCCCAAAAATAAATAAACGTTGAAAAAAACATTAAAATAATTATATTATAAATGGGGGAGAGTAATGGAATGTAAGGTGTATAAGATTTCTATACTTGACTTGAACAGGTAAAAATGACACCGACAGACTCAGGTATGTGATGTACATATAATGCAATACTTGGAGCAACCATTCCCTTTACAAGAGCTACACTCAGAATACACAGGTAAGCTAAAATCGAGTTCTAAAATACGTCCAAGTAACCCATGAGAAGGCAAGGGAAAAAAATCAGGGAAATAAGAGAGATCAAACAGAAACAAAAAATATAAAAATAGACTTAAGTCCTAACACATCAATAATTACACCACATGGAATTGGTCTAAATCAAATAAAAGAATTGGTACCACGAATAAATAAACATAACCCAACAGTATGGTGTTTATAAGAAAGTCACTTCACATATAATGATATAGACGAGTTAAAAGTAAAAAGATAGAAAAAGATATATTGTGCAGATATTAATCAAAGAAAAGCTAGAATGACCATAGTAAATCGGATAAAATAGACTTCAGAGCAAATAAACTACCAGAGACACAGATGGCCACAGAAGAAAACAATCTCTCAAGAAGGCATAGCAACCCTATATGCGTGTGCACTCAACAACAGAGCTGCAAAATACGTGATGCAACACCCTACCTACCAGTTAGGCCGGAAAGAGAAGCAAACACAGCAGAGTTATTGTCAGAGCCCTCGGCGCACTCTCAACAGTGGAGAGAACAAGTAGGCAGAAAGGCAGCAAGGACACACGAGAACTCAGTAGCACCTTCCACAAACAGGATCGGACCCGCACTTGCAGTGCAGCTGTGTGGCTCTGCACACCCACAGCAACACACCCATTCTTCTCAAGAGCCCAGGGAACAAACCTAGTGTTTGGCTTTGGCAAACACTGATACACTGAAAATAATCAAGATAGTAGAGTATGTTCTCTGACCATAGTGGAACCAAACTAGAATTCAGTAACTGGAAGATACTGGAAAATCTCCAAACATTTGGAAACTGAACAGCACATTGTTAAACAATCCACAGGTCAAAGGAGTCTAAAGGATAATTTAAAAACACATGGAACGGAATTAAATTGAAAAGACAGCATATTAAAATGTGTGGGTACAACTAAAGCAGCACTGAGAGGCAAATTCATAACACGACATGCACACTTAGAAAAGAAAAAATGGGGGCGTGTGCCTGGGTGGCTCAGTCGGCTGGCTGTCCAACTTAGGCTCAGGTCATGATCTTGTGGTTTGTGAGTTTGAGCCACACGTCAGGCTCTGTACTGACAGCTCAGAGCCTGGAGCCTGCTTCGGACTCTGTGTCTTCCTCTCTCTTTGCCCCTCCCCCACTTGTGCTCTGTCTCTCAAAAATAAATAAATGTAAAAAAAAAAGAAGAAGAAGAAATGGTCTCACATCACTATGCTAGGTGCTCACCACAAGAACTAAGAAAAAGAAACCCAAAGCAAGAGAATGCAGGAAATAAGTACAGAAATAAATGAAATTGAAAACGAGAGAGAAAAAGAATAAAAACAACGAAACTAACTGCCGTTTCTCTGAAAAGATCATAAAATCGACAATTTCTAGCGAGACCAACTAAGGAGAGAGAGAGAGAGGAGACACTAATCACCAGTGTCAGGGAAGAAGCACAGCGCCACCACAGATCCCGAGACGTCAGGAGGGAAATGGACAGCACCATCAGCAGCTCCACACACAGCAATCTGACAATTCAGACGAAATGAACCACTTCCTTAAAAAAACACAAACAACTCCAACTCATCCAATATGAAATAGATGATTCAAATATCTCTGTAACTATAAGGCAATTGAATCCATAATTTTAAAACTCCCAAAAAATAAATCTCCAGGCCCAAATGGATTCACTGCAGAATTCTACCAAATATTTAAAGAAGAATTCACACCATTTTTCACACAATGGTTTCCAGAAAACAGGATGGCAAGAGAAACAGTTCAAAATTCATTTGATGAAGCTTGGATTATCCTGATATTAAAACCAGACAAAGACAGTACCAAAAAACAAAACAACTACAGACCAATAACCCTCATGAATGCACATGCAAAAATCCTTAACAAAATACTAGCAAATAGAATTCAGCAGTATATGAAAAAGAAACACACCATGACCATGTTTATTCCGGGGAAGTAAGGCTGGTTCAATACTCACTGTAATCCACCATATTAAAAGGCTTACAAAGAAAGAGTCATGTGATCATGCCAATGCAGACAGAGCATTCAATGAAATGTGACACTGATTCATGACAAAAATTCTCAAGAAAATGGGAACAGTGGGGAGCTGCCTCACCCTAATAACGAGGACCTACAGGACCCACACCCCGCTGAACGTGCTTCCCCCCTACAGTGGGAAAAAGACCAAGCCTTCCACTCTCACCACTCCTACTCAGTATGGTCCCAGTTGCCCCATCAACGCAGTAAAGCAAGAAAAGGAAAGAGGCAGCACACTGCTTGGAATGAAAGAAATAAAACTGTCCCTATTTGCAAATGACATACTTGCATTGGAAATTCCAAAAAATCTCAAAAAAAAAAAAAAATCTCGGGGCGCCTGGGTGACTCAGTCAGTTGAGCATCTGACTTCAGCTCAGGTCATGATCTCACAGTTCGTGAGTTCGAGCCCTGCATCGGGCTCTGTGCTGACAGCTCAGAGCCTGGGGCCTGCTTCGGATTCTGTGCCTCCCTCTCTCTCTGCCCCTCCCCTGCTCATGCTCTGTCTCTCTCTCTCTCAAAAATGAATAAACATTAAAAAAATTATTGAAAAAAATCTCCAAGAATTAGTGAGTTCAGCAAGGTTGCAGGATTAAAGACAAACATAAAAATCTATTCTCTTTCTAGATACTAGCAATGGACATGCAGAAACTGGAATTTAAAATGCAATACGATTGCATTTATACTCAAGCAAAAATACAAAGGAACTCAGACGCTAATGTAATGAAACATGTGCAGGACTTGAACCCTGACCGCTACAAAATGTGGAGTAAAGACGTCGAAGGAGATCCACACAGATGGAGAGACGCACCATGCTCAGCAACCGGGAGTCTGTTCTCTGCAAACTGACACGCACAATTCCTATCAAGATCTGTGTATATTTTGACAAGATTATTCCAAAATCTATATGACAGGAAAGAAGCTAGAACAGTTAAAACAATTGGGAAAAAAAGAAGAAAGCAATGGGCATGAATCTATGTGATTTCAAGACTTTTGAGGCCACAGTCATCATGACAGTGCAGGCTTGGTCGGGGGTTGGACACGCAAGCCAGTGGGACAAAAGAGGGAACCCCAGAAAAACCCCACTCAAATATGCCCAACTGGCTTTTGACAGAAGTCCAAAAAAAATTAATAGAGGAAATATAGACTTTTCAACAAATGGTATTAAGACAATTGGAAATCCACAGGTGAAAGGGAAAAAAAGAACCTCAATCTAATCCTCACAGCCGATATAAAGGTTAACTCAAAATGGGTCATGGACTTACAAGTAATATGCAAACTATAAAACTTACAGGAAAAAAAAACATAAGAGAAAACCTTAAGGACTGAGGGCTGGTGAAGAGTTCTCAGAGATAAAACCAAAGGTCCCATCCATACACAGAAAAACTTGTAAACTGGACTTCATTAACATTTAAACTTTTTGCTCTGAAAAAGTCCCTTCTATAAGAACAAAAAAATACGCTACAGACTGGAAGACAATATTTGCAAGCCACATATCTGACGACGAACTAGCATCAAATAATTCAATTAGAACATGAGCAGAATATATGAAGAGACATTTCACCAAAATGGATACGCAGATGGCAAACGAGCACAGCGAAAGCTGTCCAACATCACTGGCCACGGGGGAAATGCAAATCTAAACTACACATCTATCAGAACGGGTAAAACAAAACGTAGTGATAACACCCAATGCTGGTGAGGATGCAGAGAAACTCGATCATTCACACATTGCTGGTGGGAACGTAAAATTTGTAAAATAACACAGCCTCTGGGTAACAGTTGGGTAGTTGTGCTCTTGGGCGTTCATCCCAGAGAAAAGAAAACTTATGTTCACACAAAAACCTGTATAAGAATGCGCATAGCAACTTGTTCATATTATTTCAAAATCTGGAAACAACCCAGTGTCTGTGAGCAGGTGAGTGGTTAGACAGACTCAGGGAAGCCACAAGACAACACCACACAGCAATGAAAAGGAAGAAACCAGATCTTCCGAGTTGGCCTCAGAGAGGACAGCCAGTCCCTAAAGGTGCGATTCCATTTTTATAATGTTCTTAAAAACTCAAACTTATGAAAGTGGAGGACAGATTAGTGATTGCCACGGGCTGGAGGCCACTGGGGGACACAGCTGTGAGGGCACAAATGTCTGGCTGTGACTTTGTGCCCCATTTCATGGGATGTGACCCATTCACCATTCTCTCTGCATATTGAGAATCTACACTTAGCTCAAATAGTTAATTCTTTTTATTTCTGAGAGAGAGTGGGGAGGGACAGAGAGAGGGGGAGGGGGAGAGGGAGAGGGGGAGAGAGAGAGAGAGAGAGAGAGAGAGAGAGAGAGAGAGAGAGAGAGAGAGAGAGAGAGAGAGACTCAAGCAGGCCTCACACCCAGCGCAGAGCCCCACACAGGGCTCGATCTCACGACCCTGGGATCAGGACCTGAGCCAAAATCGGACGCTCAAGCAACTGAGCCTTCCATGTGCTCCAAAGTATTTAATTTTTTAAGTGGAGGTGGTAATAATGGCATCTGGCTCAAGACGGCTGCAGGATTATCATATCAGAACAGCAGCCAGCACACAGGAAACCTCATAAAACAGTCAGCTTTCAGTTTTTATTTACCTCTTCACATTTCAGGAGCTGGACCTGCCTCCTTCCCTTTGTCCAGCAGCTCCGAGGACAGATTTGGAGGCCTTTGTGCCCAGGCCCACACCCACACCGCCTGTGTCCCAGGCATGTGGGCCCAGAAAAGCACAGGGAGGAAACGCAGCGTCCAGGAGGGACTTTACCCTCAAGGAGCAGACCAGACCTCACCCTCAAGGTGAGGCCGGGGCCGGAGGGCAGCTGGGGCAGGCTGGGCCTCGGGTCTCTGCATCTTCCCCGGGGTTGCAGGGTTTGCCTCTGGCTGTGCCTCAGTGGAGACACAGAGCCCGGTACCTATCAGGTGATGGGAAGGAGGATGGTCTGACTTCCTGCCCAGCCCAGAGGCTGTCCCCGCCCCCACCACTGCATTCTCAGCACTAGCGCCTGACCCAGCAGGTGTGGACAGAGCAGGGAGGTGACGCTGAGGGCTCTTCAGGGGCCCCTGCCCTTACAGGAGGCTGCAGCACCCAGGGAACACCTCCACCTTCTGCAGTCCCAGCGGTGTCCACCCCCACCACCCGCCCAGTCCAGGATGGGCCAGCCATCCCAAGCGCTCTCTGGCCCTGCAGCTGCTGGGGCTTTGTGAGGCACAGACAGATGCCCGCGAAGGATGAGAAAGGGCCCACTGTCAGAAGAAGGGCAGGGGGAGGGAGGAGTTGAGCCACATACACCAGCCACAGGGACGGGGGCCCGGGATCAGCCACAACACTACCGTGTCCATGGTAGTGGACATGGAACCCGTGTCAAGTGGGTTCCTGCTCTCCCAGCTGGTTTCCAACCCCACGGTATTTGGTGAACACGTTAGCAACAGGGCACAGCGGTGATGGGAACAGAGGCTTGTCCAGACAAGCCTGGGGTCTGAGCAAAGCCTGTTATGGACTGAACTGTGTCCTCCTCCAAATTCCTGTGTTGAAACCCTAACCCCTAATGTGACTGTATTTGGAGATATAAGTTTAAACAGGATCATAAAGGTGGGCCCTAACTAGACAAGGCTGTCTTAGAAGAGGAAGGGACACCGGAGACCTCTCTGTGTGCACAGACAAGAGACCACGTGAGAACAGGCGAGAGGTCAGCTGTCCACAAGCCAGGAAGAGAGCTTTCACCAAAACCCACTCTGTCGGCAACTGATCTCAGACCTCCAGTCACCAATAAATGTCTGTTGCTTCAGCCACCCTTTGAATGGCATTCCGTTACGGCAGCCCAAGCTCACACACGGCCCTTCAAGGGAACACATGTGCGAGTGGACAGATGGACTCATCACGGAGCGCCAGAGGGGGAGCCTTTTGGGGCAAGAGAAGGGCAAAGAGGCCAGAAGGTGGAGGACGGTGTGGGAGTTGGAGAGAAGCCACAAACGGCCCCATCCAACAAGAAGTACAAAGGCCCCACACCTCCCAGCCAGGACAGGGGACCAGAGGCACAGGCTCTTGTTTTGTGGGGAGAGGGTGCCACTGGCTGCTGTGGTGGGGGCTCCTAGAGTGGCCTCCCAGGAAGGAGACTGAGACACAGAACTGGGGAAAGAGGGTACAGTGAGGGGCGCAGGATGCCATTGGCAGGGGTGAATGGCAGGACGCCCAGGGGCCTTGTCACACTTGACCTCTTGAGAACCTCAGAGTTCTAGGTCCGTCTGACTGCACGTCAGGTTTGGGGATGGCCCAGAGGGTGTGAGCTGCAGGCAGGGGAAGGGAGGCACAGGGTCACAAAGAGCCCCGCCTTGCACATGCCAGCGGCTCCCCTACTTGGACAGCCCAAGAAGGGACCAGGAGCCAAGGTGGTGGGGGGCCTCCATCCTGTACCTGCTCGGCCATCCCCTGCTTCAGTCCTGAGACCAGCTTTGTAACACATGAAGACATCAGCAGCCATTCCCACCTCAGTATGAATGTGCAGCTCTGAGCCCACCAGTGTGAGAGAGAGGGTGGCAGGGCAGCTGCCTGGGGCTGGGCAGGGACAGAGATTCCAGGCTGGCAGCTCCACCCATGCAGGGCAGGTGCGTGCACTGTCCACACGCACAGTCTCGCGCCCTCACGGCGCACCAGCCACAGGAGAGGGGAGCAGTTGCCCTCAGCTGCCCCCATGGAGACACGGCAGGCCTGGGACCCTGTGGGTCTGGGGGAGCGGAGTACTGACTGAGGCCTGAGCCTGGAGACGCGGTCACAGACCAGCCCAGGTAGGCCGGTCCCAAGAGCAGAAGCTGGATGGAAACGTGGATTTTTACATAAAAGCTCCTTAAGTGCTGGCAACTAACTTCCAGCCCATTTCAGAACTCTGGTCATGCCTCTTCAGCCCACCAGCCCCACATCCAAGATGGGGAGCAGCCTTTGATTCTCACAGCCCAGTGCCCCACCCATCCCTGGCCACTGAGTGCACCCAGGCAGACCACAGGGCCCAGGAATGGACACATCCCAGCCCCCACCTGGCTGTGTCCCCTCCCTTCCCAGAAGCCTTCCAGCATCCCATCCCCCTCCCGCTAGCCAAAACTGAATTCACGTCTCCAGGCTGTACCACCTACCTCCCCACCATCCCTCCCTGAAGAATTTCGTGAGCCTTGGCTGGCAGGTCCCCTGAGTCAGGCTTCCAAGGCTTCAAGGCCCACTCAGAATGAAACCTGAAGGAGTCACTGGCCAACCTCCCCAGTCTCTCCTGCTCAGATGCCGGCTGCCCAGAAAGTGCTTGGCCATATCTGGGCCTGGGGCTGCTTCTCTGCTCTGGGCTCCATGACAGCAAGTTTGCAGAGACTGAGCCAGCGTTCCCTCGGGGCTGCTGCGCTAGGTGGCATGGGAAAGGTACCCCCAAGTCGTACAGAGCCCCTCAAGCATCTGCACATTGACTTGAGGTTCCACCCCACACGAGAATGCCTAGCTTGAGACAACCTTCAGGACACCCTAGCGCCAGAGCCTGAATCCCAGGGTCAGCTGCCCACAGCACAGCTCAGCTCCAGGAGGCTGGGAAGTCCAGATGCCCTGCCCTACCCAGGATCACCAGGCCCCTGGGGCTGGAGACGAGAGGGCTCTTCCTCAGCCCTCGGACACAAGGAGGGAGGGTTGGGGGGTCTGCGGGCCATGCCGAGGAGGGGCCTGTCTCTTTATGCTCTCCGAGCTCCAGCCCAGGAGAGTATAAAGAACCCTGAAACAGAGGAAGAAGGGGGAGGGGGAATAGGATAGAGGAGACACCAAGAGACAGCAAGCAGAGTAAGTGAGCTGGTCCTCTATAAATACCCAGCCCGGGGGCGTGTGCTACTGAGGGAGGCCGGGATTCCACCCTACCCACCTCCCTCAAGTTATATAATCCACCACGGGGCTCTAGGCCTGGACCCAGGGCCCAGCAGACCCAGGACGAGGCCACTATCAGGAGGGAGGCACCTGGGGGCTGGGCACAGGGCACCCCCACCCCATCCGCCCCCAGCCCACTCTGGGAGTGGACTTCTCAATGACACCACAGCACCAGGAGGGCCTGCAGACCCCTGGCCAGACCTGTTCCGAGTCATCAATCATGCCCATGGATGCTACCTGGAAGGACTGAAACTTCATACCCCAAATAATGGTCCTGAGAACCTCCCTCTGCTGCTCCCGGGGCTACTTGTTAGAACTCAGCCCCCCACCCCTTGGTCCCAGCTAAATGCTGAGGACGCCATGTCCAGCCTCAAGTCAGGACCAGGACAGAAAGTCCAGCAAACCCCTGACCTGACCAGACCCAGCACCAACCCAGCAAACCTCTGATCTGACCAGCCACACAGACACCCCTCCCGCCCAGCAAACCCCCAATCTGACCTGGCATAGAGACCCCCACCCCCACCCGGCAAGCCCTTAATCTGACCAGGCAAACAGACCCCCGGCAGCAAACCCCTGATCCGACCAATAGAGACCCCATCAGTGGCATCACAGTCATAGATAGGATGGAGGGAGACCCTGTATGGAGCCTATGGCACCTATACGGTGGCCGAACACGACTGTTCCAGTGCCCACAGCTCAGACGCACACCGGCTGCAGCCCACGTCCAAATCCAGTGTTGCTAGGCACTCGGACACGGTGGCTTTTGTCATCTCAAACTTAGACACAGGGTCACCTCATATTCGGGTATGAAATCACTGGTCAGCCACAGTGAGGCCCAGCCCCCTGGTCTCCACACTTGGACACACGGTCACTGCTCACCTCGGCCCATACCTACTGGACCCGCCTCGTCCAGGGCAGACGTCCTCTGGGCTTGGCCTCCCCAGAAGCCACTCCAGAGTTGCACTCTCCTGCACCATCACCCCCTCTCTCAGCCGGGCCTCCACGGCGCCAGGAGGCCGGCCTGTCTATGTCCCAGCTGGACAGGAAGCAGCAGGCCTCCTAGTGGTCAAGGGCTGAGCCAGGACCAGACTTCCTCCCAGAGCAACGCAGCCCGCTTGCCCTCTCTGCTTCCCACAGGAGGCCCAGTCTGGGGAGAGAGGCCCCTGAGCTCTAATTACATGTCCTGGAAAGAAATCCCAGTTTAATCTGAAGTAAAATGAGAAGCTGTGGTTGGAAACGTCCCCTGGAGGAGCCACCTGCCTGAGCTAGGACACGTGTCTCTGCTCGTGTCCCCCAGGACCAGGAAGGAAAGCACCGGGCTGAGGCCATGACAGGAGCAGGGACTCTCAGGGTTGGGGGACGCTGGGCTCTGCCAGCAGGAAGACATGCCCGGGGTCTGAGGGGACCCTGCTCGGGCCCCTGCCCTGACTGCCAGCTGGAATCAATCCCTCAGGGACCAAAGGGTGGGGCGGGGACTTCCAAGAGGGATTGTGAGGGTGGAGGCAGGGACACGGGGACAGCATCAGGAGGTCAGACACGTGGGGTCAGCTACAGGTGAGCTGGGGGCGTGGCTGCCCCACTAAGGAGGTGCCAGACGGTTTCCTGTGGGCAATCTACCAGACCAGTGTTTCTTCCAGCTGCACCCCAGTCCAAGGCCCCATCATATCCACCTGGGTTACCGTCCCCTTGGTCAGCCCTGCACCGGGTCCCAGCTCTTGCACTCACAGCCCTCCAGCAGCCCCCACAGCCTGCCACATCTCCACCCTCTGCTCCCCTCCCAGGCTCACCGAGACCCACCTCCCCCCCTGCCTGCTCCCCTGCTTGAGGTGCTTCCCAGGGCCCTTCCCGACCCCCACGAAAGGACAAACGTCACCCTCAACCCACCCTGGCCTTCTGCTCCTTGCTGCGCTTCACTACCCTGCATGGCACGTGTTGTTTGTTCACTATCGCCCCCAGCAGAAGGCAGCCTCCATGCTCACCACCGTGGCCTCAGCAACTAGAGCATTTGACAAATACCTTCCAAGTGAATGAGGGCATGGACGGCCAGACAGTCACTGAGTAAAGGAGGGAAGGTGAACAGAGAGGGAGGCGAAGGAAGAGGTGAGAGACTGGATGTGGCAGAGGAACCCTTCCTTCCCTCCTTCCTTCCTCCCTCCCTTCCTCCTCTCTCCCTTTCCTCCCTCCCTTCCTTCCTTCCTTCCTTCCTTCCTTCCCCCCTTCCTTCCTTCCCTCCCCCTTTCCCTCCTCTTCCTTCCTTCCTTCCCCCCTCCTTCCCTTCCTTCCTCCCTCCTTCCCTCCCTTCCTCCCTCCCTCCCTCCCCTCCTCCCTCCCTCCCATCCTTCCTCCCTCCCTTTCTTCCTTCCATTCATTCTCTCTCCTGACTCCCCATCTCTCTGCCCCCACCTCCCTTGCCCTCCCCATCTCATCCCCTGCCCTTTGCATCAGCCTCTAACCCTTCCCACACCACATCTCAGCTCATGTGCTTGCTTCCTAGTTCCCTGGAAACACAACAGTCTGAGGGCTTCTCCACCGCCCTGCTTCCTCACCTGCCAGCCCAAGTGCACTCTCAGCCCCTCCGCCATTTCCCGCTGAGATCAACAGACAGGGACTCCCAGCATTCTGGATTCCACTTTCCCTCATCCATCCAGAACATCTCTCCAGGACACGCTGCCTACATCATCTGCTCATCCTTGCTTCCTGGACTACCACACAGGCTGTAGTCTCTCTCCTGCCCCTTCACCTCCCTCCTGCCACTGCCCCACTTCTCTGCCTTGCTTTGCTGCAAAATTCTGAAAAGAAGAGCTGCCCACAGGTGCTCACCATGAACCCCTCCTCCATTCCCTCCTCTTGCTTCTATTTAGGAAGAGCTCTTCCTTCCTGAAACACCATCCACTTTCCTCTTTGGGTTCTCCACCCACCTCACTGGCCAGTCCCAATCTACAAACTCCGGTCCCTAGGCTCAGTCATGGGCAGCTTCCCCAGGGATCCTAACTATTCTTGGACTCTAAAGACCATCGATACACCTGTGTCCTGCACTGACACCCCCAGCCACCGCCTCCCCAAATATGTAGATGGCTCACCCCTCATGCCCTTCCAAACTCACCGTCTCACTGAGGGCCTCTCTACGCATCCTACATGGAGCAGCAGCCTCCCAGCCCACACTCCGCACTCCTAACTCCCTTCCGGTGCGGGAAATTGAAGCATGGCCTTTCCATTTACGGAGTGACCTTCACGGCATACCTCCCCCCAGGCACTGTGATGTAGCCATGAAGAACACAGGTCAAGACCTGCCCTTGCCAAGCACATATCGAGGGGCAGGAGTGGTGGGGGGCGCACTACACATCACACGTAATGAAGTGTGAATGTTCTAGGAAATCTATGTACACAAGAAGAAACAGAGGAGGGCTGGGGATACGCTGCCCCCCAGCATGTTGGCCACAGGGCAGGGGATCAGCAGTCTTGTTCACTCCTGTGTCCTCAGCACCTGGCAGAGGCTCAGCAAATTTTCAATAAATGAGCAATTAACCAATGATGATTAGCAGAGAAAGTGTCAGAAGATGTCAGCTCAAGTGGCAGAGGCACGGACGAGGGGCGTACGGAGGGCCTGTGGGCAGGACAGCCCCTCAGCACATTCCCGTGGAGCTAGGACTAGGTGCTATGCTCCCTAATGCCAGGGGTAGACCTAGGCTTGGGGATAAGGGGCTTCCCTGAGGCATGGGTGGGGACCCCATTCCACTCAAGTCTCCTCCCATGACCTGCACACCAGCCTCAGAAGCAGAAGGGACCCCAGCAGGCCTCTAGGGACAAGTCGGGCTTCACCAAGCAACGTGGCCTCCCCAGCCAGAGCCCTTCCCCTCCCCACCAGGGGCCTCCAGCCCTCTGAGCCCCAATTAAGTAAACCCTAATTAAAAACAACAAAGTAATGAGAAGTAGTGCCCCTCCCATGGCTATCCACAGGGACCTCAGCTCAGGAGGGGCTGGGTTAGAGCACCTCCCTGGCTTCCCCACTGGTTAGCACTCACACCGAAATTACCTGGGACCTCCTTCTACCACATACCCACATGCACACACACCCAGGCTCACAAGCCCCCATGAGCCACAAGCAGGAGCACCTGAGCGGGTTCCCTGCATGACTCTGGGCCCACACGTGAGCCCCTAGGGGACACAGGTCACCGTCCCCACCTGAGACACCTCTGGCAATGATGTGCAGAGAGAGGGAGCCTGGAAACTACTAGTGCCAACTCCTGGCCCTCCTCCTACAGACGCAGAGAGCAGAGACTCTGCGACCCAGAACAAGGCCAAAAACAGAAAGAAAAGAAGGAAGAATGAGAGAGAAAAAGCGAAAAGACACAGAGAAACAAAGGCATCAAGAGTGAAAGAAATAGTGACAGAGAAGACAAAGAAGTCAGAGAAGGCCAGAAATGCAGAGACGAGGACCACGAAAGTAAGGGAAGAAAGAAAAGAGAGACAGAGACACAGAGAAACCAGGGTTGGGGGGTGGGGTGTGAGACGGAGGAGAGAAGTACACGGGAAAGATGAGAGAGTAAAAGAGAGAGAGAGAGAGATGAGGAAACAGAAACAGAAAGAAGAGATGGACAAAGTAGGGGTCTCCAAGGCCAGGGCCAGGGGCCAGAATTAAGGTCTCAGGACCCTTGGGACCCTCTCACTGGGGCTCTCAGGAAGGTGAGTCCACCCTCCTCTGTCTTGTGACCTCCCCTTGAGAAGTCTCTCCCAGCCCTCGCTGAGGGAATGGCTTCCTGGACCTGGAACCAGGACGAGCTTATCAGAAGACCACGGGTCCTGCCAAGGAGTAGATGGGGGTTCCTCTGCCTCCCTGCCTTGTTCCTAGAAACCCAGACACTCAGCACCATGGACAGCAGACTGGGAGGAAGGGTCCTGCCACCCAGCGGGCTCCGGCAGGCCGAGCCCAGAGCACTGCCACTTCAGTAACCCATTAATTCAGCAGACACTCTCTGACCTCTCCTGGGGGCCCGCCCCAAGCTAGGCTCTGGGGACACCCTGAAAAATAAGACACCGTTCTTGTCTTCAGGGGCTCACGTCTAGAGGGAGGGAGCAATGTAAACAGCCAGTGATGCTCCCAGACACCCTGCCCAGTGCCCGGTGGACCACGGGGAGCGCCCCGCCCTCTGAGGGCCACGCTCACCACCAGCACCCCCACCAGCATCATCAGTGGGACCGAGAGTCTTGCTTGGTCGCCCAGAGGCTATTTAGCCAAGTTCATGTCTTCTCACACACAGGGAGCCCGTGGAGGCTTGAGCCCCAGATCTGGGGCTTCCGTGGTCACCTCCTCCCTCCTCTGCCTTCAGCCTAAACCACCTCTGCACAGGTGGCCACCTGCACCAAGGCAGGTTAGGGGTCGCTGGGCAGGGTGGAGGCCTTGGCCACAATCACCCTTCCTTGGGAAGGAGTGTTCTGGGCAACAGTGGGGCCTCCCTCCTCCTCTCTGACTGGGGCTCTGAGCCTCTCTGGGACCACAAGGCCCCAGGGAAGAAGAGACTGCAGTCCCTGGCCTGGGGCGGGGCCTCTGGGGCCTGGGCTATGCAAACAGGTCCTGTGGAGCAAATTCCCTAAGCTCTCACCCACCCCACTCCCAGAGGAGCCTAGCTCCAGCCTTCAGCCCGCTGGCCAGAGAAGCAGGGCAAGGGCCCTACTGTCAGGCAGTCGGAAAGACCGAAAGACCTAGCCTCCAAAGGTGAGGGGCTCAGTGACGACGAGCAGGGTGCTCTGCCTGCAACCCACCCCAGCCCACCCCCAAATCAACTTTGAATCACAAATTGTTAATTACCAGGGTCCATTTGAGGAGGACAGTGGTGGGCAGGACATACTGATTAAGCACCTTCCTGGAGCCAGAAACCGTGGAAACACACAACGTTCACGCGCTCATCCAAGCACAGCGCCAGAGCTCTGAGAACACACTTCCAGGCAGCTCTTCAGTCAGGAAACTGCCCAGAGCCCTCCCTCTGCCCTGGGAAGCCCCTCCCCCATGGGGACCCAGCCACAGAGCCAGTGGCCCCACGCCTGTGGTCTGTAAGAGCGCTCCACCTGAGGATAGAACGCTGTACATAGGTCCCTCAGCAAAGACGGCTGCTCACGGGTAACAGCCCCGTCCCACACCATCAGGCATTTCCTCACACAGCCACCAGCACTCACAACAGCTTGGTGTGGACACTGCTGGCTCACCCCTAGCCCCAAGCAAGGGGACATCCCAGGTCCTGGCCACCTACCCTGTGAGAACCACCACAAAGTCCATGACGTTCCAGCCGTTCCGCAAGTAGGAGCCCTTGTGGAAGACAAAGCCCAGGGCTATGATCTTGATCCCCGCCTCAAAGCAGAAGATGCCAATGAAGTAGGGCTCCGTGTCATCCTGCGAAGAGGCAGAGAAAGGGTTGCCACCACCCCCAAGTTGGGCAGGTCGAGGTAGCAGGCAGGGACACTGTCCCAGCTCTGACCCCACCCCCCCCTCCACTCAGCCTCACCACCTACAGACTTCACAGGAAACGTGGCCCTGCCCCCATAGTCAGTGGCACCCCAGCCACAACAGGGCGATGGCGGGGGGGTGTCCTGGGGTCTCTCACGCCTCGAAGCCCTGCAGCAGGAGAAGCAATGTTGACAGCACTTGTGGGCCTTTTCTGCAATCCATACCACACCCCACGCACTAAAGGTATTATCATCCTGACTCTAAAGGAAACGGGCCCAGACATGACAGCTTGTTGGAGACTCACAGCTTGTTGGAAACCAAGCCATATTCAAACCCAGAGGTGATCGGTGTGATCCTGGGCTCCAATCACTTCAGAAGTTGCCTGGATAATGCCCCAATTCCTGGGGTGCAGCCCAGGACCCACTTACTCATTCAACACACATCTTCTGGATAATAATCATAACACACAAATGCAAATCTTGGTGGGGGCAAATACAGCCCAGACCCCAGGGAGCCTCTGGAGAGTAAGGCAGACAGCGGGGCAGCGAGGACAGGAATTCCAGGTGGAGGGAACAGTGTGAGCAAAAGAATGTTGTCACCGCATCTTATCACTCAGCCACGAGCATCAACTGGGGCCAGGTCTGTCTGGTGCCGAGCAAGGTGGGAAGCAAGCTGTACAGGGCTCGGGGAGGAGGACGTCACAAGGAGACATGCACAGATGGTGTCGTAAGTGACCAGGGGCATCGCTCACTTGGGAACGGTGGCATAGAGAGCCTTGGTGCAGGTGAGCCTCAGGGAACTGGACCACGGGGGTGCACTGGGAAGGTCAGCATGGGAAACGGCCTGAGTGCAGACCAAGGACACCTGTACGCCAGGGCTGCTGTTATAAAAAAGCAGATGAGGGGCGCCTGGGTGGCGCAGTCGGTTAAGCGTCCGACTTCAGCCAGGTCACAATCTCGCGGTCCGGGAGTTCGAGCCCCGTGTCAGGCTCTGGGCTGATGGCTCAGAGCCTGGAGCCTGTTTCTGATTCTGTGTCTCCCTCCCTCTCTGACCCTCCCCAGTTCATGCTCTGTCTCTCTCTGTCCGAAAAATAAATAAACGTTGAAAAAAAAATTAAAAAAAAAAAAAAAAAGCAGATGAAGGAGTGGTGGGAAGGGCCTGCCCTTAGGGAGCCAGAGGAGGAGCTGCCCTACAGAAAGCGGCTCTGCCCTGCCAGAAAGGGGCCAGGGTTGCAGGGCCTGGGGACTGGCCACTTTGGGGCTGCAGGGGAGGAGAGCGCCAGACTGGCTCCCTGTGGCTGCTGTCAGTTCCCACTGAGGGCCAGCAGCCCGTGTCTCCCCCCGCCACACACAGGAAGCCTGGTCCTCGAGAGTCCTCCCCATATGACCGGAATACCCTCAGCCGGAGCCTCTCCGGCTGTGCCTGGCAGGAGCTACCTCCCCCAGGGGCCCCGTCAGCCCTGTGCCCATCACTGCCCAGCTCTCCCATCTTGGTACCCAGATGCTGACTCATGACCGAAATCATCCTCTGAAAGCTTTGGGTCTACTTTAGTTGGAGGGTCCTCTCTCCCCCAAACGAAGGGGCTGTTGACCATCAGCCCCAGGGAAGACACTGGCTCCAACAAACACGTCTTCACAGAGAGCTTCCAGGCAGACGAACGAGCAGGCCCGAACTGGGAGATGGGACAGGGCCCACGACAGATCCTTCTCTTCAGGGCGAGCTCGGAAGGGGTGAGGTGGGACTGCAAGCTAGCAGTTCTGGCCAAAGGCCGCTCAGGAGGTTGACGGGTGGCCGAGAAGCAGAACCCCAGAGACAGAGAGCTGTGAAGGCCCCACCCCACTCCAGGCTGGCAGACAGTGAAGAGGCTGACCCTTTGTCACCCGGCCCCCTACAGGTCCACCAGCATCAGCACAAGCCTCCAGGTCTGAACCCTGAAGCCGCCACAGCCCCTCCTCTCCAGGCCCCAATCCGTGTTCCAGCCTTCTGTCTGTCCTAACGGCCCGAAGACCTGTGTCTACACACAAGACTAGGGTCAGCAAGGGCTCCCAAGACCTCTAGGCACATTCTGTTTGTTCTCCCGATAGCCCAACCCCCCTCACCACAAAGCAAATCTTCCCTCATTTGGGAGGCAGGAGCTCAGACTTGCCTGGATGCCCGGCTGGCCCACTCAAGCCTGTCACCCAGCAGGGACAAGCGTGAGTCCAACTACTGTGCACTGGTCTCCCTGCCCCCTGCCCCCCACCATCTCCTGGCCTGCCTCCCTCTGGCCCTATCCCTGCCAGACTTCCCTGGAGATATGGCCACGCCCTGTGGCCTGGCAGAGGCTCTCTGCTCTCACTTTCACCCTCTGCTCTAGCCCCCAGAACACACACTCAGCACAAGCACACACAACACCAGCGTGCACAAGGGGGCCACAGGAGGCAAGTGACCCTGTCTGGTTCCTGGTGGCGCAAGACTCCCCCACAGGGACCACACCCACTCTTGCCTGGTGGCATGACTGTGCTGTCCTTCACACCCCTCCTCTCTCACAACCAAAACCCCCCGGCCTTCTGAGCGCCTGCAGAAATGACTACTCCAGAAAACCTCCCACCCACTGGCTCTCCACTTCCTTGCCTTCTTTTGGTGCCTTGCAACACTGTGAGCACCCCCAGGTCAGCCTTACTCCGTCTCCCCTTCCCCACCCCTGGGCCTGTGACGGTGGCAGTGGGGGTTCAGGGCCCACACTAAGCACTGAACAGGCCCTGTATCACCTCCTGTCTATCTCCACTGACGTCATAGAAAGAAGCCACAGAGACGATCAATCACTTGCCAGGCTACAAAGAAAGAGGGATTCTCCTCTTGATGCCCAGTAACCCCAGGAGAGACTGCTGGGGCAGCTCTTCAGCCAGGCCCCAGGTTCCCTCTCCAGACCCCTGTACCTGCTCTTTCCTTCTCTCTGTTCTGAGGCTCAGTCTCTCAGGCCTGGGAGGCCACACCAAGCCCAGGCAAAGGGATCAGGGCAGCAGGAAAGACTAGGGGCTAGGGGACAAGCCACACCTTTGAAATGGGACTCGCTGCTCCAAATATCACCCTTCCTCTGCCCCAGCCCCTCCAGAGACCCTGCCCTGGCATCCTGACTCTCATGTGCTCCAACAGGGGACACCACAGGGACCTGTGCGGCTCTTGGCAGGAGTGGGTGAAAACGATTTAGGATGTTTGGGAAGAAAGCTTGGGAAGGAGGGCTTCCCCTGGGTAGGGGTGGCCCCATGGAGAAGGTATTCCAAGCAGAGCCAGGAAAGACAACTCTGAGGGAAAGGAGGACAGCCCCTAGACCCAGGACCGTACCACAGGGCCTACCACAGCCTACCCATCGTGAGGGTGCTCATAGAGCCTGACATTCCTGACCCTGGACCGCTATGAATGCCACTCCCCTACCCCAGGTTACACTAAGCTTCTTAGATCAACGCTTAAGGTTGTAGAACTGGACAACCCTTTTAGGGTGTGGGGTGGCTAGTGGCACAGGGCAAAGTAGCTGTTAGCTAACGTGGCCTCTCTCAGGCCTTCCTTCCCACTGTGGGCTGAGCCGGATACCCCAGTCCCCCAGACCCTGAGGGAGGTGTTAGCTGCCTGGGTTCTCACCTTTTCCTCCACCAAAAGGAGAGGAGAGCTGCCCAGATGTCCCTGTCCAAGTAAGCTAAGCTCAGCCACAGATCCTAAAGGGTCCTGGAATCGGATGAGCCACCGCCACCCGCAGCCCTGCCCTCGGCCCCGCCGCACTCACCAGCCGCTCAGACATGGGTGTCTTGTCCCCGTCAGGCAGGTGCTGCTCCAGTGCCAGCACAATACAGTTGGCGATGATGGTGGCCAAGATCATGTATTCAAATGGAGTGCGTGGGTTAAGGACTGGCCAGGAGGTGCCAAGGGGGAGGGGAGGTGGGGAAGCCCGAGGCCCACAGCGCGCAGCAGTGCAGCAACCACAGCGAGGCCACCTCCAGAGGGCCTGAGAATAACCGGTCAGAAGCCCACCCTTCCCTCTCTGCCCTCATCCTCGGCGGGATGGGGGGGTTGGGGGTGGGGGTGGGGGGCGGGGGGGCCGACTGGAGGCGGAGCCTCTGCAGTCTCGGCAGCCAGCCCCTCGGCACGTCCAGACGGCCGTCAGCACCGCGGACAGCGCCCCAGCCCCGCTCCGCCGGGCGTCTTCGACCCGAGGGGAGGGGACTGCGCGCCCCTAGCGCGAGGCTGAGGAAGGATCCTGCGCAGGCGCACACTCTCACCTACAGATACACGTAGCCACATGTGCCTACACAGGCACTCGAACATACATGTACCGAGTCCCGAACGCACGCACGCGCAACGCCGGGTTCATGCTATGCTATGCCCGCACACACACGCAAGCACCTGCAGCCAGGCACGCGCCCGGGCTCGCGTCCACACGGGTGCTCACACCTACACAGACACGGATTCGCCCTCGTGTGCCCTCCAGGCTGGCCGCGCGCTCTGCACCCAGACCAAGGGAGCGAAGGGACGAGTCCAGGGACAGGGGGCTCCGCCCAGCGTCCGTCCCGCTCCCGCGGCCGCCACCACCACGACCACAGGCGCGCGCGCGCGCGCGCGCGTACATCCTCAAACACACACGCACACGCGGCGCGCGAAGGCCCCCGGAGCCCCGCCCCGCCCCCTCCTCGCCAAGAGACGCGTCCCCATCCGCCTCTCCCCAGGTCGCACCCTCCTCCCGACCCCGGGAAAGATGGCCACTGGGCGCCGCACGCGACCCGCCCCAGCCCCGGCCCCCCCGCCCGGGCCGCCCCCTCCCCGACGCGCCGGAGCGCGGACACCGGACGCCGCGCCCGGCCCCTGTCCCCGCGACCTCGGACGGTCCCCCGGCCCCTGAGCGGCCCGGCCCCCCGGCAGGATATGGCCACTCGGTGATGCGCTTGGCGTATTTGCGGACGACGTTGTCCTCGCTGAAGACGAAGAGCGAGCGGTTGACGGTGAAGCAGTTCTGCTTGACCGGGATGGGGTTGTAGAGCGCCATAGTCCGCGCGCGCTGCGCGATCGACTGCTTGTAGAGGACCCGCTGGCCCGGCTGCAGCCCCCCGGGGCCCGGGCCGCCCGCCCCGCCGGCCCCGCCGCCCCGAGCCCGCTCCCCACCGGCGCCCCCATAGCGGCTGCCCAGCTCGTCCCCGAAGCGGACCATGGCTCCCGGGCGCCGCGCGCATCCCCCGGCCCGGCGGCCCCGGCAGGGAGGGCGCGGGGCGCGCCAGCCAGGCGCTCAGAGCGGAGCAGCCGCGGAGCCGCCGGACCCGCACCGGACCTCGCCCGGCCCAGCCGCCGCCGCCGCCGCCGCCGCCGCCGCCGCCGCCGCCGCCGCCGCCGCCGCACCCGACTCCGCCGCCCGCACCACGCCCTATAAGGGGCCGGTCACGTGGCGGCGCCCGGCCAATCCGCGCTCGCCCCGCCCGCCCGGATGCCGCCCGCCCCGCCCCCAGCTGGCCGCCCCCGCCCTGTCCCCCGCGGCCGGTCGGGGCAGCCAGCCTTCTGGGCTGCGCCTCGGCCCCCGGGTCTCCGGGACGAGCCCAGGGCGGGGGCGGGCGCGGGGATCGTGCGCCGAGTGCGCGTGCCGCCTCGCGCGGGGCCGGGCGCTGGCCAGATGCTGAAGCGAGCAGCTGGGGCCGGGGCCCGGGCGGGGCTGGGCGTCCTCGACGGACGGCCGAGCTGAGCGGCCCCAGCGGCCCCCCCCCCGCCCCCGCCTTCTCCCCCAGGAGCAGGAGGCGTCAGCAGCCTTGAGGAGCTCCAGCCCAAAGTGCGGAGGGGTCAGGCCCCTGGCTCCCCACGTTTCTTTCCGCACCTCACGCCCCTCGCGGCGGACCACCGGCCTCCTCCAAGAAGATGCTGGCTCCCGGGCCCTCCCCTGCCACCCCTTTCAGAGTCTCTGACATCCTAATAGATACGCTTTCAACTCCCTGGTCTCGGGTTTTCAGGATGCACAACTCCGTCCTGCCCCCTCCCCCCCCAGCCCTCAAGCATAGCCTAGGCCTTCCTGTCAACACGAATTGAATCAGTTCCGAAATCTCAGTTCAGAGATCCTTTGTTCCACCGTCCACTCAATAAAAACTGAAGAGAGCCTGCTGTGTGCCCTCCACGCATCCATCCATCAGCGGCTCCGAAACACACCTGCTAGACGCCAGGCGCTGGAATCCCAGCTCTGCCTTCTTGGAGCGGACATTCTTACCCAAGGAGTGGCAAACGCTTACTTTGTGCCAGACACTGCTCTACTGCATTCACACACAACTGGTTCATTCGGCTAAGAAGCCTCACTCCTGGTGAGTGACAGAGGGGATAAGGCAAATGTTGGACACTGTCCCCTTCACCAGTTCATGCACATGCAGCACCCGGGGGCCGTGGATGCTGTGAGAACTGAACAAGGAAACAAGATGGCAAGTGACAGTGGAAGAGGCTTTTCTACCATCGAGTCAGGGTTGACCTGTCAGGAAATCATCCTCGCATGGACCTGAATGTCGTAAAGAAGTGAGATGTGCCAAGTGAGGTGAGGACAGAGCACAGAGGCCCAGGGTGGCAATCTTGGAGCTGTGCTGATGGAGATATGGGCTCCAGCTTCTGTTCCAAGTGTGATGGGACGTCAGAGAAGAGTTCTGAGGAGAGACACCATCGTGACTCCTGTTCTGAAAGAATCCCTCTGTCTGTTGAGTACAGAATAGGCTGCAGGGTTTGGGGTGTGTTTTGCCCAGGATGCATTCAGAAGTTAGCAACTCAAGTCCCAGCTGTGGTTTACACAGTACAGTTTTAGCCTCACCGAATAAAAAGGCATAAAGTATCCCATTTCAGGAACACAAACTCTTTCCATCCTTCCTCCCTCCCATGGTCACAGTGTATGGTTTTTGTCTTCATACTTCTCAAACCTCATGGCCCAAGGTGGCTGCTGTAGCACAAAGCATCCCATCTTTATATCACCATCTCAAATGAAGAAAGAGAAAGGTGTAAAAAGGACATCCATTTTTAAAAAATAAACATATAGGGGGGACTGGGTGACTCAGTCAGTTGAGCATCCAACTCTTGATTTCGCCTCAGGTCATGATCCCAGGGTCGTGGGATCAAGCCCCATGCCAGGTACTGTGCTGAGTGTGGGGCTTGAGATTCTCTATCCTTCTTCCTCTGTCCCTTTCCCCCACTCACTCTTTCTTTCCCTCTCTCTCTCAAAAACAAAAACATACCCTTTTATAACAAAGGAAAGTTTTCTCAGCAGCTCCCCAACAAATTTCTCTTTAAGTTCTATTGGGCGGGGTTGCCTGAGTGGCTCAGTCAGTTAACTGTCTGACTACTGATTTCAGCACAGTTCATGAGATCAAGCCCCGTTTTGGCTCCGGGCTAACAGAACAGAGCCTGCTTGGGTCTCTCTCTCTCTCTCTCTCTCTCTCTCTCTCTGCCCCTCCCCCACTTGTTTTCTGTCTCTCTCTCTCTCAAAATTAATAAACTTTTTTAAAAAATTGGGGTGCCTGGGTAGCTCAGTTAAGCATCCGACTTCGGCTCAGGTCATGATCTCACGGTCTGTGAGTTCGAGCCCCGTGTCAGGCTCTGTGCTGACAGCTCGGAGCCTGGAGTCTGCTTTAGATTCTGTGTCTCCCTCTCTCTCTGCACCTCCCCTGTTCATGCTCTCTCTCTGTCTTGAAAATATATACACATTAATTTTTTTTTTTTTCAAATCAGAGGGGTGCCTGGGTGGCTCAGTCGGTTAAGCATCGAACTCTTGGTTTCGGCTCAGGTCATGATCTCATGGTTCGTGGGCTCGAGCCCCACATCAGGCTCTGCACTGAGCATGGAGACTGCTTGGAATTCTCTCTCTTCTCTCTCTGCCCCTCCCCTTCTCATGCACTCTCTCTGTCTCTCAGAATAAATAAACATTTTTAAAAAATAAACTCTATTGGGCAGATGTGAACCATGTATGAAGAGGGTAGGGAAGTGAACGTGTGGCAAAGAGGACCAGGACTGACATTTCCCACTAAGGTGGGCACATAGTGGCCTGAGACATAAACAAGCTTCACTTAGCTGTGAGGTAGAAGGGAAGGTTATTTAGGGAGGTTGCCAATAGTCCCGTCACTGAACGAAACCGGGAGGCCATTAGGGGTTTTTGACCGCAGGCCAGAGGAGAGATGGTGTGGCCTGGATGAGAGGCCTCGTGCACAGCCGCCGTGTCGTGCAGCTGACTCAATGGCTGGTGTGTTGGAGGAAAAGAACGGGGGCTCTTAGTGCTGACCTAAGTGATGTTGACTGGTACTCATTACCAAAACAGGGAGATGGGGAGTGGAGATTAAGAAAGAATTTTGTATTTCACATAAAAGTGGAGATGGTGAGTGGATATTGCAAGGAATGTTCACACGGCAGGTCACAGCTGGAGACACAAATCTGGAAGCCATGTTAATACTTCATGTCTGTCCCTCCTGTTGTCTCTGTCCTGCCCCAGTCGGCTCTGTGCCATGTGCTGGCTGTGTAGACCACACCAGCTCACTCCCTCAACCTCCCACTCTCGGTGGTACTTGGCTGGTGGGGGCGAGGTCAAGGCTTGTATTCCCCCAGCTCCCTCCTGCTGGCTGACCCGGGGTTGGCCATAAGCCTCACCTGCAGGTCCCAGCTCCTGCCATCCCCTTCCGGTGGCCACTGCCCCTCGTTGCTGCAGGCCTGGGAACAATACCGACACCGGTTATTCTCGAGGTTTTGTTAGACCCTGCACAAGTCACAGTAGCCAGTCCTCTAGAGGGGGCCATCCTGCCAGACCACTGCCTGAATCAGAAGTCATCTCTGAGGGAATAAGCGTTGGCAGAGAGAAAAGAGCCCTGGGGGAGGGGAGGGAACTCAGAAAGAATCAAGTAGATGAAAAGGAGCCTGAGAAGAAGCAGTCAGAGAATTCAGGTCGAGAAGGTTCGGGAGAGTAGAGTTTCCAGGGCCTTGGGATGAGCATGTGTCAAGAGAGGGCTTATAGTCATCTGGCAAATTCTGCTGAGCAATCCAGAGAGGTGAAGGACAACATCCAATCGTCAGCAAGACAGAGGCACCTGTTACCTTGATAAAAGTTTCCATAGAACAGTTAGAAACACCTGAGTGGACTGGATTAAACAGGATGACTCGTGAGGAGCTGCCTACAGCAGGGCACACACCTTGTGCAGCAAGCTGTTCTACGAAGGGGAGCAGAGACGACAGGAAACACTACAGCTAAAGGAGGTGTGGCACTCAAGGAGTCAGTGTGTTTCTTTCAAGAAGGGGTTGCTCTCGGACTTTATGTGCATAATTACTCAATAGAAAGAACAATTGGTGGTGCAGGGAGGGCGTGTTGCCTCCTCCGGGCCAGAGGGCCCAGGACCTGGGCGAGTTCCTTGGTTGTAGCAGAAGGGAAGACAGACCACGGGGCTGAAGGCACAGGAGGGGTGGTAGGTTAACTGGGTGGAGGGTGAGGGCTGTCTTCTGATTGCTCTCCTTTCTCACTGAATTAAGAAACAAGATAATCCACGGACGGTGAGAAGGGGCGTTGCAGGTTGAAAGGAGGCGCGGGTTAAAAAGCTCTTCCAGGAGAACGAAAGAGAGAATTCACTGGGAAATGTAGTGGGGCAGGCAGCTCTGAGGCTGAGTGGGGTGCAGAGGGGAGCGTCATTAGGCTAGGAGGCTGGAGCCTGTTACCCGTTGATGACACTATTCTTCCCCACCCCCAGGCCTTCCCTGCACCCGGTCTCAGTGCTTCCTACCCCCCAACGCCCTCCTTTCCTGGCGGGGCTCCCTGGTCCTTCGTCCTCCATCCTACTCACTGGCAAAAGGCCCCATCTTGAACCTCCAGGGGCACCCTCACGAGTCTAGCAGCTGCAGAGGGCCATACACTGGTTAGACCTGCATCACCTGCAGTCCCCCAGGACGTCCTCAGGGGTCTCCAAGTCCGTCCTGCCCCATGCTTGGCAGCGGTGTTGACATCATGCTCCGCTGTCCTCGAAACTCGGCCCCCTGCCCACTCTTGGAGGGTAGGAGCCTTGCTCGCCTCCGTCCACCATACCTGGAAGCCCAGCACCTCCTCAGGTACCCCCTTCTTTTTCCCCAACTTCACTGAGATGTCACTGCCAGCGAACATGGTGTAAGTTTGAGGTGTTCAGTGTGATGATCTGACACACGTATATTTTGCAAAATGATTACTATTCAGGTTGGCTAACACATCCGTCACTTCCCACAGTTACCTTTTCTTTTGTTGTAATAAGAAGGCCTGCGACAGCTGGAAGTTTATACCTTTTGACCAACATCTTCCTGTTGCCCACTTCCCAGCCCTTGGCAACCGTCATTCCACTCCCTGTTTCTCGGAGTTGAGCTCTTTGAGATTCCACAAGTCAGTGAGACCACACAAAGTTCGCCTTTCTGCATCTGGCTTACTTCGTTCAGCACCGTGCCCTCAAGGATCATCCATGTTGTCAGGGATGGCAGGGTTTCCTTCTTTTTTTATGACTCTGCTCACAATGACATTTCATTGTATGTATGTCTCACATCTTATTATTTATCTGTACATAGAGACTTAGGGTGTTTCCATGTCCTGGCTGTGTGAATAAAGCTGCGGTGAACATAGGGTGCAGACATCTTTCCAAGATCCCAGTTCCATTGCCTTCAGGCTAATACCCAGAAGTGAGATTGCTGGATCATATTGTAATTCTATTTTGAATTTTTTGAGGAACCGCCACACTGTGCTCCACAGTGGCTGCACCATTTTACGTTCCCACCAATGGTGCACAGGGCTTCCCCCTTCTCCACATCCTCACCGGCACCTGTCAGCTCTTGTCTTTTTGATGACGGCCATCCTAATAGTCGTGACACCTCATTGTGCTTTCAGTCTGCATCTTTCTGAGGATGAGTGATGTCGAGCAGCTCTTCATGAAATGGTTGGCTATTTGTATGTCATCTTTGGGAAGTCCTTTGCCCATTTTAAAATTAGATTATTTGGGGTTTTTTGTTTGTTTGCTATTGTACATGTTTCCTACATATTTTGGATATTGGCCCCTTATCAGGTATGTGGCCTCCAAATATTTGCCCCACTTTGTGAGCTGACTTTTCATTTTACTGATGGTTTCTTTTGCTGAGCAAAGCTTTTTATTTCATTAAAGATTTTTTTTAAATTTTTTTTTCAACGTTTATTTATTTTTGGGACAGAGAGAGACAGAGCATGAACGGGGGAGGGGCAGAGAGGGAGGGAGACACAGAATCGGAAACAGGCTCCAGGCTCTGAGCCATCAGCCCAGAGCCTGACGCGGGGCTCGAACTCCCGGACCGCGAGATCGTGACCTGGCTGAAGTCGGACGCTTAACCGACTGCGCCACCCAGGCGCCCCAAAGATTTTATTTTTTAAGTAACCTCTACATCCCATGTGGGCATGAACCCACAACCCCAAGATCAAGAGTTGCACACCACTGACTGAGCCAGCAGGGCACTGCTCACACAGAAGCTTTTCAGTTTGATGTCCCACTTGTGGATTTGTGCTTTTGTTGCTTCTGCTTTTGGGGTCGTATCTAAAAAATTTTTGCCAAGACCAATGTCGAGGAGATCTTTACCCATGTTTTCTTGGAGTAGTTTTATGATACCAGGTCTTACATTTAAATTTTTAATCCATTTCGAGTTCACTTCTGTGAGTGGTGTAAGATAGGAGTCCAATTTCATCTTTGTGCATGTGAATGTCCAGTTTTTCCAACACAACTTATTGAAAAGACTATCCTTTTTCCGTCGAGTATTCTTGGCTCCCTTGTCAAATATTAGTTGACCGTATATGTGTGGGTTTATTTCTGTGCTCTCGTTTCATTGGTCTATTATCTGGGTTTTTTTTAAGTTTATTTATTTATTTTGAAAGAGACAGAGACAGAGCGCACGAGTGGGGGAGGGGCAGAGAGAGTGGGAGACCGAGAATCCCAAGCAAGCTCCATGCTCTGAGGTCTCAGCACAGAGCCCGACACAGGGCTGGAACCCACGGATCATGATATCGTGACCTGAGCCAAGGTCAAGGGTCGCACACTTAACCAACTGAGCCACCCAGGTGCCCCTCTATTGTCTGTTTTTATGCAAGTACCATACTATTTGGATTCGTATAGCCTTGTAATATAGTTTGAAATCAGGAAGTTTGATGCCTCCAAATTTCTTCTTTCTCAAGGTTGCTTTATCTATTTGGGCTCTTAGATGGCTTTGGATAGTATGGATATTTTGCAGTGTTAACTCTTTCGACCCATGGACACAGAGTATGGGGGGGGGAGTGTCTTTGCATTCATTTGTGTAGTCTTCAATTTATCAATGTCTTGCAGTTTTGGTGTACAGATCTTTGATCTCCTTGGTTAAACTTATTCCTAAGTATTTTATTGGTTTTGGTGCTGATGTAAGTGAGATGTGCCTCCCCTTCTAGATCCCACCTTTGGCGCTGCATGTTGGGTTCTCATGTGGGGACTGGGGGAGAGAGAACTAAGCAAATTTTTTTTTGTTTTTGTATAAATTAATGCTTAATTTCTTAAATATTTTATTATTTTATTTTTGAGACAGCATGCAAGCAAGGGAGAGGGGCAGAGGGAGAGAGAAAATCTTAAGCAGGCTCCACATTCAACATACAGCCTGATGCGAGGCTTGATCCCACGACCATGGGATCATGACCTGAGCCAAAGTCAAGAGTTGGACACTCAACTGACTGAGCCACCAGGTGCCCCAATGTTTATTTTTTTAAATAATAAAGGTAAATGCTACATGGAGCCAAGACTCCCACACCTCAGACTTACCTGCATCCCCTCAGTGTTCAAATACTGTGCCGCCTCCCCTTCTGAATTAGCAGCCCACATGCCCTCTTTGCCCACCCCCTGCTCTTGGCACCCTCCCTAATCATCCCCATATTGCTGCTTACGTTTTAAAATCAAAGAATACATGCAAATTATAAAACATGCATAAAGTTTAAAGAATAACCCACCAACCAGCTTAGGAAATAGACCCAGGATATCTTTGAAGCCCCCGTGTACCCCCACGCGGACTCCCACTTCCCACAGAAGCCACCACTGTCCTGATTTTTATGCTCACCCTTCTCTTTCCTTCTTCTTTGTATCCCTGTACAATATTTGTACAGTCCTACACGCTGTTGAACTGTAATAAATAGGACTGCAACTTTATTCTCGTTCCATACTGTGTTGCCACAATGCACCCGTCATTTCACACAGCTGTGACTCATTTGTCATCATGTGTATTAGTCTGTAGTATAACAATATATTTGTTCACACTACTTCGAAGTAGACATTCTAGTTTATGTTTTCTGCTATTTCCAAAAAAATTCTCCAATGAACATCTAATATAGTTCTCTCGGTATGTGGGCAAGAGGTTCCAGGAGACCTAAATCGAGGAGCGGGATTGGTAGGCCACTGGACAAGATCTCCGCCTCATGGGGTACCACACAATTAGTGCCCAGAGCGCAACCCCCCAACACTCTGCTATTATTGGGACATTTTTTCATCTGGTGGGCATTTCAAACATCTCCCAATGGCTTTTAATCTGCATTCCCTTGATTATTCATACAGTTGAGTGGCTTCTCATAGATTTATTACTCATGCATGTCTCCTCTTAATCAAATCACCCATTCAAGTTTTCGCCCACTCTCAGCAGGGTCCTTTTTCTCCTTATTGACTGGTGGAAGTTCTTGTGCATTTTTGTATGGGCTGCCAGGTGAAAGCGGTGCAGAACCTTCTCTCACTCATGATACATAGATGTCTAAATCTACCCAACTTTTCCTTTGTATTTTGTGATTTTTGAATCATACGAAATTCTTCCTTACTTTATTCTTGTGAAGATATTCTTTTGGAATGTTAAGAGTACATCCTCCTAGGGGGGCCTGGGTGGCTCAGTCGGCTAAGTGTCCGACTTCAGCTCAGGTTATGATCTCACGGTCCATGAGTTCGAGCCCCGCGTCGGGCTCTGTGCTGACTGCTCAGAGCCTGGAGCCTGTTTCAGATTCTGTGTCTCCTTCTCTCTCTGATCCTTCCCTGTTCATGCTGTCTCTCTCTGTCTCAAAAATAAATAAACGTTAAAAAAAAATTAAAAAAAAAAGAGTACATCCTCCTATATTCTCTTCTAAAATTTGTATGTCTTGCTGTTTGCATTTTAAACCATATGCAGCTAAGGTTTCTGTGTGGCATAAGGCGTCCTTTCCCCGCTGCAGAGCCAGCTCGTTCGTATACCCCAGCGGTGTGTACACCCGGGTCTGTTTCTGGGCTCCCAGTTCTGCTCAGATGACCAATTTGTCTATGTGCTAGCACCACACTGTATCAGTTACTCAAGATCTACAATAAGGTATATATTCCTACCTGGTTTTCTCCTTTAGGAGAATTTTTGCTATTCTTTCATTTGTCTATATAATTTTTAGAATCAACTTTCAGGTTGCACTCACACACAATGGGCTTTTGACAGGAATTGCATAAAATCCCAAAGATCAGTTTGGGGCAAATATACATCCTTGTGATATTGAGGCTTTCTTTTCTTTTTATAATTTTTTTAATGTTTATTTATTTTGACAGAGAGACAGCGTGCGAGTGGGGGAGGGCAGAGAGAGAGGGAGACTCGGAATCTGAAGCAGGCTCCACGCTCCGAGCTGCCAACACAGAGCCCAACTCGGGGCTCGAACTCAAGAACAATGAGATCATGACCTGAGGTGGAGTCGGACACTTAACTGAGCCACCCAGACGCCTGAGGCTATCAATGCATTAGCAAAACCTGTTTCTTCGTCTATTTGAGTGGTCTTTAATTTATTTTAATAAAGTTTTATCACTTTCTCCATAAATTAGGTCCAGCACAATTATATGAGCTCTATTCTGAGATCCTTTAACTTTTCCATGCTATAATAGAGGATTCTATTTTTAAAGTCCAATTTCCTATTGCTCATTTTAAAAAATGCAGTCCCCTGTGTATATTGCTTTTGTATAAGCAACATTGCTAAATTTTCTGATTAATTCTAACAATTCATTGTTAGATTTCTTTACATTTTCTATGTAGATAATATTGAAATACTAAGTTTCATTTCTCCTTCTCCAATTCTTGTATCTTGTGTTTCTTTTTCTTATCTTCTGTGCCAGCTGGCACAATGATGTCCAGAAACGTGACAGTGGGCACCCTGTCTCGTTGCTCATCTTAAAATACTTTCAACCTTTCACCATGAAGTATGATGTTTGCTATGTCCTTTAGAAAAAGTAGGTACCCTTTGTCAGATTAAGAAATCCTCCTCAAGTCTTAATTTCTAGGAGTTTTTACCATGACTACATGATGAGTCCCATCAAATGCCTTTTCTGCATTAGCATGATCATCTGATTTTTCTCCTGGATGTTAAGGCAGCAGCTTACAGTAATTGATTTCCTGAAGTGAAACCACCCTCCTGTTCCTAGCGTAGTTCACACTTGGTCATGACTGTGTTGTCTTTATGCACTACTGAGCTTCGGTTAACTAGTAATTTGTTTAGAGTTTTTGAAGCTGGTCTCTAAATGACATCATCCTGGAGTATTCACCTCTTGAACCCATTTCTACCAGGCTTTGGTGTCAAGGTCATGCTGTCCTTTAAGTTGGGGAGCATTACTATAAAAAATTTGTACTTTGAAAGCTCAGTGGAATTCACTGGCTGGGCCTGATGTTTCTTTTGTAAGTCTAATTACTAGTTCACTATCCTTAAGGGTCGTAAGACTGTTCAGATTTTCCATCTCCTCTTGGGTCAGTTTGACCCAGTTCTATTTTTCTAGTCGCATACTGGCCCAAAGTTGTTAATATTTTTTTCATCTACATTGTATCTATGGCAGCGCTTGCTTTCAAGTCCCTACTTATGTATTTTCTTCTCTCCCTCTCTCAATCTTGCCAGAGGTTTGCCATTTTAATTAATCTTGTCAAAGAATCAATTTTTGGCTTTACTGATTGTCTCAAAATCTGTTTTCAATTTCATTAATATCTACTCTTTATATTTCCTTTCCTCTCCTTTGTTTTGGGTCTATTCGGTTCTTCAGATGGATGGTTAGCTAACTGACTTTCAGCCTTTCTTAAAAGAAACACACACCAAACATTATTATTATTATTATTATTATTATTATTATTATTATTATGGCTGCCATGAAAATGGGAGCCCTCAAACTATAAGAAACACAAGTCACAAGGGGCTCGCCGTTAAAAAGCTCCAGATTGATCATACTGTTTGTGTCATGGCCACACTTCTTTGAGTTGAGGACTCTGGGGTGGCTTGACTGAGCCTGCTTCAGATGCTCAGTGAGAGAAGATGCTCCCACTCAGCCTTCTATCACTCTTCTTCGCTGGAAGTCAGAGCTGCGCAAGTCTGACGCTCCTCCAGCCTTTCCCCACTGCCTCCCAATTTATTTCTAGTAATAATAACATCTACTCACTGTCACCTAATACAATCTAATAAAATCCTGTGCACGTAATCTCATCTACATCTTGAATGAACCTCGAAAACATCATGCTAACTGAAAGAAGCCAGACATAAGAAGCCACCTATTATAGGGCTCTATGTTATGAAATGTTTCCAGAAGAAGGAAATTTGCAGAGAAAGTACAATTAGTGGCTGCCAGCTGGGGGAGGGGCCGAGGGGGAGGGAGTGATAATAGGTGTGGGGTTTCTTTTTGGAATGATGAACATCTTCTGAAATTACATATTGGTGATGATTGCGTAACATTGTGAATTTATTAAAAGCCATTGAATTGTATACTTTAAAGTGGTTAAAATGGTGAACTTTCTGTTAGTGAATTTTACCTCAATAAAAACTTTTAAGAAATGTAAATAACTTAAACAATAAAGATATTTGGGCCCCTTCCATCTCTTTCCATCAGTGTGGCCACCTTCCTACTTGTTGGACCAGTGCTGTCTGTGACCTAGGAGTGCTGTGGCCCTGTCCTGTCCCCTTTGCAGCCACAGTGGCCTGTTCAAACTGTGACCTTAACGGCCTCACTACCCTGCCGAGCCCTCTTGCGGTGCCGCTCCCTCGCCAGCCTCTCCAGCCTCATTGCTCATTCAGGGCCAGCACCACCGGCCCACAGGTGCTCACAGGTGCCATACGCTGTCCCTGTGCCCGGACAACTCAGTACACACTTCAGCTGTCAGCCAGAAGCCACGTCCTCATCATAACATCTGCTTCTCCAGCACAGCGTCCAGACTTTCTTAGTTGTGCATTTGTTTGTGACTCTTGACATGTTTCCCTCACTACAATGGAAGCCCATAAGAGAACAAGGTCTGTGCTCCTCACTGCTGTCCTCAGCTGTGACACAATGCTGGGTGACAGGTAGCCAGAACCGCTTGCGAAAGACCCTTCCTACTCCCCTGTGCCCAGTGCACCACCCTGCCCTGCCCACTCCAACTCCAGAAGTGTCCCTGGTCCCTCCCTTCTCTCTGCCCTGACCCAGCACGGATGGCTACTCCCCGTCCCTTCTCCTCAGCAGCCAGAGCAGTTTTTCCAAGGCACAGTTCCAACCACATCACTCTCCCTATGACTTTCAAAAATCCAAGCTCCCTGACAAGCCTAGGAGATCTGCAGCTGGCCGTCCTTCTCTCCAGCCCTCACTGCTCGACTGGTGACTCCTGGGCTCCTACTGGCCTGTGCTGGACGCTCCCACTGCCTTTCCTCTCACCCACCCTGACCCTTTCAATTAGTTTCTCCATCACTGGGTTGATCCATCTGAACACCACAGACATTTGGAAGCACGGGATTCTTTCCCATGCATTGTAGGGTGTTTGACAGCATCCCTGCTAGATGCCAGAAAATGTCACAGTATTTCTCATCTGTGACAACCAGGTCCGTCTCCAGATCTTGCAAATGTCCCCTTGGAGAGCAAAGTCACCCCAGCTGAGAACCACTGCTCTATCCTGGTAGTTACGACATCTGTATAGATTTCTCTCCTGACTTCCATACCTAGGAATCTATTTGTTTCTGGACATCTTCCCCAGAGAAATGGTTTTTTTTATAAAGACAGATGGAAGTTGACAAATTTGTAATCGACTGATGGCTCAGTCGATTCAGCGTTGGACTTCGGCTCAGGGTCATGATCTCATGGTTGGTGGGTTCAAGCCCCGTGGTCCGGCTCTGTGCTGACGGCTCAGAGCCTGCAGCCTGCTTCAGAGTCTGTGTCTCCCTCTCTCTCTCTGCCCCTTCCCTGCTCACATTCTGTCTCTCTCTCTCTCTCTCAAAAATAAGTAAACGTTAAAAACATTTTTTTAATAAAAAAAAAAGTAACAAAGCTTATCTAGAAGAGCAAACAAATAAAATCATGAGAAAGAGAACACAAAAGAACAATAAATGAACAGTCCTAACAATATAAAGATATACTATAACACCAAGCAGACTGTGCAGTTTCTATACCCTTTAACAGAAATTCTAGGGGCCCCTGGGTGGCTCAGTCGGTTGAGCATCTGACTTTGGCTCAGGTCACAATCTCACCATTTGTGAGTTCGAGCCCCACATCGGGGTCCGTGCTGACAGCTCAGAGCCTAGAGCCTGCTTCCGATTCTGTGTCTCCCTCTCTCTCTGTCCCTCTCCTGCTTATGCTCTGTCTCTTAAAAATAAATAAAGGTTAAAAAAATTTTTTTAATAAATAAAAGAAAAGAAGTTCTAGAAATGGTGCAAATGTGAAGTAACCTCCCTGGGAGAGCAGCAAGGGTGTCATAACCTCGAACTGCAGAGGGGTTGAATGTGACACCAAGTCCAGAAGCCTCTGCACAGCTGCTCAGTGGGCTCACCCGTGGACGACACCACACAGCCAGGGGCTGAAAACTACCAACTTAAAGGAAAAAACTGCCTGACTGCATTACAGAAGAATTTGAAAGTCTTGTAAGGCAGAAGCAAAAAAAGCACTCAAAAGCTAATACATAGATTTAAATAACCCATCACAAAGTAAATCAGCACATTTGGGAAATACTATTGGTGTAGAAGACAAGGGATGAATCTTCTTGCTATCCAAAGAGCTCTTTCAGATCAATAAAAAGATTTAACAATTTCACTGAAAATTGGCAAAGGACATGAAAAGTTGCTTCAAAGAGAAAGGCAAACATCATGAAAGAACCCGGACTTAGACAAGGTGGTCCCAGGTGGGCAGAGGCTTGGAAGTTTAATGGCACCGAGCGGGGTCATTTGGGAACGAGAGACCATGTGGGAGGTGTGGGCTCTGGAGTCAGACTGTGGGTTAGTCGTGGCTCTGCCATGTGTAGCTGTGTGGCCACGGGCATGGTCTTTGACATCTCTGTTCCCTCTTCTGTTAAGGAGAGGGCAGTCCCCAGCATATAGTTATCTTGAGATTTAGACGATCTCAAGTGTTTGTGAAGCACTTACAAGTGTCTGGACACAGGAAGCACTGTGTCAAACCAACAGTAAGAGCTCCAGAAATGTTACATATTGTTCTTTTTATCAGTATATATATTTTTAGATGTTTATTTACTTTTCAGAGGAGGGGGTGCAGAAAGAGGGCCACCGAGGATCTGAAGTGGGCTCCGTGCTGACAGCAGAGAGCCTGACGCAGGGCTTGAACTCACGAACTGCGGGATCATGACCTGAGCCAAAGTCAGACACTCAATCGACTGAGCCACCCAGGCACCTCAATAAGTTTTTATACAAATGTTTGGGAGAATCTTCACGGAAGTGTTCATCGTGAGGAAGACGTTGGGAGTAAGTGGACTTTTAACTTTTTTTCCTGTATTGTTATTTACAATGGATTTTTTCTATTTGAAAACATAAGGAAATAGGATGCTTGTCTGAAAGGAATTAAACCAATGGGACAGCACAGCACAATGAAAAGGGGTGTGTGTGTGTGTGTGTGTGTGTGTGTGTGTGTGTGTGTGCACACAATCTAATAAATGAGATTTATGGTTTGTGGGAAAGGAAAGGTTAGTCAATAAATGCTTTTGAGATCACTGGCTTTCAGTTTGGAGGAAGATAAAATTCTAGTATTCTTTCACTTCTGGCCATGACAGACTAACTGGAAAAGGCACACCTCAGAGATGATAAGGGTTGGGTTCCAGACCACAGTAAATATCACAATAGAGTCAAACGAATTTTTTGGTTTCACAGTACATATGAAGGTTATGTTTACACTATACTGTGGCTTAAGTACAACAGCATTATATCTTAAACAAAAAAATCCATGCACATACCTTAACTAAGAAGTATCTAATAGCTAGAAAATACTAACCATCAACTCAGCTTTCAGCGAGCCAGAATCTTCTTGCTGGTGGAGGTCTTGCCTCCATGTTGGTGGCTGCTGACTGATCAGGGTGGTGATTGTTGAAAGCAGGGGTGGCTGTGGAAATTTCCTAAAAGAAGACAATGAAGCTTTCCCCATCAATTCTTCCTTTCACAGATGATTTCTCTGTAGCATTCTGTGATGGCCATTTTTTTAAAGTTTATTTTACTGATTTTGAGAGAAGAGAGAGGAAGTGTGTGAGCAGGGGAGGGGAAAGCAGAGAAGGAGACAGAAAATCCCAAGTAGTCTCTGTACCATCAGAACAGAGCCTGACGTGGGGCTCGAACTCACAAACCGTGAGATCACAACCTGAGCCGAAACCAAGAGTTGGATTTTTTTTTTTAACGCTTATTTATTATTGAGAGACAGAAAGAGACAGAACATGAGCATGGGAGGGGCAGAGAGAGGAGGAGACACAGAATCTGAAGCAGGCTCCAGGCTCCAAGCTATCAGCACAGAGCCGGACACGGGGCTCGAATTCACAAACTGCGAGATCACGATCTAAGCCAAAGTCGGACGCCCAACCGACTGAGCCACCCAGGCGCCCCCCAAGAGTTGGATTCTTAACCGACTGAGCCCCTGGGCTCTTTGTGACAGCATTTTACCCACAGGAGAACTTTGAAAACCGGAGTCTGTCCTCCCAACCCTGAAGCTGCTTTACAACTAGGCTGTGTCATTCCAACACTTTTCACAGCGTGTTCACCAGGAGTAGATTCTACCTCAAGAAACCACTTTCTTTGCTCCTCAATAAGAAGCAACTCCTCATCCATTAAAGTTTTATCCTGAGACGCCAGCATCTTTAGGCTCTTCAAATCCTAGTTTTCTTGCTGTTCCCACCACACCTGTACCTACGTCCTCTCCTGAAGGCTGAACCCCTCAAAGTCAGTTTCTTCCAAATTCTTGTTAATACTGACATTTTGGCCTCTTCCCATGAACTAGGAGTGTTCTTAATGGCATCTAAAATGATGAATCCTTTCCAGACGGTTTCAATTTACTTTGCTCAGATCTGTCAGAAGAATCAATATGGCAGCTGCAGCCTTACACAATATATTTCTTAAATAATAAGACTTGGGGGACGCCTGGGCGGCTCAGCCGATTGAGCACCCGACTCTTGATTTCGGCTCAGGTCATCATCTGATGGTTTGTGAGCCCCGCATCGGGCTCTGTGCTGGCAGTGCAGGGTCTGCTTGGGATTCTCTCTCTCCCTCTCTTCTCTCTGCCCCTTTCCCCCTTAAAATAAATAAACATTAAAAAAACAATAAGACTTGGAAGTAGAAATGGATGTTAGCAGGCATGAAAACAACATTGATCTCATTGTCCATCTCCATCAGAGCTCTTAGGTGACCAGTAAGCTGTCATTGGGCAGTAATATTTTGAAAGGAATCCTTTATCCAGAGCAGTAAGTCTCAACAGTGAGCTTAAAATACACAGCAAACCACGCATGTGCTGTCATCCAGGCTTTGTTTGTCCTGTTTACAGAGCACAGGTGCAGTTGATGGAGCACAATTCTCAAGGGCCCAGGATTTTCAGAATGTTCATGAACACTGGTCTCAATTTCAAGTCACCAGGTACTTGAGCCTCTAACGAGAGTCAGCCTTTGAAGCCAGGTGCTGACTTCTCTCTCACTGTTAAAGTCCTGGATGGCATCTCCTCCCAACAGAAGGCTGTTTTGTCTACCTTGCAAATGTTTCGTGCAGCCGCCCTCACTGATGGTCTTGGCTCCGTCTTGTGGAGAACCTACTGCAGCTTCCACATCAGCACCCGCTGCCCCCACTGTGCGGTCGTCTTCTGGAGACAGCGTCTCCCTGAAATCTCATCAACCAACTTCTGCTCTCTTCAGACTTCTTTTCCACAGCTTCCTCACCTCAGCCTTCACAGAACTGAAGAGTCAGGGACTCTCTCTGGGTGAGGCTTCGGCTGAAAGGAACGTTGTGGCTGGTTGATCTTCGTGTTCAGACGACGAACACATTCTTCCACATCAGCAGTGAGGAGGTTACCTTTCTTATCATCCATGTGCTCACTGGAGGAGCGCTTTTAATGTTCTTCAGGAACTTTCCCTTTGCATTCCCAGCTTGGCTGATGTTTGGTGCAAGAGGCCCCTCTTTCGGCCTGTCGACGTGCCTTCCTCACTGAGCTGAATCATTCTTGCTTCTGATTTCAAGTGAGAGATGTGCAGCTCTTCCTTTCCCTTGGACACAAAGATGCCGTGGTGGGGTTATTAACTGGCCCGATTTCAGTACTGTTGTGTCTCAGGGAATGGGGCGGTCGGGGCGGGGGGGAAGAGACGGGGGAGCAGCTGTTCAATAGAGCGGCCGGAACACACACAACACGTATCGATCAAGTTCACACCATCTTACGTGGCACGGTTCACGTGCCCCAAAACAATTAGTCGTAACACCAAAGGTCACTGATCACAGATCACCGTAACAAATATAATAATAATGAAAAATTGTGAAATACTGCAAGAATTACCAAATGTGACACAGAGACAAGAAGTGAGCAGATGCTGTTGGAAAAACGGTGCCAGCAGACTTGCTCGATGCAGGGATGCCTCAAAACTTCAATCTGTAAGAAACACAGTATCTGCAAAGCACAATAAAGCAAAGCACAACAAAACAAGCACGCCATTACAAGGAAAAAAAAACCCAAAAAAACGAAACCGGTGAAAAA
Source organism: Felis catus (assembly GCF_018350175.1). Lineage (NCBI taxonomy): Eukaryota > Metazoa > Chordata > Mammalia > Carnivora > Felidae > Felis > Felis catus. The sequence goes on from NC_058380.1 coordinate 90,966,871, forward strand.
ATGAGTACACAAGCTACAAATCAAAGGAATAATAAATGGCTAATTAAAGCAAAAGTAGTAACAATATCTTGGTGTATAGACAGTAAAATGTATGACAATATCATGAATTATTCTGTGAGGCTCTCAGTTATGTGTAAGATACGGGCTGCGGGGAGAGAGCAGCGCCATCCTAGTGTCGTCACACAGGAGATTGCCCTTGATGCCCTGGAGCATCAAGCCAGCTATTTTCATGGTTCAGAGAAAAAAAAAAGCTCTTTGCCCTGTCCTGCATCTTTCTTGCAAGTCTGAGATTCTATCTGGCTTCCTTGGCTTAACACATAGTTTTAAATGGTGAGATAACGAAGTACATGCTGTATTGTTCCAATTATAAAAAATTCTAGAACAGAAACTATTCATCTATACTGACCCAGGCAGATCAGCATCTCCCGGGGCAGGGTGGGGTTGACTGCAAAGAGGCACCAGCAATGTTTCAGGGGATAATGAGACGTTCTTTACATCTTGATTGTGATGGTGATAGTTATAGGAGTACATACACTTGTCAAAATTCATGGAACCCTTGAGTACATTTTATGATATGTGAAGTATATCTCAGTAAAGTTGATTTTAAAAGTTAAAAAAAATCCACCCAGCTTTTTTTTTTTTTGATAGGAATTTATATGATGTTTCAGAATAAAAACAATTTGTAGTATGTAGACCACAGGTGATTTTGATACTTAAAATGAAGCTACAGGAATAAAGACAGAAAGACAGGCAAATAACCACAGGAATGAGAGTTCATAAATAGAGTCCACACGCATGTGCCAACTAATGTTCTACCAAGGAGCCAATGCAACTCAATGGGAGAATCTTTAAATCTTTCTAAAAATCAGCAAATGCCCACACTGGGGAAGATGAGGCTTGATCTCTACCTCCCTCTATGCTCAAGCATCAGTTTGAGATGGATCACACACCAAAGCATGAAGTCTAAAATCGTAAGGATAGAAGCAAATGGGAAACGATCTTCTCAACCTTGGAATGGGCAGTGATATGATGCCTGCGGACAGAGAAAATGCCCCCAGAATAGAGACTGGACTTGCCCCAATCTGTACACTTCTGCTCTGAAGAAAATGAACACAAAATAACAGACTGAGGGAAAACACTTAAATACTTCTGTCTGACAAAGAAAGGACTTGTACCTAGAATACACAAAGGACTCCTATGCTTAACAACGGAAAGATGGTCCAATTAAAAAACACACAAAAGACCGAACACTTTGCACGGACAATACGCATCTGAAAAGGTGCTCATCATCAGTGGGGATGCAAATGAATGCCACGTGCCACCACACCCCCCCGCCAGAATAGGCGCACTTGGTACTAGCGGGGGACACCAGCAGAGCGCTCTCACACGCGACGGTGAGTGGAATAGCACAGCCACAATGGAACGTGCGCTGACCGCCTCGCGCAGCAAGTCCGTGTCCAGGGATTTTCCCTGCACAACAAAAACATTCACACAACAGACTGTGAGAGAATGTTCACAGGTGCTTTCCTGATAACAGCTCCAAACTGGAAATACAAATGTACATACGATGGGGAAGAGGTAAACAAACCTGGCATATCCTTACCACGGAATTCTCTTCAGCAATAAACTGACGCTTTACAAAGTGCGAGCAAAAAAAAAAAAAAAAAAAAAAAAAAAAAAAAAAAAAAAAAAAAAAAAAAGCTGAGCAAGAGAAGCTAGAAAAAAGAGTCATATGCTGCATGGATCCATTTACATGAAGTTCTGCAATGGAAAAAAACCAATCCAATCTATGGTGAAAGAAACCTGAACAGGAAATGCCTCTCGGAAGTGGGAACCAGCTGGGAAGAACACAGAAACTTGCCAGGTGACGGGAAAGGCCCATTCTCTGGGGCGGGAAGGGTTACGTGGGGAAAGCGGTCTGTCAAAACCTGCTGTGCTGTACAAACAAGACCCAGGCACTTCACCATGTGAAAACCATCCCTCAATTCTTAGAATCTTCAATTCATACCAGACACCAAGTAAATCCCACCTAGATTCCAGAGCTAAACTTAAACTTACGTTCAGCATGGGTACAAAGCTACGATGTATAGAGTTCCCACAAATCAGTAAGGGAAATATGAACACCACAATGAAATTTTCACCAAGGTAGTACACACAAGAGGAAAAACCGGTCTGCAACAACCAAGTAAGTGCGAAATGTAATGCTCTGAGGCATCACGTTGCTCCGGATAATTAGAAAAAGTAGAAGTAGGACAATGGTGCATGCAAGGTGTGTGAAAACATGCCCCCTTGGTGGAGGTAAAGGCTGGGGTTTTGCTGATCACTTCCCAAGTGGACACCAGGGACGCCCTCTGACCCCTTCTCTAAGAGAACACCAGCGGAGTGAAGGGTGGCACACAAGTGCTACAGTCCCTGGTGGAGACTGGAAACATCCATGCGTACATCAGCAAGGACTTAACCGCGGTGTGGTCCCCAGAGGAGTCACAGACAGGACACAGCCGAGGGGAGGGCATGGTGTGCTCCCTGAAGCAGGCAGGGAGGCTGAGAAAAGGCGTTTCTGGCGGGTTTCTCGGTTTCTCTCTAGTTCTCATGTGCTGTTTTGATTTTGGCAATGACAAGTATGACTTCTCCAGAGAGAACTACCCACCCCACCCCACCCCCCCGAGCCACATGCCCACACCCACGCTTACAGATTGTGCCCTGCTGCCGCAGAGACCCCACAAGCTTCTCTGGGCCCAACCCTGAGCCCTGCCCACAACTGGTTTAGGGACAGCCACAGCGGATGCTGATGGGAGTCTCTAGGACCAGGCAGGAAACAGCAGCCCAGGACACAAACTTTAGGCTCCCCAAAGCCAAGCCCTGTGCAGGCTCATTTAATGTTTATTTTTGAGAGAGACAGAGCATGAACAGGAGAGGGGACGAGAGAAAGGGAGACACAGAATCTGAAGCAGGCTCCAGGCTCTGAGCTGTCAGCACAGAGCCCGACATGGGACTCAAATCCACAAACCGCGAGATCACTGAGCCAAAGTCAGATGCTTAACCGACTGAGCCACCCAGGCTCCCTGTACGCTCCTTTTAGATGGTCAGGACTTGCTGTCATCGTGTCTGGTGGGTGGGAGGGTGGTGGGGTCTACTCACCCCACAGGCTTCCCTAACACAGCAGCAGTTTTCGACAAGACTGGATCCTGACTCGACAGATACCTCTGCACACCCAGCATCTAACCCGGTGCACAGGACAATCACCAAAGTGCAAACGACCTTAGCTGACTGCAAGGTAAGTAGCTTAGAACCCAAGGGGGTGAGGACTGTGCTGGGGCAAGGGCCACAAAAGGTTGGTGGGGTCGACGAGGCCTGAAGTCCAAGCTCCAGGTGGACCCCCTGTCCCTCCCCCCCCCCCCACTGCCTCTGGGATGAGGCCTCCTATGGGCCCACTGTCCCGAACCCTCCCGGGCCACTGCCCCAGCCCAGCCCCCGCTCAAGGCACCACCCAGAGGAGAAAGACAAGCCTGGGGAGCCAACCCAAGCCCTCCTGGAAGAAGGGGCGTCGTCTTTCTATAGGATCAGCCCCATCTCTGTCCCACTTGGGTCACGGGTGCTCACGCACACCCAGGCCTGTAGTCACCTTCCTGGTGGTGACACGGCTGGACCAAGGGCCCCAAGGGAAGGCATCCTACCTGGGCTATTCACAATGTGCAGGAGAGCTGTTACTGTTCCAGATAAATGTCTGAAAGTGTCTAACTGGATGACTTCCATGTATTAAAAAACCCAAACACTCAAGCTATTTCTTGTTGAGTTTACAGGTGCCGGGGTGAAGGCCAGCCCTGCACAGGACACAGGGCTCCTGCTGAGGGGCAGAGGCCGTGGCTGGCTGGCAGGAAGAAACTGCTCCAGTCTCAACACGCTCAAATGCAGATCTGATTAGGGATTCTGGGCACTTACCTGGTGCTTACGTCCATCAGCCTCCAGAAAGATACCTGGGCCTCAGTGCCTGGTGCTGGTCGTACAAAGGCACGCACACACACAGGTATGCACACACACTCTGCACTTGTCTGCCTGGGGCGGATGCAGGTAGCGTCCTCTTCAGAGACAGGCTGTGCTGACAAGGAAGGTATGTGCCGCCTGCTCGGACCCGGGCCGCGTGTGAGCCCGCGAGCACCCCAGAGGGAGCACGGGTGTTTGGCAGAAACCAGCTGAAACATGGCATCATAATAAAAACCTCCTTTAAAGTACTTCTTTTTTTTTTATTGATTTCATTGAAAACAGAACAAGAAATGGTCTGAGCCAAAAGACTGCTCTTAAAACTGTCAAAAACATTTTAACAGAAAAAAATAAACATGACTGCATCATGAATGTTTTAGAAGAGCCGCACAAAAACCCCACTGCTACTGCACTAATTACAGTATTTAAAAAAGTATATGCCAAAAAAAAGTATATGACCTGGCAGGCCGTCACACAAAAGGTGATGGCAAATTTATTCCTCGACAAGACTAACGTTTTAAAAAAAGTTTTTTCCTGCATTTTATTCTAAAATCACTTTGTTCTCTTTATACAGTTGATAGTTTATTTTCACATGGTGAGTAGAAACCACACCAGAATCAGCACCGTTGTCTGTGTTTTGTGTTTTTATTTGTCCTAATGTTCAATAACGGTAGAAAATAAATCAGTTTATTCATCATAGCATGTGGTTTAAAAATCAACAGAAGGCGCCAGCATTGCTGCGCTGGCGGGGCCGGTGCGGGGTCCTCCTCGGGCCATGGCCCTCCTGCACCCGCCAGACCGCTTCCTCAGAAAGAAATGCATTAGAGGTCTGATATATAGGACTAGATATAGGACTTCTTTAAAAAGCAAACAAACGTTTTCTCCAAAGTCAGTGACGGCTTGGCCCTGACCTCTCCTAGGTCGAGGTGGGGACGGCATCTGCGTGGTGCCCAGAACTGGCACCAGCCACGCAGGCCTCGTGCAGGCAGGTCTAACGGAGCAGCTCGAGGGTGATGGTGTCTTCGGCAGGTGCCACGCAGGGAGCCTGGGCTGACCGGGCTTTGCCAACAAGCCCCACGGTGGAACAGGAACCAGGGGAGTTGAGGGGGAACGGGAAACGTGGAAACGACAAAACCATCATCAGAAACTCACAAGGTCACGCCAGCGCGGATTCCCAGAGTGTTCCAAAGCGCCCGCCCCCAGCCCGGAGGCAGCCACGCTGGGGCCTCGCAGCCACGGCCCAGGTCCCTCCAGCCCCAGGTCGGAGCCCTCGGGTGTTGTGTGCATTTCGCCTTCCTCTCCAACCTCAGTGTGAACGGCACCGACGCTCAGCGCCCCAGGCCGGCTGCTGCTCATAGGGGGTCAGCGGTGGAGGAGCTGGTGTCGGGCAGGCCGTTCTCCTGGCCGTCCTGGGCGGCGCTGGCCTGCCGCTGCGCCGCGGCCGTGCTGGAGTGCCGGCACTTGGGGGAGCCACATCGGCAGCTGAACAGCTTGCCTTTGATGTCCCAGAAGCGCTCCCCGTAGTCAAACCTGGGGAGACAGCAGAGCTAAGGGTGCATCCAGGCCCCACACCGCCTGGGGGCAGGCCAGCCTGAGCAAGCGGTCTGGAGACACAGGAGGCTACCGGGGGTAAGTCTGCACTGAGTGGCACACGGATGCACCCCGGAAGGTCCCCAGACCCGGCCAGCCCCTGGGGACCACGGCACCTACCCCAGCTGCTCCCCAGCCTCAATCAGGCGGGTGCTGAAGAAGGCAATCCTGGGAAAGCGCAGGTCCTGGTGTGACATAAACACGCGCACGGGCACCAGGTTGGGCTCGCAGTGATGGTTGATGAAGCGGCTGACGTTCCCGTAGAACCGCGCGTCAATGCAGTACACCTCACCATCCTAGTGGGCGGGAAGGAGAGCGGGGAGCTCGCGCAGGAGTCTGCAGACCGTGGGCAGAGATGCGCCCCCAGAGCAGGGACGCAGGAGGCCTCCATGCCTTGGGGAGGCGGCCTGCTCCATATGCCTCCTGGCCAGTCGGGCTGCACAGGGCACACGTGGATCATCTGATGCTCTGACGCCACCAGTACCAGGAGGAAGGAGGCGGGCGATGGGAACCACAGGGGGCGGCAGAGCCCATCGCAAGCAGATGCCGGGAGACTCGGAGCGTGCAGGGCAGGTCGGACAGACGGAAGGAAGCAGCACTCGGGCCGAGGGCCGTCAGGTGGCTCCCGAGGGGTGGCTACAGCCACGGAACAGGAACACTGCCATGTCCTGCTAGCCCAGTGGTACAGACAGAAGTCCCACGACCCTGACCCAGCACTCCTCCCACGCCAACACGCAGCAGAAGGGATACTGAGCCGACAGTGAGAAAGGGTGCTTGGCTGGGGGCCTGACCTCACCACAGAAGCCCTTTCAGAAGCAGTTTTCTCTGCAAAAACCCAGAGTGCCAGAGGTGGCTAGGGCCTGAAGTCAGAGGGGCCATGTGGCAAGGAATGCGGGTGGCCGGGCACAGCCAGTGAGGAAGTGGGCGTCGACCCCAGAATGCAAGGAGCTGAATGCCACAGCCACAAAACAGACTGCGGGCACCTCTCCCCAGACACCCCCATCAGTCCGTGGGGCCCCAAGCAGAGAGCCCGGTCACACAGTGTCCACCAGGGGAAGCCAGTGAGCACGGACCTTCTCATGTGGCCGAGTCCCTGGGCACTTGTGATGCAGCGACCACAGGAACCAAGTGTAAAGTGTGGGAGGGAAAACCAGACAGGCAACAAGGAGAAGGGGACCTTCCAGGTGTGCATCCTGCATATGGCAGAGCATTAACCAGAAGCCAGAGGACCCTCAGTGGTCAAGGGAAGACAAAACGGTGGCAGAGACGGGTGGTCTCTATCAAGTTTTCTGCCAAACCAAAGGCATACATGCCCCTGACTCAGCAATCCCACCTCCCGGCAGGTCCCAAAGACATGCCGAAGTCCAGAACGATGGCCATAGCACGGATTCTGGCCTCTGCCTCTGGGTGTGACGGACTAGGTCTGCAGGCGAGCCCACCCTGCGCAGCAGGGGAAGCTGGGAGCAGAAGCTGTGAGGATCGGGAGCGAGGAGCCGGAGCCCACGACGGCAGAGCGGCGGGTGCACAGGACAGGACGGATGCCAGGGATGTCGCCACCTCAACAGGGGAAGAGCCCGCACTCGAGCCCAGCCGGCCAATTTTTTTTTTTTTAATTTTTTTTTTCCAACGTTTTTTATTTATTTTTGGGACAGAGAGAGACAGAGCATGAACGGGGGAGGAGCAGAGAGAGAGGGAGACACAGAATCGGAAACAGGCTCCAGGCTCGGAGCCATCAGCCCAGAGCCTGACGCGGGGCTCGAACTCACGGACCGCGAGATCGTGACCTGGCTGAAGTCGGACGCTTAACCGACTGCGCCACCCAGGCGCCCCCAGCCGGCCAATTTTAACAGAGCACACGACACACGTCGCAGGAACGCTGGAGCCACCAACAAGTCAGCACGAACAAAGACAAAGAACCGAGGAAGTGGACGCGTTCTGAAGAGAAAGGACAATCAACGGAGTCCAGCCCTGAAGTGAAGCAGATGCCGCACGGACACGTGAGGATGTCAGAAGCTCCCTTAGAGCCATCCTCGCCACAGGTAAAACAGTATGTTTCTCACCGAGTGAAAATCTCAGAGAAATAGAAATAATAAGAAAGAATGCAATGGAAATTCTCAGTTGCAGTTGCCTGGCTGCTGAGCAGAGCTTTGGGGACCTGGGTGAGGACAACACACGCCCCACACAGTGCCACGTGTGCAGGACAGGAGGCGCAACAGCCAAGGCTGAAATCAACCTGAACGTCCCCAAAAGAAGGAGAAGCATCCACACGTGCTCAGAACACGGTGAGCTCTACGCCACAGCAGCACCTCAGAAAAATGGTGGGGGGACCACCTTTTCTGTCAGAAACGTGAGGAAGTGAGACACACACATGGATACTCTGGAGGGCAGGAAAGGAGCACGCAGAACACGCAAGACTTCCGAACATGACCTCGTGTAATCTTTACTTTTAAACCATGTAAATATTTTACATAACTAAAAAATAAATTTTAAAATTCTGGCACTTAATGTGGCACTTGGGTGGCTCAGTTGGTTAAGCGTCGGACTTCGGCTCAGGTCGTGATCTCATGGTTCATGGGTTTAAGCCCCACATCAGGCTCTGGGCTGACAGCTCGGAGCCCGGAGCCTGCTTCGGATTCTGCGTCTCCCTCTCTCTCTGCTCCTCCCCTGCTTACACTCTGACACACTCTTTTTCTCTCTCTCTCTCTCTCTCAAAAGTAAATAAACATAAAAATGAAATGAAATGAGATGAAAGGAGATGAAATGAAATGAAATGAAATGAAATGAAATGAAATGAAATGAAATGAAATGAAATGAAAATAAAAATAAAAAGATGATAAAATCTGGAATTGAAAATGAACCGAGACACACCAACATACCTACAACAGCAACCTGGGAGCCCACCCACACGGAGAGACCATCGCGCCAAGTGCTGCGGGCCGGTGCTCGTGTCCTCAGTGGGACATGTTCTAAGACCTCACACACACGCTGCTGCCACATGAGGGATGCTCCTCTGAAACGAACACGCGAGGAGCCGGGATCTTTACCGGGGAGGACGCAAGTATAAGACCAAAGGAGTGGGGAAAACCCAGTGATGTTACATCTGAATGGGAATAGTGACGCAAACACGTCTTTCATAACTTTTATTCTAGAGCTCTGTCCTCGAAAAAATTAGACCAGAGCCAACGGCACCCTGGTGGCAATGAGCGCTTTGGTGTCCTGACTTGGTACCTAAAAATCATCTCCACTGCAAGGACCAGGGGCAGCTTAGGGAAGTCTGAGGCCAAATGAGGGAAGCCAGACATAATGGAGCCCAAGGAGGCGAGGCTGGTGTGAACAGGCTCCATGGCCACGGAAAGGGACAGCTCGAGCTTCGGAAAGAATGACGATGACTGGTCAAAACTGAGTACAAAAAATCTGGGAGCCAGTCACATGTGGAGACCCTGACCAAAGCCTTCAGGACATGCAACAGCCCCTTTCCCATGCTGGGGACAAGCTGCAGGCTCCACACCCACCCTGCCTCAGTCACAGAGCACAAAGTTGGGTCCTCTGCCCACTGGTCTCTGGACCCCACAGCTTCCAATATGCTACCTGCACTTTCCTGGAAACAGGGGCAGGAGAGGTGAGTGTTCAGAAGGTTCTAGAACAGCAAGGAGAGGGAGACCTTGGGGTCTAGGCACAGACCCAGAGCCCAGGGACAGTCCATGCCAAGGAGAAGGCAGGCTACATGGCAACAGGTGGTCAGACCCTGGAAACATTCTGAAAGCAGAGCCAGAAAGTCTGCTGACGCCTTAGACCGTGGGTGGGGAGGGCCCAAGCAGTGGGCACATAGGTCCCTCGGGAACAGGAGCAGCCACACTAATGGGGACATGAGGTCTGAGCTGGAGCGGCCCCTGGAGGCTATGGTGTACTCGCAGCCCTTCACACACCAAAAGGAATGAGCCACAGAAGCAGGATGAAGGGAGCATCTTGAGGGGCCCAATCTGGTGGGGTGAGGCTGATGAAAGACTGGAAGGTCGGGAGTCACGAGGGCAGCCGCTGGCAGGAGAGACGGGGCTGCCAGAGTGGTGCCCCCAGGAGGGGCTGGGGTCTGGCTCCACCCTCAGACACCAGGGACGAGGACACTGGATGCTACTCAGATGCCAACGCCCCTAAGTGGTTCAACAGACCAGACATCATCCCAGTCAGATCCCAGCAGCCTCTCCGCACAGACACCCGGATCCTCAAGCTTACATGGAAATGCAGAGAACCCCAGAGAACTAAAAGGACCTTTAAAAAGGAGCTACCTGGTGTCAATATTTACTCTGAACTGACAGTAGTCAAGAGACAGTGGTACAGCTTTGAGGGTCAGCAGATAAATCAAAGGAACAAAACACAGTTCAGGCACAGACCTACCAGCAGAAGCCTTTCCGGCTGACTGGCTGGCTGGTCTGGAATAACTGTATATTCACACGGACAAGCAGAAATCTCCAGCCTTATCTGAAACTACATACTCAAGACGGATCATGGATCTAGGAGTTAAAAATATAAAAATTTTAGAAAAAGGAGAAAATCTTCACAACCTGTGATAGACAAAGATTACTAACAGCACAAAAAGCACTAAACCATAAAAAAACTATTCTGTTCTACGAAAGACATCGTTAAGAAAATGAAGATGCACAGGGGCACCTAGGTAGATCAGTCGGTTAGGGTCCGACTCTTGATTTCAGCTCAGGTCATGATCCCAGGGTCCATGAGATGGAGACGAGATCAAGCCCGGTGTCTTGGGTTCTCTCTATCCTTCTGCCACCTGCGCATGTATTTTCACTCTCTCAAAATAAAGAAATAATTTTTTTTTTAAAGGAAAAGAAAATGAAGAAGCACAGGCTAGGAGATAATACAGGTGTCTGACACAGGTCACGAATCAGGAACTGTAAAGAGCCCTTCCAACCCAGTAAGAAAACAAGTAGCCCAATTAAGCGATGGGCAACAAATTTTAAAAACTCGCGCACAAAAGAAGACATAAGGAGGCCAATCGGCATGTGAAAAGATGCTCCTGTCAATAATCATCAAGAAAATGCCAAATTAAAATGACAGTGTTTGGAACTCTCCTTTGCTGCTGGTGGAAATGTACAGTGGTCCAACCACTTTGGGAAAGTGCTTGCTCCTTCTTTGTAAGTTATTAAATGTATACTTTTACCAGATGACAATAATCCCACTCCCAGGAATTGCCCAGGAAAATACAACTCACACCCACAAAAAAACAAGTCTATGAAGATTCACAGCAGGTTTACTCCTAACAGCATAATCTGGAAATATCCAGGTCCATCCACAGTGGTAGCACAACCCAGCATGGGTATTGGTGGGTCACAGGATCTGCCACCACCTGGGTGGCCCACGAAAAGCCAGACAGAGAGGAACACACGCTCTGACTCCACTTCCAGGAAATTCTAACGCAGGAAAAACCCACCAGCAGAGACAGACAGTGGCTCCGTGGCCAACCAGGCTGGGGGCATATCGGGGCACAGGTGCCTTTGGGGTAATGTTCCAGATCTTGCCTGTGGGGGTGATTAGGCTGTACACACATTTGTAAAAAACAAAATCACATGCTTAAAGTTCACTGCGTGTAAATTAATTACAATAAAGTTGACCCCAAAGTAAAATGATCAAAAACCTATTAGATAAAACAATACAACAAACGATCTACAGGATCCCACCACAGAACACCATCAAACATTACTGGGGGTAACTGAAGACGACAAACAAGTGGAGTGACACACCCTAGAAAAGAAGGTGGCAAGACCCTCAGTGACCCCTGTGTCACGGGTTAAACCACCCTAATGAAATCCCTACAGGGGTTCTGCAGAACTTGTCAAGCTGATTCTAAAACTTATATAGAAACTGAAGGAAACCAAGAAGATCAAGACACTCCCAAAGACCCCAGCGTCAGAGGATGTAAACTAGGATGATTAATGTGGCACAGCCCAGCCAAGACAGTCATGGACACAGGGAAGCCCCAGGCACACAAGGACACTGCGTTATGACAAAAGCTGCACTACTGAGCAGTGGAGAAAAGGGTGATCTTCTCAACAAATGGTCCTGAGTCAGGCAGATACAGATATGGGGGGGGGAGCTTAACCCTACAGTAAAGTGACGTAGAGGCCAAGTGTAACTTCTGGGGAATAGCACAGATGTGTATCTTTTGATCACCCTTTAAAACACCTCGGCTTTACTGGGACGTTACAAAACCCCACAGTATGTAGGAAGAAGCTGATAAACTGGACTGCACTAAAAATAACTTCCAGAGCGCTTGGGTGGCTCAGTCAGTCAAGTGTCCGACTCTGGTTTTGGCTCAGGTCATGATCTCATGGTTCATGGGATCAAGCCCTGTGTCAGACCCTTCGCTGACAGCACAGAGACTGCTTGGGATTTTCTTTCTCTCTCTCTCTCTCTCTCTAAAACAAAACAAAACAAAAAAAAAGAACTTCCATTCGTTAAAAGGCATCATTAGGAACTAAACAAGCCACAGACAGAAAAGATCCACGAGACACAAATGTCAAAAGAGCATCTGACCCAGAACACATAAAGAACTGCTACAAACCATAAAAGGCAAACAGCTCAACAGATGAGGAAAGGCAGAAGACCGAGGAAGAAACACAAAGAGGATCTGGGGGCGGGGCATGGCTCACTGCACCGTGCACACATGATGGGGTCACTGGGGCGCCCCAGAAGTCTTGGGGTAGGGGTGTGGGGCAGTGCCCATGCACTGCAACCTCCCAGGATGTAGGTTTCTCTTCGTGAAACACAGATCTCACATGCCTGGCTCTCTGAGAGCCACCTGCAGGGCAGGGCTGGGGTGGGCACGGCAGGAAGGTCCGGGCCTGGCTCAGTCCTCATCCACAGGGCAGCTACTCAGGACTCTGGCTAGAGAGCCCCATGTCCCCACTTCTACCCTGACTGCTTCTGCAAGTTCTTAAACAGGAAAGTCACAAACCGAAAACAACACAGGTACCAGGGTAGGGCAAGGACAGCTTGAGGTTGCCTCCAAAAGTCCCCGGAAGCCTGGATCCTGGAGTGAAGACCAGGGTCCAACTACTGTCCCCACAACCAGGAGAGCAGCTGGGACACACATGCAACCCCTGATGCCTCACACAAGTCTTGCTCCCACTTTGCCTGTCACCGTGAGCCCCCTGCCCTCTGACGGCCATGGGCTCTAATCCCATGAGCAGCGGGGCTTCAGAGGGCTGGTGCATCCGGGCTCAGCACCTTCAGGAGAGACAGGCTACTCTCTGCATGAGCCCAGAGGCCTCCCGAGCGCAGAGCGGGGCTGGTGTGAGCGAGCCTCCTTACCACTCCCATGCTGCACGCTTGCAATCTGCTCTACACCCCAACCCCTCCAAACACATTACCTTATTGTCAAGATCAAAGAGGTAAGAGTCTTCTTCCCGAACGTCAGCTTCCGAGTCAGAGATGAGCTCTCCCACATACCTGCAGGAAGCAAGATGTGCGTGAGAACACCAGACAGCACTGCCTTGCCCCTGATGGCAGGACGGGTTGCACAGCAGCCATGGTGGGGCCCTCTAAACTGTCGCCAAACATTTTGGAAAATTTTGCCAGGGACTGAGCTAGGATTTAACTTCAGGACCCAGAAAAGGGCGACACAGAAACCCCTTCTCCGACCAGGGATCCACAGTGACCCTACCCTGGAAACCACTGAATGGTACCATCTTGAATGAGCCATGACCTGGTAAGAGCCTAAGTGCAAGCAAAAAGCCAAGGAGGTAGGTGAGGGGTGGAGACAACATGAACTTGGTTTTCAGGGATACCCGCAAGTCCCAGGCACAGCTCTGCTGTCCACAAAACGGCAGAGGCTGCCGGCAGCCCTGGGGCGACCCAGGCACTCACTTACTCGCAGACGAAGGTGCCCAGGGGGATGTCCTGCAGGGACCGCACGCCCCAGCCCATGTTCTGTGTCCGGTAGAGCTGCAGCCTCGCCCTGGAAAACAGGGTCAGCCACTCACTGCCAAGTTCCCCAAAGCTCAGCTCACATGCAGATTACACTGCCAGCCACAGCAGCACACAGAGTGGAAGATACTGCCTTCTTAACTGGAGAGCACCTCAGAGCTTCACGTTCAAAGAAGCAGCGACTCTCGCACTGATGTCCACGGTGTGCACTCAGTCAGCGCAAGATGGCCTCAGAACTGGGCCCGAATGCCAGCGCGTGGAGCACAGCCCCCGGCCCTCCCATTCCTTCATCTGAACACAGGGATAGGTCTAGCCAAGCCTCTAGGCTGTGATGACGGGCAAAGGGGCTAACGCCCGGCATGCCCCTCAGGGTAGATGGGGACCTCTCCCAGGCCCAGGGCCACTGGGACCCACCTGCCCCTTGGTGTGTCCAGGGGTCCTGGGGACGAAGGGCATATCTGTCCTCCCCCAGAGGATGTCCTGTCAACAGGGGACAGGGACGTGTGGGCTGGTCAGAAGCACTCTCTGGCTGCTGATACTGTGACACTAGACTGATGTCATACGTAAATCCCCTTCACAGCTGAGAGGGCGGAAAGAGGTCTAATTCTCAAGCTCGTGTACAGAGGAAAGGCTCACGGCCAGGGGACGCTCAGGTAACGGGTCCGAGCCTGGCCAGTGCAAAGGGTGCTGGCCAGACCTCCCTGGACCAAGTACCCCGAGTGTCTTAAAAACAAGGCACCCACGTGGTCTGAAATGTTTTGTACCGGAACACCATCACACTGTCGCTGTTAGAGACACGCAGACAGTACGGGATGTTTCAGAAATGGTTTGAGTATTAAAATAAAACAATAGTGGCCCTAACAGTTGCTGTGTGCATGTTAACTGGGAGACAGAGGCAGTGCTCACACCAAGCCTGGCTCCCAGCCCCAGCTCAGTGGGCCTCACCCACAACTGAGCTGCTTGGAAGCAGGACTCTCATGTTATTTACTCCAGCCTGTAAAAGGCCAGAGGACACGGGACTCAAAGGAGACAGCATCTCTTCATCTCTACTGTGAACACGCAGATGCACTTGAACACACTGTGCCCCTGTCTGTATGGAATACACATAAATACAATGAACTTCGTGAGAAACCAGAATCACTTTCAAACTTGGAAAACAGACCTGACATCACTCTACTGAAGGGCTTAAAATCCTGCACCCAGGGAGGGGCTCCCAGGGCTCACGCTCACCTGAGACCGTTCTGCACGACGCGGTTCCGGCAGCTCCTCCAGCAGGAACAGGCATGGTTGCACTCAAAGATCAAGGGCGGCTCCGCCATGTTGAACTCCGGCAGGAGCCGGCCGTCCTGGGGACAGACGTGCAGTCAGGACCGAGCACGGCTCGCCACTCATGCTAAATAAACTGACACCAACACAGTTTTACAAACTAAAAACCTTATCATGAAAAGGATGGTTTCTGGTCAAACTTCGTAGCTGGGTAAGAGCATAAAGTTACATGTTCATGCCTTGGATGGGAAGCATCAAAGCAGGAGTCCACACCTGCCGTGGTCGGCCTCCCTCCTTCTCCCTGGAACTCACTCAGCCTCAGCAAGGCCACCAGCCCATAGGCCTCTCCGCCTCCTTCAAGGGGTCGGTGCCCCCTGGACCACTGCCCACTCTCGGCCTTGCAGCCCACAGGATCACAGCCATGACGGGGACCTGGCCACGGCCAAGCCATCAGGTGACACACCAGGGCCATTCTGAACACTGAGAACTTTCCTCAGAATGCTTGCTCTTGCTCACCTTCGGCACAGCCATGCCTCGCTAAGAACACGCACCCCAGCCCCAGGCCCGTGCCCCTTTCCTTACAAGGTGACTTTGGAGACAACCATCTGCCATGGTCTCCCCTCCAAGCGTGTGTCTCATCCCCACCCCAGGACACCCTGGCTTCCACCCCCACCGATGACCTCTGAACTCTCAACTCCAAGAGCATTTAAGTTTCTTATGTTGGATGCTGGCCTTCAGAGCCCTCTCCTCATCTCCCCAGCTGCCCCAGCCCGGCTGGGCACCGTCCTGGGTCGGAGGGGACTCACCGCACAGCACGCCCCAGCCGCAGGCTCACCTTGTCGTACCAGCAGCGCATGCTGAGCTGGCCACACATACAGTTGCTGGAAGAGCAGTCGTCAATGCACACGCAGTACTGTGGGGAGACCGTGCGTCACACGGGAGAGCTGTTCTCTGCTCACAGCCTCACGACTCTCAAAACCACCCCTCTACCTGACACGTGCTTTCTGAAAGCCACGCCCATGCGGAAGAAAGGTGACTGGCCCTAACATCTCCATTCTCAGGGACACCAGGGGGTGTGCAGCCCTGAGGAAGAGGGCACGTGGGCAGAAGAGAACACCCAGCCTCTAAGACACTGCCAGCCTGCACCAGGGGCTCTGGAAGAAGAGCCTTCAGGAAGGAGAAGAGGAGGGGGTGGTCAGACACGTGGGGCCATGAGACAGGGACACGTGAAGGAAATCCTGCCAGGCTTGCACTCGAGGCCAGACGCTGCCCAACAGGGAAAGGCAGAGTGCCGAGCCACGGTCCAGCCCTGAGGGCACACATCTCACTTCAGCAGGAGCCAGGCCCCTCAAGGCACAGGACGGGCTCCTCGCTCTAGCGTGGCCCACAAACTACCAATCACCAGGGGATGCTCGGCACTGCCCTGGGGGCTAGGGACCCAACACAGGATACAGGGTCCGTTTTCAGGAAGGATCTTTATCTGCCTTTCAGCTCTTTGGTGGAAGACAACTGCTGTGAGGGCCGGGTCTTCTTGGGGAAACATCCGTGGACCCCGGGCCCCAAAGGCCCGCCGCGGCCCCCCCACCCGCCAGCACCGCTGACCTGCAAATGGGTGATGTTTCTGTCAATGTTCATGGGGGACGTCACGCAGTTCTGAGAAACGTATTTATAGTTGCTGGGGCACGGCTCATTGTCCACAGCGTTGACACACGGGATGGGGATTCGCTCATAGCCTCGAGCAATGTCTCTGCCGCCGGAAAGGGGGGACGTTACCTTTCGCGGTGACAAGTGACGCCCCAACAGGGCAGCCGCTGAGGGCTGGGCCAGGCACTTTGCTCTCGGGCCCGGGAACGCCTCAGCTTGAAGAGAAGCTTTTGTTTCAAACTCTTAAACCCCCACGTGTCACCATTTGCCCCAGAACGGCCTCCTCACCTGCTCACCGTCTTCTCCGTCGGGACAGGCCTGTCGGGGGCTGCGTCCCGCAACGCCCGGCTCATCTGCAGAGCGTCCCACACCTGGGAGTTGAGGCTGGCACACTGCAGGGGCGTCTCTCCCTCTTTGTTTTTCAAGGTGACATCTGAATCCCGAGAAAGAAAGAGGCTAAAAGGAAAAATGTAAGCCAACAAAACATTCAGATCTTAATTTAAAGGCATGAGGATGAGATTTATGAAGTGACTCTAGTCAGTAAAAACAGAGAGTACACCACTCCTCTCGAAATTAAGCTTTGCTGACCAGAGCTTCTAGAAAGATCAGCCTGACTCACCAGGAATGCACTCCATTACTCCTTCTCCCACATTTACAATCAAAAGTCACCTTAGTTTTCTCGTCAGGAAGAGCGTGTAAGGAACTAAGGACGTATCTGAGGTTTCCTGGCTTTCCCACTTAAAAGCACGCTCAAGGATGAACGGGTAAAGCACACCCAGGTGGCCGAGGACACGGTCAGGGGCTGGGAGGCGCTCCGAGGGCCTGATGCGAGTCAGAACCGCACGGTGAGCAGCAGCGCGGTGCTCCGGCCCCCACCACAGGGCAACTCCTCATCTCTGAGCTCCCACTGGGAGCACAGCGGCTCCCTAGGACCCCAACTGCAGCCACGTGTGAGTGACACGGGGAACAGCTCTGGCGAGTGGCGAGCAGCAGCACCGGCACCTCCACCCCTCCCGAGCAGGGCCGGCCCGTCGCCCCAGACCGGAGGTGCCGGACAACTTGACCTAAGCATTTGGGGATTTTTCACAACGATCCTCCCTGAACCAGAAGGAACCATGCTGACTTCAGTCGCAGACTGGGAGACTCACGCCTCTGCCCGCTTGGGGAAGGAGCTCCATTCGGAGGGCCTCGCCCACCCTGGGAGCCCTGCAGGGGCCACGGCAGCAGAGCCACTCACAGGACGCAGGCGTAGCGGTCCTCCCTGGCGGCGATGTGCAGGGGTGAGTCTCCGTGCACGTTCACGGCATGCAGGTCACACCTGGCGGCCAGCAGGATCTCAGCTATGTCCACGCAGCCAGAGAACGCAGCCCAGTGTAGACAGATGTTCTCCTCCTGCACGGACAGACAGCGCAGCGCGCCAAGAGGAGGGCAGAGCACCCGTCTGAGTGCCGAGGGCACTTCCTTTTTTGTTTCATTTTTGTTATAAAAGTAATGCACAGTACTGAATATTTTGGAAATTGAATAAAAAAATCATCTGCAATAAGACCAACCTAAACACAACACATTATTAACATCACATTTGGGAGTACTGTGCTTTATCTCATTTTTAAAATTATATTCACTTTGGAATAGAAATACAATCACAAGAGAGGACGATACCTGTGTAAGATTTGAAAAAGACAAAAGTAGACAAATTTGACCGCATTAAAATTTTACTTCCCGAAAACCTCTACAAAATAAAAATTTTAAATCAAATATGAGAAAAAACCATTTGTGCTGTACACAAGATAGAAACGATTTTCAATGATCGCAGCAAGTTTACTAGGGCACCACACCATAGTTCTGAAAACAAACGCGAGAGGGAGAAAACCGGAGAGCCCGTGCGGAACGTGGTACAGGGAGGGTGCGGCACCGCCGGGAGGGAGAGCGGCCTACCACAGGACAGCCCACGACGGCTAGCCAGCCACACTGGGGACAAGCAAGGCGGCCGCCCCGTGCTCACTGCGGGTGGCGAGGCGCGCCCGCGGCCCTGACCGTCCTGCAGCCCGCTGAGCTCACGCGTCACAACTCATGGAGCCTCTCCTCTAGCGAACCTCTTCCTCGGGAACACAAGGAAGTTAAAGTCTGAGTCTTTTTCTTTCTCTGACTTGGACTCAGGGTTTAACCCGCAGAGGTGGCAGAAACATTTATTGCCCTGGAAGCGCTCTCTGCTCCCCCGGCAAAGTGTGCACCGCTCAAGGGTCCCCACCCCTGGGGGACCCCGAGATTCTCACAGGAGCCACCACCAAAGTCAAGCCTGGCTGTTCACTCTGACACCGCCACGGGGGGCTCGGTGGCACCCAGGCAGAGCTCAGCACAGTGCCTGCCCCACTCGGCCCCGTGTCCGCCCTCACGGGGCTGATGTGCTGGCTACGTGACTCTGCACGCCCCATTCCTGGCCCTCTCCTGCCCAGGGGACCCCCTGTAACGCTCCTGGGCTCGCAGACAATCCCCACACTCTGAGTGCATCCAATGCTTTCAGCTCAATGAACTGTAGGAAACATAAAAGTAAAACAAAACTGTGTGGTCCTCTCAGTTGGCAAATCGCTGCTGGCCCCAGGCACAGGCTTTTCTACAGACTCCTCCGTGGTACTCTGTGAAAAGCCGGGATTTGCCTGGGGCTTCCTTTCCTGGACGTTGTTCTGAGTCGCCTTCCTCCCCTCTGATCTTTCCATCTTCCACACATCTGCAATCTCCAGAGTAAAATGTGATTTCCTTGGGGACCTCTTTTCTCATTCCTTCATCAGAAGGATCTATGATTTTATAACCAGAATTCCATGCTGAGACTGTCCCTGCCACCAAGGCTCCTCCTAGCATGGGACTATGCAGCCCCAGACTCACAGAGGTCTGCCTGCTGTGTCACAACAGGCCTGACCCACGTATCTGAAGCGATAGACGGCACTCTGTTTCTGGCAAAGACGGAGCCAGAGGGACCAGCTGGACTCACCCGCCCGCCTGAGAGAGCCAAACAGTCAAAATGTGTGAAATACTGGTTTTCAGATGATGAAGGACTGTATCCCTGAGAAGGGGACAAAAAAGGTGGCTGGGGTTTGCACAGCAGGCTGTGCGGCTGGGAAAGAGGCCTCTGGAGATCTGGACATCCCCACCTTTGACCTCCAGAAGGACACACCACAAAGCCCAGGCATAGAGGGCTCAGTGCCAGTACCCACAGAGGAGAGATGAGCAGCCCTGGGCTGAGATCTGCTTGAAGCCACCTAATAAACCTAGAAAGTAAAACCCAAAACAATCAGACTGTTTCCAAGTAACTACACTGCACACACAACAAGATTCAAGACATTTCCGGGAATAAAGAAATTCGTAGCAAGGTAAACTTCATCATGTCTGGCATCCAACCTAAGGTTACAAACAAAACTTTCAGAGCTGACAACTACAGTGTCTGACAGGAACATACTGGAGGAGATTAACAGCATCATAGGGTGTAAAAAGAAAAAAAAAAGATTACTGAGCTTGAAAACACAGCAAAATTGCAATAAAACCAGCGAAATGGCTTTAAAATCAGCCAAACTGCAATCCTGAGTGAAAAAATTATTTAGGAAAATGAAAAGACCATCAGTGAGCTGTGGAACAATGTCAAACCAGCTGATTAATCACAGAACGGGGACCCTTATGAAGTGGGGGTGGGCAGAAAAATTACTGGAAGAAATATGGACTGAAAAATTTCTAAATCTGACAAAACTCTAACCTTACTAATCCAAGCTCACTATACCCTTACTGACCTTCCATGCACAAACACAAGTAACACAAGACACATCCTAATCCAACTGCCAAAATCTAGTGACAAAGAGAAAATTCGAAAAGCAGCCAAAAGAAAACAGATGTGCCGAACACCGAGAAGTAAGGACAAGGCACCCCGAGAGTCCCCTGTGGTAGACCCCTTGGCGAGGATGCAGGCAGTGTGAGGAAAGCATGGAGAGGAGCTGTGAACCACCGTTCCACACCCAGCGAAACATCCCCCGAGTGAGGGCAGGAAAAGGGCTCTGCGGGCACTGGTGTCGGGCAGACCGGTGCCCAGGACAGTGAGTGAAGTGAGATGCACAGAAGAAAAATGACCCTGGATAAAAGGACCTAAGCAAACAAGCGGATCTCTGAGACTTTCTTCAGTGTTTCCCAAATATCTCTGACAGTCTCAACAAAGTACGTACTGTGGCATCAGTACAATGTCTGAGAGCAACAGCATGAGGTTGGGAGAAAGGGGTACACTCTGGAAGATTCCTGTGCTATGCGTAATGTCTCGACGGGCCTCGTGGCACTTTCTCAGCATTGGGAAAGCACGGCAATGGTGTGAGGACAGGCAGGTGTGGACCCCCGCACATGTGGACAAAAGGACAAAAGTCAATTCTGTGGAGAAAGGAGGACTTTCAGCTACACATCCACACGCACACGCACATACACACACAAATACAGAACTTTGATTCACACCTCCTACCATCTATGAAAATGACCACCTGAAACTAAAAACTATTATAAGAAAACATGGGAGAAAGGGATCTGAGGTTAGGCAATGAACTCTTAAAGAGAACACCAAAAACATGACCTATAAATAGAAAATAAGTGGGGCGCCTGGGTGGCTCAGTCGGTTGAGCGTCCGACTTTGGCTCCGGTCAAGATCTCACAGTTCATGAGTTCGAGCCCCGCGTCGGGCTCTGTGCGGACAGCTCAGAGCCTGGAGCCTGCTTCGGATTCTGTGTCTCCCTCTCTCTCTGCCCCTCCCCTGCTTGTGCTCTGTCTCTCTCTCCCTCGCTCTCAATAAATAAATAAAAATTAAAAAAAAAAAAGAAAAGAATTGGTAAGCCGGACTTTATCAAAATTAAAAACCATCTGCTTACTTGTTAGGGTTTATAAACCATCTGATACAGAGGACCTGTACACAAAATGTACTAAACCCTTCAAAACTGAAGGATACAACAATAAACATCCCACTAAAACATGGGCAACAGATGTGAGCAGACCCCTCCCAGAAGAGGACACAGACTGACCATGCTGAGGCCCGGGGAGGGGGAAGGAGCAGCTCTCGGACACTGGGAAGGGCGTGGCCGCTCCAGAAGCTGGGCGGTGTCCTCACAGACGTGAGCACACACACATCACGGGACCCAGGTGTCACCTGAGGGAAATGACAGCATGTGGCCATGCAAATGTGTGGCCTGCCTGTGTGCGTGTTCACAGCGGCTCCACGTGTGAGAGCCAGACCCAGAAGACCCAAATGTCCATGACCAGGTAAGGGACGAGTGAGCTGATCTGTCCACACGACGGAACACTGACCGCCAGACCAACGCTGCCTGAGCAGCGTCCACACCGCAGGGATCTACCCACGGAACACCAAGCTCACAGAGAACCCCCACGGGACCAGAAAGCGGTGCGGGCGGCTGGCTACAAAGCAGCAGGAGGAAACTGGGAAGGAGTGTCATGCACTGGTGTGGCTGTGGTGGACTCTGGGCTCACAAGCATCTATTTCAGGTGTACGTGTCACTGTACACCTGCCACGGTACAGTCTGCCGCTAGCGCGACGATGAAACTGTCAAGGTGAAACGTGGTTCCGTCGTCATATGGCCCGCAGACACGCAATTCGTCAATCCTTCTGACTCCCGAGGACCGCCATCAGCACCAGCACTGACACCCACTGGACTCTGTGAGGCCGTGTGCTGCCCACACACCCGCACCCCGACCCCAGACAGCTGCACGAGGGGCACCATGCCCAAGGACACACGGCTGCAACTGGCCTAACCACGTCACAAAGCATCAGCAGGGCAGGTCGCGACTGCTCTCTGCTGCGGCCACAAGGGACCTCCCCACACCCCTTCCCTTTATCCTCACCTTCCAGTCCCCGGTCCCTTTCAGGCGGTGTCATCGTACTCACACCAGCTCTGAGGACACGAACAGAAACACCCCGTAGCCGAGCCACGCGCTGCAGGTCCAGATCCCGGCCTGTGTGCCACGTTTCTGGGCAGGGTGAGACCCGCTCACAGATGCAGGAAAGGGTCCCAATGCTGAGCAGCCACAATGAGAGACCAGGTGGTGCTCGCTGCTCCCACCCCTTCTTCAAGCGGGGGTCTAGAGAGCCCTGTCCCGCTCAGGGTTCAGAACCGGAAAAGGCCACCTGCCTCCCTACCTTGGACGCTCAGGCTCCACGCTGACTTGCACGCTACTGAACGGTGTGCTTGGAACAATCAACTCTTACTGCCAACCTGCTTTCTTATTTCGTTATCAGTTCAATGAGTCTGTGGCTAGACTTTCTATTTATGGCTTTTGGTGACACTCTGTAACAGTGGACATAGCTCTGCAGGGCACACTGTGTCTGTCCTGGGAACCCTGTCCCTCTGCCTTTCTCCAGAGCAGGTCCCCAGTGACCTTCCCCGAAATGCCCTCTTAAATTAACTGGAGTTGGGGCGCCTGGATGGCTCCGTTGGCTAAGCGTCCGACTTCGGCTCAGGTCATGATCTCGTGGTTCGTGGGTTTGAGCCCCACGTCAGGCTCTGTGCTGATAGCTCGGAGGCTGGAGCTGCTTCAGATTCTGTGTCTCCTCTTTGTCTCTGCTCCTCCCCCACTTGTGCGTGTGTGCCCTCTCTCTCTCTCTAATATAATAACTGAATAAATTTAAAAATACATAGATAAATTAATTAATTAATTAATTAATTAATTAACCGGAGTTGCCTACTGACACACAGGCTGCCAGGAGGTTACTCCCACAGTGACTGGTGAGTCTTCGGACCTTGGCCCCAAGCCCCCATTTTCTGAGACCAAATCTGTCCCACAAAACCAGCCTTCAATACCAGCACCTTAGCTCTCGTGGTCTGAGTGTATGGTGGCAACCACAGAAGGAGCCGGCGCTCACACATCTATCTGCACAGGGATGGTGTGCACCCTGGGCTCCTTAATCCAGGTGCGCCTCTAAATAGGCAGGTACCACCCACGGGCAGGTCTCAGGAACCTCCGCCCCTCAATCTATACCCAGCAACTGGCCAACACACAAAACAACCTGAGGAAACCACAGTGGGT
This sequence comes from Felis catus, assembly GCF_018350175.1. NCBI lineage: Eukaryota > Metazoa > Chordata > Mammalia > Carnivora > Felidae > Felis > Felis catus. The sequence continues at coordinate 90,990,343 of NC_058380.1, forward strand.
CCAGGGGCCACTGAAAACATGGAAAAAGAGGGCAGAGCCTTGGTCAGGTTTCCAAGAAAAAGAACCTTCAGCTGTCAGCTCTGCACGCCCTGGTCTCTCCATCCTCCTCCAGGACCTGCTTAGGACCAGCGAAACCCAGAGACTCACGTTGTCCCGGATGTTGATGTCAGACCCCTTGGACAGCAGCAGCTTCACGAGCTCCACGTGCTTATACTCAGTGGCCCAAATCATGGGTGTCCAGCCGCCATCATCCTAATTTCAACAAACAAACAAAACAAAACAAAACACAAAGCCCTACAATTCACCACAGCTCCCAGAGACAAGTAACATGAAGAGCAGTCTCACTGAGGACCTATAAGGCGGCCCCAAGAGGCGGGAGCCAGACCAAGTTCCTATTTTCTTGGTGAGGAAACTAAGGCTCCGGGTATAGCCCCAGACATCTCAGTGGGTGCAAGACGGAGCCAGAACCACCCAGTGTGACCCTCACAAACCTCTGCTCTGAGGGGGACAGATGGTTCTGCGGGACCTCGCCCCTCTCCAGCCTGGAGGACAGACACTGCCAGGACAATACCCCGCACACCTGAGTGCACCTGCCTGGATCCCTGGACCAGAAACACTGTTGACCAGACCGACCCTCAGAGACCAGAAGTCTGGTTGGTGGGAAGTGCTGGCCCTAGTGACACAGACCCCGAGGAGGAAGCAAGAGCAGGCTGCCAAGAACTGCGGACGGAAAGCAATCCAAGCCCAGAGACTGACGGAGGCTGTGCGCAGTTCTGGCTTCTTCCTGAAGGGCAGACGGCAGAGAGTCTTCGCAGACTGACCCCATCTGTAGGGTCCACCGTGGTTCTGACCAGTCGGCTTTCTACCACTCCACCCACCCAGGCCTGTCTCTCCTTACTCAGTTGGTCGTGGGTAGTTTTGTTTAAACCAGGAAAAGCAAGTCCTCAGGAAATGCGTATCACGCTGCCAACTCATGGTCTGGTGGCAGAAAGCTCAACCCTCCCCAGCACCTCTCAAACGACTCCCTGCACACCCCCAGCTGCCACATCTCTCTGGCAGATATGCAGCTTCCATGACTGTAGCGAGGCCCTCCCTGCAGGCTGGCTGTGGGCACCGCCTGGGCACTGGGGACACTGCAGGGACAAGCTGGCCTCGTGGAGCCAGCCCAGCCCAGGAGAGGAAATGTTCAAAACCCAACCAAATGGGAGGTAGAAAATGAAACAGGGTAGGGGTCTAGCCCGTGGACTCTGTGAGAGCAGAGGTGGGCCGTGAGGCACATGGCAGGGAACCACATCTCTAGGCCACTGGGGAGGGTCTCTGTCAGGGTGGCTTGCAGAGAGCTGGGCTGGAGGCAATGACACTCCTAAAAGATGGGGCAGAGCCTGCGATGCCAAGACAGCCTTCCCAGAGCCCAGAGTCATGTAGGAGGAGAGGGGTCTGGGCCCCAGCAAGTGGGAGGGAAGCTCCCTCATTTGCTCTCCCGAGTCACTCACTCACTTGACACACATGGGACCTCCTCAGGCCAAGGACTACTCGTCACGCAAAGACCCTGCCCTGGAACCCTGAGAGCCACTAGGTGGGAAGATGGGCACCACGGGAGGGAGGGCACCCGGCATACAGGAGGTCAGGGACCCCACTCAGATGGTGACATGTTCACCCAGGCCAGGAGACTACGGTGGCCCAAGAGGTCACTGCGGGATGAGCTCTCAGAGTAACTGGTGGGCGGCCTGGGGAGGCGGCAGCCAGGGTGAGTGAGGCCAGGCCTTCCGAGGCCTTGCAAGGGGGGCCACAGAAAACAGGCAGGGAGCCAGGACTGCTCCAAAGGAGACTGGGGTCTCTGGCCAACCAGCCAGGTAGAGTGTCGGTAAGTGGAGGACGTGGCTTTACCTGACAGTTGACGTCCATTTGTCCATTTGAAAGCAGATACTGAACCACATCATAGTGGCCTTTCTTGGCAGCGAGGTGCAAACAGGTGGAGCCCTCTGCATCCTGCAACACAAATGCCATTTAGATCCAGAGAAATGACATGACTTACAGCGTGCCAGGCCCTGAGCGCATGGCCACAGTGAACCTTCATTCCCCACAGAGGGGAGGTGCCATCTACAACGATAAGGAGCCCAGGCAGAAGAGGGTGGGGTTATTTTCAGAGGCTGTACCACTGGGGTCCAGACCCCGAGCTTCTGACGCCGATGGGACGAGGCCTCAGGTGGCAAAGGGCCTTCCACTTGCAGACAGCCTGCAGGCACACATGTGAACCGCTGTCCCTCCCTTTCCTTCACGGTCTGACAGGCCGTGGCACACCCCAGGCTTCTCCATGTGGCCAGGTGCGGCGACCTGTCCCTCTGTTCCAACAGGGCCCCTGGGACTGTTTCAAGCCACTGCACTCCTCACACGACCAGAGGGCCACAGTACCCATCAGGACCTCTACAAGAAATGGTGGCCACTGCACATTTAAAGCAGTGCTAACGAGGCAGTAATCACTGTCTGTACGCCACAGGATTAAAAATAATAAATGGCAGGGAAGAGCAGGGGCCCAGAACAGGGGCAAAGCCTGCCCTGCAGCCCCACACACGTCCTGGTGGCTGACTGAGCGTGTTCTGTTTCCTGAGGCTGCTTGGGCACATCTCCCTGTTAGCTTTCAGCTCTGCTTCCTCAGGCATGCTAAATATATCCCATTAATTGAACTACCTCAAAACAAAACAAAAGCCACCCACCACTGGAGAGGAGAGGTCGGACTCATGGAGAGGAGAGGTTGGACTCAGGAAGCTCCAGGAGAGACTCGGGGGTTCCGGGAGGGCTGGGGGACCATTCACGCCCCATTTATACAGCCAGGCTCAGTGCCAACCTGAGGTAGCATCTTTCACAGATGGATCCCTCCTGTGCACGCACCTCAAGGACCCACGCGGACACACTCCCACCGTCTTCTCCTCACGGGCCCCTCTGCTTCTCTCCCCCCCGGCTCCCATCTTTATATTGACCATGTTTCCTTGTTCCCTCTTTCTCTCCGTTTCTAACCCTAAGAGCAGTAATCCTAGATTTTCACATACATATAATACATACTTCTTATCCAGACTGAAGTTAATCAGTAAACCCACTTTTCTCAAGAAAACCCACACAGTCCAATCCCGTTATTACTGGTGTTTAAAATTTTAATTGTATGATAAACACAAAAACGTACGGTTGTTGGCTTTAAAGGCTTGCCTTGTTCTCAAGTGTTCTGTTTGACTTTGTGCTATTTAAAGATGCACTGAGATTGCAAAACTGTCCCCTGTTCACACATCATGGGGGCAGGGGCACACGCCCAGCAACAGGGACGCAGGGGGCGCTGTGGCTCCTCTGGGCGGCCCAACCTTTGAGCACCACCACATCCAAGGGCTACACAACAGGGTCTCGGGCTTGTTTTCAAAAGGCTGAGCGCCTTCCGCGTGTTTGCTGGTTACTCCGACTTCCTCTTCTGAGGACTGCCGCTCATTCCTTGCCTGTTTTTCTTTTGGATTCTTTTATTTGTAGGACTTCCTTAGAGTTTTGGGTATGAATCCTTTGCAAGTGTGCTGCAAAATCTTCTGGGAGTGTGTAGCCTGCCTTTTGTGAACTTTGTGACATCCTGTTGATTGGAAATTCTTAATTCTAACGCACTTAACTTTACCATTTTTGTACTTTTCTGTGTCTTAAGATACCTTTCCCTATGCTGCAATCACAAAGATAATCTTTCCTCTTACAGAAGTTTAAAAGTGTTTCCTTTTGATTCTCACATTTATCATCTGCATGATATACATTCTCCATCCTTTTTGTTTCCAGCTGTGTCTCCAATAACGCAAGCACCCTGCAGCAGCACACCGCTGGTCCTGGTGTGTTCAGTCTTCACACGTGGTGTCACCACGGACAGGGACAGGGCTCCTTGTACCACTGCTGTTTACTCCTCTTCTCCTGCCTGTAGTTATACAAATACTGCTCAGGATCCCATCTTACCGCCTCTACTCGATTTTCGTAAATTGTCCTTAAAGCTGTTATTTCTTTTAAATTATTTTCTTTGTGCTTTCTCTGGGGACGACGATGTTATTCTCTTTATCGGTCACCTTGGATTGATACCTACTGCCTCCCACAGCAGAAACGACAGCCTGACAACAGCAGGGCTCCATTCATGGCTCTTGCTTGGTGCTGTTGGTGGCATACATTTTACTTCTAAACTGGTATGAACTGCACCTTGTACAGATATTATTTCTGCTTTAAATAGTCTTTTATCTTCTAGAAATTAAGAAAAAATTTAACGTTTATTTTAGAGAGAGAGAGAGAGAGAGAGCACGAGAGCGAGCGAGAGGGAGCGCGCGCGTGTATGCAAGCGGGGAAGGAGCAGAGAGAGGGAGACACAGAATCTGGAGCAGGCTCCAGGCTCCGAGTTGTCAGCACAGAGTCCAATGTAGGGCTCGAACCCACGAACCGTGAGATCACGACCCGAGCTGAAACTGGACGCTTAGCCGACTGAGCCACCCAGGCACCCCTATCTTCTCGGAAATTTAGAGAAAACAACAGTCTTTCCCAGGGGCGGTTCCTGGGCTGACTCCCGGGCTTTCCCAACCCTATTTGGGCAAATGTACCAATAAATCCTATCAGCTTTTGTTCAACTGGGAATGTTTTATTACACAATTCGTTTGCAGGGGGACTTTTACTGGATGCAGTCTTCTGGACTGACAATTTTTTGAGCTTTCTACCCCATCGTTTCAGATGAGAAGTTGGTGGCTCGCTGTGATGCTGCCCGCCTGCATGTAACGTGCTGTTCTTTAGCTGCTTGTAAGACTTTCTCCGTTCTCAGTTGTCGACAGTTTTAACCACACTGTGCTTAGGTGAGGTAGTCTTTGAATTTACCCAGTCTGGGGTTTTTTCAGCTTCTTGGATCTGTAGATTGTTTTCTTACCAAATCTGGTAGGTTTATGACCATTTTTTTCCCAACATAATTTTTTTCTACCAGGTTCTCTCCTCTTTCTGGGACTCCAATTACACATCAGTTGGAAACTATCCTACAACCTCTTCTTCAGACTGAATAATTTCAATGATCAGTCTTCAACCTCAGTGACCGCTTTCTTCCACTACACCCAATCTACGGCCAAGCTCGTCTACAAGTCACCCACTTCAGATGCCTGCTCCCCTCAAGCCACAGATACTTCTCCAGTCCTTGTCTACAGGCTCTTGCTGCTTCTGTAAAGCCCTGAACACTAACCTCTTGCCTCTGCATTGGTGCTTAGCTTGGGCGCTGGCTCCTGTGAACCCATCAGCGAATGAGGTAAATGCGAGACTCACCCAACCCATCATAACACAGAGGATTAATTATAGCTATCTACAGGGGCGCCTGGGTGGCTCAGTTGGTTAAGTGTCTGAGTCTTGATTTCAGCTCAGCTCATCATCTCACAGTTCATGTGTTCAAGCCCCACGTCAGGCTCTGCACTAACAGTGCAGAACCTGCTTGGGATTCTCTCTCTCTCTCTCTCTCTCTCTCTCTCTCTCTCTCTCTCTCTCTCTCTCTGCCTGTGCCTCACCACTCCCTCTCTCTCTCAAAATAAACAAACTTAAAAAAATTAAAAAATAATAAAAATAAAAATAATTTTTAAAAAATAGCTATATTTATACACTAGTAGTTTCCAGATTGCAAAAACCACCAAAAATAAAGCAAAAGACTTTATAAACATAAGCTGGAAAAAATATTCGTAAGTATGAATAGCTATACACCAAAGTGTTCACTTTAAGACAAGTGAATTAAAATAGTAAAAAAATAAATTTCGTATATCAAACCATTTTCGTATATCAAACTGTTAATTAATATTTTTTAAAAACATCTCTAATAGTCGGCATTGGTAAGAGCAGACAGGAGCGAGTGCTCACATACTCTCGGTGCCCTTCAGAAAAAAATATAAAAAGCCTTAAAAATGACTATATATTTTGATCTAACAATTCCACACCCAGAAATATGTCCTAAAGAAACCAAACAGGGGCGCCTGGGTGGCGCAGTCGGTTAAGCCTCCGACTTCAGCCAGGTCACGATCTCGCCGTCCGTGAGTTCGAGCCCCGCGTCGGGCTCTGGGCTGATGGCTCAGAGCCTGGAGCCTGTTTCCGATTCTGTGTCTCCCTCTCTCTCTGCCCCTCCCCCGTTCATGCTCTGTCTCTCTCTGTCCCAAAAATAAATAAACATTGAAAAAAAAAATTTTTTAAAAAAAAGAAACCAAACATGTACCAAAACTTAGCTAAGAAAACGTTTTACTGAAGCACTGTGTATAATGGAAATTCAAAACTAAATATTAGGCAATAAGTAAATCTGACTAAAAACGATACCATTACGTTACATCATGAAATACAATGACAATATAATATGAAATACAATGCAGCCACTTAAAATAATGTGATAAGATAATATTTAATGACAGAAAAAGTGATAATTTGATGGAAAAAGGAAGCTCATAAAGTACTATCAACAGTGTAAGTTTTTTGTTGGAAAATTGTGTGACACTGTGAAAGACCATGAGATCGTTTTTATAGTTTTATCGTGGCTCTAAACAAATCCACGTGTAGGTACTCAACATAAAACTTGTCATTTTAGTCACCTTTAAGTGTACGAGTCAGTGGTAGCGTGCCACCGTGGGTGCGGACCCTGGAAGGAAGCGTGGGGTCCACTAAGAAGGGACGCCTGCCCTGCCCCGCCCCGCCCCACCCCACCCCTGGCCCCGCCCCCGGTATCCTTTAACTTACTTCCAGCGTCTAGATTTGATGACTCTGGGTCCTCACAGGAGTGGATCCTACAGGATGAGTGCTGTGATGGGCTGCTCTCACTCAGCACAACGCTGGTGCTGGGACTTCCTTCCCATTCGCAGCTGAGCGATGACCCACAATGCACACGGACCACTTTTCACTAACCTGTCCCCCCGCAGGGGGACACCTTGGCCGTTTCCACCTTCTCGCTTTGTGAACAATGCTGTTGAGAACATGGGGGAGCAAACACTGATTCATGCACCTGCTTTCAGTTTCTTGATTGGAACAGCTGGATCACATGGTAATTCTAAGTTTAAGTTTTTGAGGATCCACCACAGGTTTCCACTCAGCTGCACGATTTTACGTTCCTGCCAGCAGTGCACGAGGGCTCCAGTTTCTCCACAACCTTGCCAGCACTTATTTTCCGTGTTTAGATAATAGCTGCCCGAAGCGGGAGAGGTGACTCACTGTGGTTTTGACTTGCATTTCCCCGATGACTGGTGATGCTGAATATCTTGTTGTGTGCTAATTGGCCACTTATAGAGCTTCTTTGGAGGAACGCCTATTCAAACTCCTTGCCCATCTTTGAACTGGGTTGGACTTTTGTTATTGGGTGGTAGGAGTTCTTTATATATTCTGGATAGGAATCCCCTATCAAGATTTAGGACTATTTTTACCATCCCGTGAGTTGTCTCTTCACACTTTGGGATAGTACCCTTTGACAAACAAAAATTTTCAATTTTGATGAAGTTTATCTATTTTAATTTTATTGTCTGTGCTTTTGGTGTCACATACAAGAAATCATTGCCATATCCAATGAATGTTGAGAAGATTTTCCTCTATCTTTTCTTCTAAGAGATTTATGGTTTAAGCTCTTACATTTAGATCTTTGATCCATTTTGAGTTAATATCTGAAAACAGTCTAAAGTAAGGGCCCAACTGCATTCCTTTGCATGTGGAGATTCCCTTTTCCTGGTACCATTTGTTAAAAAGATGGCCCTTTCCTCCCACTGAGTGGTCTTGGCCCCCTCCTAAAGATCACTTTATCCATCTGAGGGTTCATTTCTGGACCATTCTGTCTTCACACCAGCACCGCGCTGTGTTGATTACGGTAGCTCTGTAGTAGGTTTTGAAGTCAGGAAGTGTGGGGCCTCCAGCTGTGTTCTTTTGCAGGGTTGTTTTGGCTGTTCAGGGTCCCTTGAGATCCGTAGGAGTTTCAGGACGCGCTTTTCTATTTCTGTGAGAAACTCGTTGGGATTCTGACAGGGACTGCGCTGGATCTGTGGTTCACTCTGGGCGGTACTGGCATTGTGACAATATTCACTCGTCCAACCCATGAACAGGACATGTTCCCATGTTCGTAAGTCAATTCTTTAATCTCTTTCAGCAATGTTTTGTGGTTTTCAGTCTGTAAGTCTTTCGTGTCCTTGGTTAAGTTTATTCCTAGTATTTTACTCTTTTTGATGCTGTTATAAATGGAATTGTTTTCTTAATTTCCTTGTTGGATAACTCATCTCAAGTGTATAAAAATATAACTGATGTTTCTGTATTAACTTTGTATAACTTCTCTGAATGCATTTGTTAGTTCTAGATTTTGGATGGGATTTTAGGGTTTTCTACATATAAAATCATACCATTTATGAACAGAGATCATTTTACTTCTTCTTCCCAATTTGTATGCTCTTTTGGAGTGGGGTGTCTAACTGCTCTAAGTTAAAGTCAGAAGAGGAAAAGCGTACAAAATGAAGGAGGCAGAGACTGGGCACGGCAGACTCCTTACTAGTTGCCGTGACTATCGCCAGGCACGGCACACCCAGTGCTCACTAGTGTTCTCCCAAATAGACCCGTGACCACGCAAGGAGAGCAGACAACTGCTTCTGGAGTACCAGGTGGACATCTGCCGGCTGCCAATTCCTGAAGCTGCTCCAACGAGGAACCGGCGCCGGCTCAGCTTTATGAGACATTTCGACACAAAACTGGAATGGGATTCAGACCAGGTAGCGTACCTTCGGGTCCACGAGGGCGCCGGCCTTGATGAGGTACTTCACTGCATCCAAATGGTTGTTTTCTGCCGCCTCCATCAATGGGGTCCTCTGGTCTTCTGAGCAGGTGTCAATGTTCGCGCCCGCCTGGTGACACAGGACAGTTCAGGTGTGGGGGAGCCGCCACGGTAGCCCCCACCTGGCTCATATTCAGACACTTCAGACACTTGCAAGTGCTAAGACCTCGTGAGCTACGTTAAAAAATCATTTCTAATGACCAACTATAACTGAGTCTTCAGAACCGAATTCAAAGACATGATTGTTCTATTATTGCCAAATCTTTAGTTCAAGAAGAGCATTTTCAGGGCCCCTGGGTGGCTCAGTCGGTTGTGTCTGACTTCAGCTCAGGACACGATCTCATGGTTCATGGGTTCGAGGCCCAAGTTGGGCTCTGTGCTGACAGCTCAGAGCCTGGAGCCTGCCTCGGATTCTGTGCCTCCCTCTCTCCCCTGCTCGTGCTCTGTCTCTCTCTCTCTCACACACAAATAAACATTTAAAAATTTTTAAAAAGAGCATTTTCATTTCCAACCAATTTGATAGAAAGTGTTTAAAGCACGTTAGTGACAACACCTTTAGAAATTAAAAAGAAGTGAAAACCTTCCAAAGTAGGCAAAGAAGGGATGTGGAAGGGACCGCTCAGTGGGGCTGGGCCAGGAGGCAGGCCGTCACCTGGCCTACAATGACCAAAGGACACTCTGGTTCAGTGACCTCTTTCTCTGGCTGTTTTAATGTTTCCCAAACAAAATAAGCAGAACCAAAACTGATCTCCAGTAGTATGTATTCTGAAGCAATTTCTAATTCTCCCAATAGAGCATGTACTTGGAAAACTAATGAGCTAGCAAGTACACGTAGATAAACTTCAGTCTGTGTGAAACTTAAGCCCCCAACTTTAAAATAGGTCGTGTGCTAGAAGCAAATCAGCTATCTCACAACTGAAACCTTTCTTCCCCATGGGGGAAAAACCTCCACCTTCTTAAACTGACATACCAAAAGCTAGTATTTAGTTTATAAAATACTTATTAGGAGAAGGCTAAGAATAGTATTGTTTTTGCTGTTAGCAATTAAAAACAAAAATAACAAAATGAGTGGGGCGCCTGGGTGGCTCAGTTAAGTGCTCGACTTCAGCTCAGGTCGTGTCTCACAGTTTGTGAGTTTGGGGCCTGTGTTGAGCTCTGTGCTGACAGCTCAGAGCCTGGAACCTGCTTCAGATTCTGTGTCTCCCTCTCTCTCTGCCCCTCCCCCACTCCCGTTCTGTCTCTCTCTTTCAAAAATAAACATTAGAAAAAAATTTTTTAAAAATGAGTTAAGAAATTTTTAAATAGACCCAGAGTGTTGCACAGGGAAACCAGCGAGCTGAGGTGACTCAGGGAGCCTCGAAGGAGACTTCTGCCAAATTCCAGAGGGCAGGATGGGGCTGTTGGCCACAAGCAGAGTTGAAAGTCAGGGGTCAGAGGACCAGGCCCTCCCTGAGATTTCAGGGGCAGGTCTGAGGACTCACAACTAGTTCCCAGCATGATTGAGCGAAAGGAGGAGCAAAAAGTGACCAAGCCCACACACAAGCACAGAGACCCTCACTGGAACACACAATCCAGAACCAACACCACGCCAGTCAGCCCGGAAAAAAGTGATCATCACCAGGAAAAGGTAGGGAAGACCGCGAGACAAAGGGAGGAGACAGAGAAAAGAGAGTCAAACCAGGAGATCCCCACGTGACTGACGGGATTCCCCCAGAGAGAATGGTGAGAACAGGGAAGCAGGTCCCCAGGGAAAAGTTCCAGTCCATCCAGCAGGACGGACTTAGTAGAAGCTCCAGGCCAGACACACCAAGTCCAGGCAGGTCCCAACCCCCACCCCTCTTCCCCAAAAGGCCCCTGTGAGAGCGTGCAGAGTGTGCAAGATCCTGTGTGGGTGTGTGCAGTCCATGGCAGTCCCTAGGCTCAGGGGTCAGTGCAACAGGTGTGGCTCTGTCCTTCCCCTCCGGGCTCTGTGACTGTTAGAACACCCACCTTTCTGTGTTAGAAGACACCTCATAGGCTCATGGCAGTAACACTAACACATGAAGGACAGGGCGACAGGCACCCAGAGCTGGGGAGCAGATGGAGGTGGCCTGTCAGTGGGGACACACACACCTGGACCCAGGACAGGGCAGCTGCTATGAGTGCCCAGTGGCAGGGGTGCCCACACTACGGACATCCCCAGTGCTGGCACTGGAGCTCTCCGTCTGCGCCCAGCACAGCCGCCCCGAACACACAGCCCCTGAGCTTGGGAGGTGCAGCTGAGGCCAGAGGGGCACACATTTCCTTTCGTTTAACTTTGTCATTTACATTCAAACAGCCACACGTGGCAAGGCACGCCACACTGCAGAGAACCGGGGCCCAAATGAAATAACTGCTGCTCCCAGTGAGACCCGAGGATGAAAATTAAACAGATGGGAAGGTATCAAAACCACTCTTCAAAGGCGCTCCTGGCTGGGAGAGGACACTTCTCAGACCCTGGCAGGACAGTAGCCCAGGAGAGACGGCGGTGGCTTTAGTGCTGCTCTGGGGCTGGAGAGAGGGCGCAGAGCCAGAGCCTGCCCGGTGGACACGGTGGGGTGGGAGACACCCCACAAAAGCGGAGTCTCCAGGGAACAACACTCTTGGACTAGGGCAAACTAGAAAAGCCCGCCTCATATCTTTCCTGGGGAATCTCAAGAAAAGCTCAGGTTCTAAAGGAAGAAAAATACACAAAATCACAGGCTCCCAAGCTCAGAGGGTGAGCAGCCTGGGCCAGTGAATTAAACATCAGGCTAAGAATCCAGGCAGGTGGAGCCAAGCCCTACAAATCAGGTCAGCCCAGAAGGCCACAGAAAACAACACTAAAAAGGGCTGGTTTTCCACAATAAGTAACATTTTATTTTGCAACAGTTTAAGACCCACAAGAAGCTGCAGACCAGCACAGAGCTCCTGCTCCCACTTGCTTTCCCAGGATGGCACCTCACAGGAGGGCAGCAGAGGCAGGCCCGGGGACCAGAGCTCAGGCACACTTCCTCCCTCAGTGGTCACGGGCACAAGGCAGGCTTCTGCCCTTGGACTGAAAGGCAGACACAGAAGAATCCCCACTGTGGGACTCCATGAGCACAAAGCTGAGAGGCAAACACGGGTAAGCCACATGGTTTGCGGGTGCTTGCAAGGTGGTCAAACCAGAGAAGTGCAGAGATGGGGGCTGTCACCATCAGAGGCTGGAGAGCCAGCCCCTCTGGCAGGGGGTAGGCTCTGTTGTGTCCTGACCTCGGGTGAGGTGGGAGCCATTTATGATTATTTATTAACAGGATGCTTATACCATAAGGACTTTTACTTTTTTTAATTTTCAAATGTTTATTTTTGAGATAGAGACAGATCGTGAGTAGGGGAGGGGCAGAGAAAGAAGGAGACACAGAATCCCAAGGAGGCTCCAGACTCCGAGCTGTCAGCACAGAGCCCGATGCGGGGCTCAAAGTCACAAACTGTGAGATCGTGACCTGAGCGAAGTCAGGCAGTTAACTGACTATGCCACCCAGGCACCCCTACCTTAAGGACCTTTCTGTATGCATCACACACACACGCATTCACACACACACTCTTTAACATAAAAAAAAAAAAAAAAAAAAAAAAAAAAAAAAAAAAGGGCCAGGGGCGCCTGGGAGGCTCAGTTGGTTGAGTATCAAACTCTTGATTTTGGCTTAGGTCATGATCTCAAGGTTTGTGAGTTCGAGCCCCAAATCGGGCTCTGCACTAACAGCACGGAGCCTGCGTGGGATTCTCTCTATCCATCTCTGCCCCTCCATGCTTGTGCGTGCTCTCTCTCTCTCTCTCAAAATAAACGAGTAAACATTAAAAACGAGAAAAAGATTTCTTTAAAAAAAAATTAAAAAAAAAAAAAAAGGCCAAAGAGAAAACAAGTCCTTTAAAAGGAACGACAAGCTAATTTCTTAAAAAGCAAGCATGGAAACTAGAAGACAGTGGAATCATTCCTTAAACAAAGCAAGAGAAATGAACCAGCAACCTAGAATTCCAAATCCAGGGTAACGTCTCCCAAGAAGCCCTCCATACCAGTCTCCGAGAGTGAAGAGAAGCCTGGGTGGCCCCCTCACTCAACCTCATGCAGCAAACAGACCCATTGGGGTGACCTGCCCCCACTTCCTGCTTCATCCCTGTCCTACAACAGTCCCACACTGTACTGGGCCTCCAGGCCACCCTCAGAGAAGCATAAGCCACACCCTCTGTGACTCCACAGGACAAGGATGAGAGGACATCCGGTTGGAGTACTGACTCCCAGCCCCCTCCCTCAGAGCACCAGCATCCGAAGTCACTGCCTCGATAGCCATGCCAGCTGCCCTTGACCTCTCTCCAACAGGCTTGTCCTCTGTCAGATTAGCTACTTACCACTGTCACTGCCAAGAACCAACCCTTGTGACCACTTTGGGAGGCCGCCTCGGCTGTCCCCAAGTCCTACCAGGCTTCTCTTGAACTTGCACCCGAGGCCTCCACAGGTCTCCCCGCCGGAGCTCAGCAGGCCAGCGCACCTTCCCTCCCTCGCTCCCCGGCACCTGCAGCTCCCTCTTCTCGCCTGTCTCAAGACCAAGGACACAACACTTGCACACCAGATCACAGAGCGACCTCTGGAGGCGACAAAGAGGAGTATGTAGCCTCCAAGTGAGTGAAGAGAAAGGAAATGAGAAAACTAAAACAAATATCAACCCAAAAGACAGCAACGAAGGAAATTTAAAAAGAAATATTTGAGGGTGCCTGGGTGGCTCAGTCAGCTAAGCGTCCAACTCCTGATTTCAGCTAAGGTCACGATCTCACGGTTTGTGAATTCGAGCTCCAAGTCAGGCTGTCAGCATAGAGGGATTCACTACTTGGGATTCTCGCTCTGCCCCGCCCTGACTCGCTCGCTCGCTCGCTCTCTCTCTCTCTCTCTCAAAAAAGAAAAAATAAATAAATGTTTAAAATTAAATGAATGAATGAATGAATGAATGCCAGAAATTACAGTAAGTATTAGCTAGACCAGAAGTTCCTATTAAAATACCAAGACTCTCACCACTGTTATTCAACACAGCGTTGGAAGTCCTACCCTCAGCAATCAGGTAACACAAAGAAATAAAAAGCATCCAAATCAGCAAGGAGGAGGCCAAACTTTCACTCTTCACAGATGACACAATATTGTATATGGAAAACCCAAAAGATTCCACAAAACAAAAAAAAAAAAAAAAACAAAACAAAACACTAAAACTGATTCATGAATTCAGCAAAGCCACAGGATATAAAATCAATGCACAGAAATCAGCTGCATTTCTATACACCAATAAAGAAATAGCAAAAGGGAAATTAAGGAATCAATCCCATTTACAACTGCATCAAAAACTATAAAATACGTAGGAATAAACTCAACCAAAGAGGTGAAAAGTCTATACGCTAAGTGCTATAGAAAGCTTATGGAAGAATAAAGACACAGAACAATGGAAAAATATTCCATGCTCCTAGATTAGAAGACAAAGTATTGTTAAAGTGTCGATACTACCCAAAGCAATCTACATATTCGGTGCAATCCCTATCAAAATAACACCAGCATTCTTCACAGAGCTAGAACAAATAATCCTAAAATTTGTACGGAACCAGAAAAGACCCCAAATTAGCCAAAGCAATCCTGAAAAAGAAAACCGAAGCTGGAGGCATCACAATCCTGGACTTCAAGACGTATCACAAAGCTGTAATCATCAAGACAGTATGGTACTGGCACAACAAAAGACACTCAGATCAATGGAACAGAACAGAGAACCCAGAAATGGACCCACAAATGTATGGCCAACTAATCTTGGACGAAGCAGGAATAAAGACAGTCTCCTCAGCAAGTGGTGCTCGGAAAACTGGACACCAAAACGCAGAAAAATGAACCTGAACCACTTTCTTACACCAGACACAAAAATAAACTCAAGATGGATGAAAGACCTAAACATAAGACAGGAAGCCATCAAAATCCTCGAGGAGAAAGCAGGCAAAAGCCTCTTCGACCTCAGCCACAGCAACTTCTTACTCAACACATCTCCAGAGACAAGGGAAACAAAAGCAAAAAGGGAACTATTGGGGCCTCATCAAAATAAAATGCTTTTGCACAGCAAAGAAAACAATCAGCAAAACTAAAAGGCAACCAATGGAATGGGAGAAGATATTTGCAAATAACATATCAGATAAACGATTAGTATCCAAAATCTATAAAAAAAACTTACCAAACTTAACACCCGAAAACCAAACAATCCAGTAAAAAAATGAGAAAAAGAACAGACATTTTTCCAAAGAAGACATCCAGGTGACTAACAGACACATGAAAAAGATGCTCAACATCGCTCATCATCAGGGAAATAAAAATTAAAACCACAACGAGGTACCACCTCACACCTGTCAGAATGGCTAACATTAACACCTCAGGCAACAACAGATGTTGGCGAGGACGCAGAGAAAGAGGAACCCTTTTGCACTGCGGGTGGGAATGCAAACTGGTGCAGCCATTCTGGAGAACAGTATGGAGGTTCCTCAAAAAACTAAAAATAGAACTACCCTACGACCCAGCAATTGCACGACTAGGTATTTACCCAAGGGATACAGGTGTGCTGTTTCGAAGGGGCACATGCACCCTCATGTTTATATGTTTATAGCAGCACTATCAACAACAGCCAAAGTATGGAAAGAGCCCACATGTCCATCAACAGATGAATGGAATAAGAAAATATGGTGTATATATATACAATGGAGGATTACTCAGTAACCAAAAAGAATGAAATCTTGCCACTTGCAACTACACAGATGGAACTAGAAGGTATTATGCTAAGCGAAAATTAGAGAAAGAGAAATATTATATGACTTCACTCATATGTGGAAGATGAACATATGGGAAGGGAAGCAAAAATAATATAAAAGGGGGGGCAAAACATAAGAGACTCTTAAATACAAAGAACAAACTGAGGGTTGCTGGAGGGGTTGTAGGTAGGGGGTGGGCTAAATGAGCAAGGGGCATTAAGGACACTTGTTGCAATGAGCACCGGGTGTTATACATAGGGGACGAACCACTGGATTCTACTCCTGAAATCATTATTGCACTATATGCTAACTAACTTGGATGTAAATTTAAAAAAATAGTAAATAATAATAAAATAAAATAAAATACCAAGATCATCACACTGAGTTTTTAACAAATCTACCAACATGCTACTTAAAAAGATACAAAAAAAACAGAGGCTCTTTGGCAAGCCACGAAGCTGGGAAGGGTCTGCAAGAACATTTTCAGGCATTAGGAATCTACCCCAACAGGTGTATCTACTGTAAGATACAAGTGCAAACACCAACGCAGTCGTGTCCTGCCCCGCCCGTGGCTGTCACTTCCATCGGCTCCGGCCAGAACCACCAGGGAACATCCCAGGTGCCCTGGCCGCCAGCACCTCCGGCTCCCACAGAGACATACATGCTCAGGAGACAACCTGTATGTGTGTTCCTCCTGAGACGGCAGCGTCTGCGGGGCACCCGACAGTGACAAGGCAGGGATCCCACCAGCATGTTATCACATTAGATATAAGCAAACAGGAATCGGGCATTTGAGGAAAACCTTTCAAAAATAAAGACCAAATGAACAGAGCAGCATAAAACTTCAAAATTCTCATAATATCTTCAAAGAAACAAGGGAAGAACAGAGGTACAAAAAAGGAACTCACAGGGTGCAAGAAAGATCTCAAGATGGGCCTGTACAGGTTAAAACTCCCCAGAGGAGCTGGAGGGTGAGGTGGAGAACACTGCCAGCAAGTGGAAGCGAAAATGAAGGAATGGTGCATGGCAGGAAAGGAAGACCAGAGAATTAGTCCATAAGGCCTAACGTGTAAACAGGGGCTGCAGGGGGCACCACTGGGCATGCAGACGGGAAGACAGCACCCAGAAACCCCAGAACAAGGGACAGGAACGTATGACGTACTAAATGCCCCAAAGGAGTCAAAAGACTGCTGCATCACAGTGAAATTTCAGACCAGTGGGTTAAAGAAAATTTCCTGAAGCTTCCGGAGATAAAGGATCAGACTGAAAATGTGGTCTCCAGGAGACAGGGAACCAATACAGGGTCAGAAAGGGGGTGTCCCAGAGAAAGAAAGCATGGGAGCACGCAACGGGCTTCCTGGTGACATGGAGACAAGGTGCAGTCTGTTGACAGGGTTAGGAATGAATCAGCAGGAGGCCGAGAGACAACAGAAACACAAAACGATCACCGCTCTCGGACGTGACGTGGCCAGCTCTGAAAGTACTGGCGTGACCACCCAACACAAGATCTCCCCACTCATCTCAGCAACACAGGGACATGACCAAATGAGGAGGACTGGGGGAGGGAGGTGCGCGTGCCTGGGCCAAGCCTTCCCACACTCCAAAGTCAGTAATTAATATTAAAAACTGGCTGCAAAATGGAAACGAAAATAACAAATCAAGAAACAGCTGTACAGCAGCACATTATTTTCAAACCCAGTGGTAAACGCCAGAGAAACAGCTTCCAGACTGCCAGCAGGGCCAGGGCGTGCCGGGACTGGAGGGACAGAAACACTGGTTTTCTGTTTAGACCATTCAGTGCTGTTTGACTTCCCAGCTCTCACAACTATGAATCTTGCGCAATTTCACTTGACAAAGGCAAGACAGAGCGTGTGGAAGGCTCTGCGGAGAGCCGTGCGTCCGACCTGGATCAGCATGTGGCAGATGTCCACGTGGCCGGCCTCGGCGGCAGCGTGCAATGGGGACCGCTTGTTCTGGTGCTCCATCTTAAAGTTGGGATCAATTCCATCCACTGTGAACACACAGGTTTCACCGGTTATTTCGGGTGCAGCCCCTGGCTCCCAGCACTTCAGGATGCTCATAAAGGCTGGCAAAGATACATGTAGACAACCACCAACGGCCAGCATCACACGATACCATCCCGTGTCTAGCTAAGGGCAAAGCCAGGCTCCAATTTCACCGCAAGACTCAAAAGAGAGTATGCTAGTTTCACACAAAATTCAACAGGTGGGTCTGTGGTTGGGAGTCGCCTAACGTTATAAATCCCTGCCCTCGCTGCTCCTAACCCAGAGGGGCTCCCTTGTGTGTTTTCAAGCACTCTTGCGCTCGGCCTCCCCTGGGCCCAGGCACCTGCTGAGCGCAAGGGCGGCAGGCCCACTGGGCAGCCTCAGACACATGTGGCTTGGTGCACACAGTGCCAGCAGGCCTGACACGGACACTTGGCCAACAGACCAACCAAAGAGCAGCCAAGCAACCTCAGCACCCCATCAAGCCTAGAAAGAAAACGATTAAAACCCCCACTTGGGGGTGCCTGGGAGGCTCAGTCGGTTGAGTGCCTGACTTCGGCTCAGGTCATGATCTCGCGGTTTGTGAGTTCGAGCCCCACTTCGGGCTCTGTGGTGACAGCTCGGAGCCTGGAGCCTGCTTCAGATTCTGTGTCTCCCCCTCTCTCTGCCCCTCCCCCACTCACACTCTGTGTCTCTCTCCTTCAAAAATAAATAAACATTAAAAAAAATTTTTTTTAAACCCACTTTGGTCAACATTAAATAACTTACATTTTTAGCACAAACTGTTAAGTTTCTTTTTTTGACTGTCAAGTAAAGGGATTTTTTAAATCCCTTTTGAACCCAGAGGAACCAACTCTTGAGCTGTGAGCTCAGAATCAAATTACTGCCCCTTCCTTGGCCGGAGACAGAACTGCGAAGGGTCTCGAAGCATCAACCGGAAGATATCAACCATAAGGTGCATCAAACGTAAGACGTATGTGCAGACATCACTGTCAGTGGTCTTGCTCTGCCCACAGCTGGCTTACACCAGCACAGGCCTGGCACTCGCCTTCCTGCCGTCAGCGCACAGCCGGCCCCCAGCTCGCTCATCTTGCTTTTTCTGATTCTACATCTCCTCTTGATTTAATTATATGCCTAATTCTTTTTTTAGATGAGAAATTCACAGGAAATATTTCTACTACTATGAATAACAGGATACGAATGTCATGAACAAGAACTGAAATGAGGGGCGCCTGGGTGGCTCAGTCAGTTAAGCGTCCGACTTCGGCTCAGGTCACGATCTCACGGTTCATGAGTTCGAGCCCCGCGTGGGGCTCTGGGCTGACAGCTCAGAGCCTGGAGCCTGCTTGGGATGCTGTGTCTCCCTCTGTCTGCCCCTCCCCTGCTTGCACTCTGTCTCTCGCATTGTCTCAAAAATAAGTAAACATTTAAAAAAAAAAAAAAACTGAAATGAGAGAAATGAGAGACAGATAAAGAGAAACAAAGTAAGAGCCTCCTCCCGAGAAGAGGTACCAGCAAACTGCCACCTGCTCCTGGGGCCACCAGGACAGGCACCAGCCCCAGCTCAGGTGCAGGCCACTTACCCAGCATGAGCAGCACTTTCTGCAGCTCCCCTTGCCTGGCGGAGAAATATAGCTGCTTCGGATGGAAGCGAAGCTTCTTGGGTCTGCGGGGAAAGTGTGGGACAGCTGTGACCCCCAGGCGACCCCACCCTGGCTCCTGGCCCACCTGCTGCCACACACACACATGCATAGGAAGCTGCAGGATGGGAAGACCTGGATGACATCCACCTGCTGATGCCCCAGGGTCAAGGGCACCAAACTCACCAGGCTCAGGCAGCTCCCAGTAAAAACAACAAAAATGAGCAACTATCTTCTTCATCCACATCACACCTGGCCCAGCCTGCCCCCTTCAGCAGTACAAAGTCTGGGCCTGGTGAGTGGGACAGGGGAACACAACAGTCACCAGAACACCAGGGCCACAGACGAGGCTGGACACTAACAAAGCTGAAGTTACGGGGGACCTGGCGATGTGTCCCAACACCTGAGCTTTCCTCAAAGCAAGAGTAACGAGATGCATGCCCCTTCCAGCACAGGCACGCTTCCCCAGGGGAGGACACCTGCCTGGTTCCTAGGTCACAGACTCAGGGTGCTCCTACAGGGTTGTGCTATCTGGGAGTTGATCTGTAAGCCTGAATGACCACTTGATTCAACCCTTCATTTCACAGATGAGGAACCAGTCAAGTGGCATTTGCTCCAATGTCCCGAGGTCAATGCCAAGGGTTAACAACATCCAGGGGAAACATTTGTAAAAGCCTCACCACGACTGTCCTCACTTATGACTTTAAGGATGTCACCTTTTGCTCTTAGTATATTGAACAGCTTGCAATAATTTCCTGAAACAGTATAAAAATATGTGAATTGTCCTGATGAACACCATCAGTCAAAAAGCTGATGGATGTTACCAGGGCCTCCTTGGGAATGCCCCATGACCCCATGGGGATACCCTGTGACCCTCAGATGGTACCCTACTGGATGCAGACACCTAGGAAGTGCAGCCACAGCAGTACTGGAAGCAGTGGGGGATTTAAAGACGTGCGCGCAAATGGCCCAGTGGCTGACACAGAGGGAAGAAAATCTGTAGGAAGGAGCGTCCAGATGTGCAGATGTCAGTGGGTCAGGCCCTGAGCCATCTGAAAATACAAACTGATTCTTACTTTTCCGAGTCTAGAGCGATCAGAGCACTTTCCAAGGTCTCCTTCCCTGGTCCCTGGGAAAGGCCGGGGGCCGGCTTCACCAGCCCCGCAGGCCCTGTGGGGTCGAAGCCCTCGGCTGCCTGGGGGGCCGTGCTCTGTGGCTTGCCGTCCTCCAAGAGCGATGGTCCAGCAGTGCTTCGAGGGTAGGAAACAGATAACATGCTGAATGTTAGACACGTGAAAAACTCCGCTTCTTGTGGAAACCAACGAAAACACAGAACATGATTCACTCAGACCCTTCTAGCTATGCTGCTCTCTGAGCATGAAAATGACTTCAGACTCACTTTCTATTTAGTTCCTTGGATCAAAGAGCCCAATTCAAGGGCAAATTCCCAGAAAAAAGTGACATTCAAAGCAAGGGAAACTTCTCCAGGGCTCCCAGGACCACATTCAAGTTTGCTTTTGTGAATGAGCTTCAGGTTGGATCTATCAAACCCCACCGCTCTCCCCAGGGGGCAAAAATTCCCCTGGAAGTCTGATTCAAAGTATGTTAAATTTATACATTAGCAAAAAGAAAAACAGGAAGAAACTGCCCTCCTCCCAATATTCATTTTGATACATCTACAATTCAAGTCTCTCTTTTTTTTTTTTAAATGTTTATTTATTTTTGAGACAGAGAGACAGAGCATGAACAGGGGAGGGTCAGAGAGAGAGGGAGACACAGAATCCAAAGCAGGCGCCAGGCTCCGAGCTTGTCAGCGCAGAGCCCGATGCGGGGCCTGAACTCACGGACCGTGAGATCATGACCTGAGCTGAAGTCGGACGCTTAACCGACTGAGCCACCCAGGCGTCCCCAAGTCTCTTTTAAATGACCCTCAACAAAGTTTCACTTTTCTCTGTATCAGTATAATATCTGTCATATTACATACTCCCAAAATGAACTATTCCCTTAAAAAAATTCTTTTCTGGTTACCTAGTGCCTTCAAAATACAATTTAGTAATAAACTGCAGCAGCTGGAGCTAATATTTCATATTATACCCATGTGTGACACATGTATGGATGTGTATGGACACACGGAGGGACACAAACGTGTATAAGCACATATGGGGCACGGATGCAGACGTGTGCATACACACAGGCGCGAGGGCGCAGACACACACACACAGATGTGCAGGGGTACAGACGTGTACAGACACACACAGTAGTTAGCACTCAGAGACACACACGTTTCCAGGAGAGCTGCCCAAGACTCTGCTGGGCACGTACCTGCCTGTGGTGGTGTCGGCCCTGCCCTCCGCCAGGGAGCTTTTGTCCTGCCCAGGGGCCAGTGTCACGGTAGAGGTTGTGTCCGCTTTTGCGATGGTCACCTCTTTGGCCTTGGAGATCTCCTCCCCACAGTGGGGACAATAGCTGGCATTATTGACTCGAGAGGCACAGTCTTTGTGGAAACGGTGAGAGATGCTGCTCTCAGGCTGACATTCCATAAAATTACCCTAAAAATGGGAAGATGAAAAATTATTTTTTAAAATTAGGGCTAACACGCATAAAAGTAAACACAGTGCTCCTGAGCCTGCACATGGCATGGGGGTGCCCAGAGGCCAGTCGGGGCCCCCAGTTCCTGGCTATGTAAGTGGGAGACCTGCATCCTACAGCCCTGAGGCGGGGAGGTCACCTGACTGCCCCCCACACCTCCAAGGGCCACGGCCTCACCCTCCAGCAGTTCTAACCAGAGGAGGGAGGCCCCGAAAGACCAGGCCCCAAGAAGGACCCCTGGAGTACAATCCAGGAACAGAATCGTGGAACAGAACATCGGGAAAACGGTACTCTGCAGCAGATTACCCAGCACCACCATGGGGGCACTTCAGGAAAACCCCTGATGGCCTCAAAAGGACTCTCGCTGGCACCAAGGAAGGTAACCCTCCAGCAGCATGAGAAGCAATGAGAGGAGGGCACTCTTGCCGGGAGCTAATGGACATAGAGAAGCAGTGTCCCTCTTTTTCTTAGCAGAAGCAACAAAGGACACTAAAGACAAGGGCACACAGATGTGAAATCCAAAGAGCAGCCACTGTAAAGAAGCTCCTGGCCCAAGTGGGTGTCTCAGCCACGGGCCAAGTGAACCACAGGGCTCCTCGCCTTCATCCAGGCACCGTAGGCACCAGTGCACACAGGTGTGTATGGAACGAACAAGACCGTAACCACCGAGAGATGAAGGCAAAGCCAAAGGTGAGGCAGGCCCTGTCCAGGAGAAAGGCCGCCGTGTGTTCAGACAAAGTGAACAGGAGGAGAGCGGAGAGTGCCCGGCTCACATGCCCCCATGGTGCCTGGGAGGCCAAAGGCTCACAAGCGGCAAAAAAGGGAGCGTACGCAGGGAGGGACCCTCCAGGCGGGCCCCCAGATTCAGGAGCTTCGGGAGGCGTTTGCCACAGCTGTCAGCTAGTGGAGGGAGGCAGTGAGCGCTGGTGCCAGGCTGTGTAGCGGGGCACTCGCACGGCTGGCCGGGCACTCACCGCTGTGCAGAAGTAGCCGCAGCCAGGACAGCACTGGTGCTTCACCATCCGGCCCCGGTGGTCTTCACACAGCACCAAGAGCGGCGCTTTGCTGGATGGGCGCATCAGCTCGTGCTTGACCACGCTGTTGGTGCACCTGCCCAGCTGCAATCAGACAGGACCAGGGTCAGCGACAGGGCCTTCGGGGAGGGGTCTGGCAGGTGTGAGTCCAAGGCAGACTCTGAGGGCTCCCGCGTAGGGATGGAAATGCAGAGGGCAGGCAGGGCTCCATCCTCTGCACATCCGCCAGAACAGAACAGTGAGCTTGATGACTGGCCACACACACAGTGTCCGTGGAGTGGGTGGTTAACTTGCCAAAACGAGGAAAAAGTCTTGGGCAAGCTGGGGTCTGGGCCAGGTACTGAGGAAAAATGGGACTTACGCCAGGCCGGATGGAAAGGATGTTGTGGGTCAGTAATGGGACCTCACTGTGAATCCACAGAACCTATAAGCAGTCATGATGGCCAGAGCAAAACACCAGAGAATGGGCTACTGCACAGACGACGGGCCGAATGTGGCCCAGGTGCACCCCCGTAGCAGCCCACCTCAGCCTCCGAGGAGACACCCATGCCCTGCCCAGCGACTGCTCAGCTGACCAGGCCGCCCCACAGCAAGGCCCAGACCCTCCTTCCCCGACCGACATGTGCCCGAGTGGGGGAAGCAGAGACAAAGCACAGACACCAAAGCAAATACGCGGAAATCAGAAGCAGTCTGGGGAGTACAAGCCGGGGCAGAAAAAGAATGTGCAAGAAACTCACCGGCGCCCCTAGAGAAACAGACCTTGTGTCCGTTCTCACATTGGAACAGGACACTATGAAGGAAGACGCATGCTCAGGGAACAAGAGTGAGCTCTCAGAAATCAGAAAAGGTAGAAGAAATGGAAATTTCCACAGAACTGGTGGAAGACAGATGGGAATTTTGCAAAACTAAAGCAGAAAGACAAAAATGTGGAAAATAGAAGAAAACTGGAAGCTCCATCTAGAAGACCTAAAATGAAGGGAAAACAGAGAAAAGAAAAGGATCAATGAACAAGGGCAACAGGTTTCCAGCACGAAGGGCACGCGTGTCCCTTCTACAGGGAGCCAGTGGCAGCCCAGGACAGCGGCACGCCCAGAGGAGATGGCCTAACCGCCAGCAAGGACTGCATGGGCCCCGCACAGCAACAACCCAAACGAAGACGAGTGATTTCAACAGAAAAAGGAAACCGTGTCCAACCTAGACTTCTGTCCTGAAATGAAGCATTTCCAGAATACAGAGTCTCCGATATTTATCTCCCAAGCCACCTTTCGTAAGAAGCTACTGAAGGTTATGCACCGCCAAGATGAGAAAGCTATGACCCAGAGAGACTGGATATGCTGAAAACACCTATAGAAATGTGTAATTCTATCACTCTAGGACTGAATTTAGAATGGGTACAAAGACAATGAAAAACGAGAAAATTATTAACTCTGAGAAACATAAAACGTTGAGGAGGAGAATGAATGTACTCCAAGCACAATGCTGGCTCAGTTGTGAACGTTGCCATCGTGTGTTATGAAAACCACAAATACCGTTTTAACCAAAACTGAGGATAGAACGCAGACTGCAGGTGGGGCGATGAGAAAGAAGAATTAATTAAAAGGTGAGCACCTCTCCCCCGGTCAGAAACCAGCAGGCAGTGTCTCCTAAGGAGAGGGTCAAGGAATGACAGCAGAAAGTGAGTCATGTAAAATTATGGAGAAAAACACAAGGAAAAATTAAAAGAAGTCACAGTGGCTGCCCCAGGGGAGGGAGACCGGGAGAGCCACAGCAAAGAGGTGGCACAAACACACATCAGGAGTTCTGCGACGGACACACAGTTAAGCAGACACCTGACAACATCACGGACATTTACGGTTGTCACGAGATGAGATGCTGCTCAACACCCACCCCACACAGCACAGACCCGCACAGAGACTCATCTGACCCACAGCAGCAGCGGTGCTATGGCAGAGGGACTCTGCTCAGGAGTCTGAGCACAGGACCAGCAGCCAGAGCAGGCGGCACGAGCAGACTGGGAATGTTAGGAAAGTCAAATGAAGATGCTAGAAACAACAAAATATGGAAACAGATGAATGCATTTGACTGGCTCATGAGTATGTATACTCAACAAGGAAGAAAAAGTCACTGAATTGAAAAAGGTCAATGTAATTAACCCAAACCTAAAATAGAAACAGCAAAAAGAGCAGAGCACCCACCAGCTGAGCCAATGTCAGATAACCTAGCACGCATGATGAGAGAGCCAGAAACAGGAGGGCAGGCTGGCCGAGAAGCACAGGGCTGCCAGGTGAGGAGGCTCTGGGACGAGCAGGTGCCAGATCAGAGTCCAAGAGGCTCAGAGAAAGCAAAGGAGTATAAACACTGAAAGAGAAAAACAAAAGAGCAAAACCATCCCACCCAGGCCCAAAGACAAAGAGAAAACCTCGGAGCAGCCAAAGAAAAACACCACAAGCAAAGGAACAGAAGTCTGAAGACGGCCAGCTTCTCGTCAGGAGCCAGGGAACACGGCACGGGAGCGGCATGTGTGGGTCCTGAGAGTTCTCTGCCCATGAAAATCTCCCCCAAATGAAGGCAAGAAACAGATATTCTCAGGCACACAGAAGGGAGAGAACTCACTGTCGCCGCAGACCTGCGCCATGGGATGGCTGCAACGGCAGGGTCCCGGACACCGTCTAAACAGAGGGAGGAGCCCTGCCTGCATAGGGGCTAAATGAAGGTCAAGCAGAGACTACTTTTATGCTTAACCAGTCTGAAAGATAATTATTTAAAGAAAAACAACAGCAATGTACTGCGGGTTTTTAGCATATATGAGATTAAAACATACACCAAAAGATGGGAGGGAGGATTTGGAACCATGTCACTGTAAGATTCTCACACCACATCAAATGGTGTGGCATCAGGCAGAGGTTAGAGATGCAGCCTGGAAACCCAGGGCAATCGCTGCGAACATCACAGAGCCAATGGTGGGATAAACTGCAATCATAAAAAAATTCAATCCAAAAGGCAGAAAATAGAGAAAAATGAGTAGCCGATGACATAAATCTTAACACCATTAAGATGTCAGGGGCACCTGGGTGGCTCAGTCAGTTAAGCGTCCGACTCTTCAGCTCAGGTCACAATCTCACAGTTCTTGAGTTCAAGCCTCACATCAGACTCTGCACCGACAGCATAGAGCCTGCTTGGGATTCTCTCTCTCCCACCCACCCCTCCCTCTGCCCCTCCTGCACTCTAAATAAATAAATAACTAAAAACAAAGACTGATTCCATACAAGAGTAAAACCCTACTACACACTAAAGAAATCCACTTTAAATTTAAAGACAAAGACAGGTGAAAAGTAAAGGACAGGGCATGTGCCCTGCAAACACTCATGAGAGGAAAGCCAGGGTGGTTACGTTAGTATCAGACAAGTGAGATCTCAGCAGATGTGCTTCCACGGGGCTGCAGAGGGACACTGCCGAGGGACATATGTGCACGCAGCAACAGGGTTCAACACACAAGAAGCCACACCAATGGGTCCAGAAGGAGAAACCCACAACTGTGGCTGAAGAATCCACACTTGTCCCTCGGCAACAGAACCGATGGACAGAGTCGGCAAAGCACAGAAGACCTGAACAGCAGGTTCCTGGCAGCACAGCAACAGTGGTCACATGATTGTATGCATTTGCCAACATTCAGAAATACACACAAAAAGGGGACTTTTACCATGTGAAGTGTGCTTCCATAAAGCTGCCTGACAAGTAAAAAAGACAAATGAGCTTGTTTTGGGAAGGACTGCTAGCAACTAAAGACACGCAGACCACCCAGACAAAAACAATTTTTGGGAAAACAGCAGTGGCCTAAGAATTTCCTGGAATCCCACATAAAACTGAGCAACTAGACTGCAAAGCCACAAGTCACAGACTTACTTACTACAACAAAAGCAAGCTACCACAGCTGCAAGACGCAAACGTCTGGAAGCAGACACAGACCCCGTTTAGCTACAAGACGTGTGTGATGCTGGTGTTGGGGCAGAAAGAGAAGAAAGACCAAGGCAGTGTCTCTGGGAAGCAGGGAGGACTAGGGGAGGGCAGGCTGAGACCTGGGGCCAGTATGCTGCAGCTTCCAGAAACTCTCAAAGCCCACCACCAGAACTCCTGCCTGCCCAAGGCACAAGGACATCAGGGAACAGGTCGGGGACGAGAGGATGAAAGAGATAAAGCCAGTGCTTCTCATAATCTTTGGTTTCAGGGTTCTTTGTGTTCGTGCACTATTAAAAACTATTAAGGGTCCCGGGATGCTTGAGCAGCTTAGTCGGTTAGTATCTGACTTTAGCTCAGGTCATGATATCATGGTTTGCAGGTTCAAGCCCCCCATTGGGCTCTGTGTTGTCAGCTGGGAGCCTGGAGCCGGCTTCATATTCTGTGTCTCCCTCTCTCTCTGCCCTTTCCCCACTCGCGCACGCATGCACACTCTCTCTCTCTCTCAAAAGTAAGTAAGCATTAAAAAAACAAACTATTAAGGGCCCCAAAGACCTTTTGTCCAGGTGGGGTATATCTGTTGACATTTTGCCACTGGAGAAATTTAAAACTAATTTTAAATTTTAATTTATTTAAAAATAGCAATAAACCTATCACGTTAACATAAAGAACATTTTAGTGACAAGAGCGGCGCTGTTCTATATTGTCTATAAAACTCTTCGAATACCTGGCTTAATAAGAGAGCTGGGCTCTCCATCCACTTCTGCACTCAGAGCAGCTACACCAAACTCTACAAGGGTAGTTTCATAAATGCTTTGTTGCTATGTGAGCTCTCAAACCACTGTCCACACGGTTTCAGTACTATTATGTTAAAATACACCATGTTGCACTTCGGATGACTCTGTAACACTATGGAAATTATGAATTCCAGGAGTTAAACAGAGATTCTCAATGCATAAAATGCCAGCATATACTTTGTGAAAAAGATCAGTGAAAAGACACATAACTTTTTATTATCATTATGAAAATAGTCTTGACCTTCCAACTCCACAAAAGAGTTCAGCACAGAGAGGTCCCACACACCCATGCCAAAGATAGGGTAATCTGAGCTTCAAGAATAATTATAACACATAGAATTAAAACCCATCGAATATGTTCAAATACATACATTCATTAACAATATTATAAAAGAAAGAACTGGTCAACCTCAGATGACCAAGACCAAATTTATGATGTGAAGAGTGGGAAGAAACAGAGAAGGGCTCTCAGGACCCTGCGATCCTCTAGGAGATGTCTGCTGGGGGATGGAACAGATGGGAAGATAGGCCCCTCTACACCACTACCCTAACTGACAAATGAACAACACAGGACAGACAGACCATGGCCGTGCTGAAACCTCTGAGGAATTAGTAAATACAGACATCAAGAGTAAGCAGCCGCTACCATCAGAAAAAGAGACAACCAGACGTTCTGTACGTCTCGTCCCGGTCTGGTCTGTCTCTGTGGCAAGCTGCAGGTGAGCAGGGAGGACACAGAGCCAGCGGACAGCACTGTGAGTGGGAGGCACAGAGTCCAGTCGAGGCAGCCATGTGGCCCGGGACTGTTCCACAGGTAAGTTGGTAGGAAAAGAAAATAAGGGGGATTATAGATAAATTAAAAGGCAAAAGGCCAACAATGTCTCCAAGTTCACGCCGGGCAGAATGAGACTATTCGGAACATGCAGGCAAGGTGAGCACTGTGGAGGGCAGGCTGGGGGTCACTTGGGCCCAGGGCGAGCCCGAACCTTGGTGGCAAGCTACCAGAGTGCTCGCCCTGGACACACTCATTGGGCCAAACATCTGTCTTATATCATTTTCTGGATCTATGCTTCACTCTACAACAACAAGGTTTACAACACATGGAATACAGAAAAGACCATGAGTCCCTAAGATACTAAAGGAAAGGAGAGGAAGGGAGAAACAACCAAGCCCCTGGGACCATCAGGGTACCAACTCCCCACTATGAAGAATGAGGAAAAACAACAAAAAAGACCACGTGGTTATCTGCTCTGTCCATCGAGTATAGAGTGTGTCTGGGGTGCCAAACAACCTTAGTTGGTTAGATGAGGGATGCTCTCCTGTGCCCAAGGGTCCAACCAGAAGCTGCAGAGGTATGGCAAGCCTGCATCCCACCAATTCTACTGTGCTTCTGGGGTCCTGCCTTAGTCCTGTCACTGCAGCGGAAGTGAGCTTGCTTGCTTACTTCGTGGTCCACGCTTTCCGTAGCCATACACTGGTTGTTGGCCAGAGTAGTGATCTCTCGGCTTTTCGGGGTTTCCATTCGGCAGCTGCAGAGGGGCACTTCCTGAAGGCCGTCCGTCTCCACCAAGTCAGGACCATTGGCCAGCCCTAAAGTCACACAGACACACATGAGCATCACTAATAACACAGTGCATTCCCAGACGGGCGTCCACTATACTCAGTGGCACAAAGTCCCCACCTCAAGACGCAGTCTAGAAACTGAACAATTACATAGTCTTCGCAGAAACCTCACGTGGAAGGAAATAAAACAACGCCAATTACTTGCCAGCACGAGCAGCACCCCATAGCAGGAAGGCCCACCCGCGGGTGGAGCGCCCACTGCTGGCGGGGCAGGGCGGGAACCTCTCCCACCAGCATAGCACCTGCCAGGCCCCTAAGGATTCCCTGCTAATCCACGTTCTCAGGAGCCAGGACCTAAGTTCAGAGAAAGACTATACCTTCCTCAGCTACTCCTAAATCTTTTGGTTTTCACACAAAAAAGCATACGTGTTGAGACCTTGTTTTCCTCACCTTGGTTTTAGAATTGCTGCCACAGAAACAAACATTCAGTTCCATTTGGGAGGGTTTCTTTTCCATGTAGGACACTTATCGGACCGAGGAGGGAAGAGCTGAGGGAGGCTGGGCCAGTGGTGAGAGTACTGATGAGGGTGGCACTTCTCATCCCCAATTCACGGGGAAGACACTAGATGAGCAGTGCTGGGGTGGGGAGGGGGGCCGCAGCCCACATCTGAGCGCAGCCAGAGCCAGGCCGGCCTCGGGGGTGGGGTGCAGGCAGACCCCTCACTCCGACCCGGCTACAAGGTCTGGCTGCTTCCACAGGAAGACACATTTCGAGTTCTCTTCTTGTGAGACAGCCAAAGAAGAAAAATGGCCTCTTACTGCCATACCTCAGAGCAGGCCCCCATGGGGTTGGAGGACATGCCCTCACTGCCTCACTACCCCTGCGTGTAATCCAAGGCTGGCCCTTACCAGGAGAGTCAGGATGCAGGTCTTCCACCACTGGCCAAGTGTCTGGGTCACCTACACTCCAAGACCATGACACCTGTCGTTCGTGAGGAGAGGACACAGGCAAACGGCGAACTGGAACTAACGTTAGAACCGCTACAAGTTGAAAACTGGGAGAGCCCTGGCGGAGACTCTGCTCGGCAACTAGATTTTCAAATGAGGAAGACACAGGCGGTGCAGGGGCCCAGCCAGCATGGCTGAGAAGGCCGAGGGTGGGGTGAAGACCAGGCCTTCGGATTTAGTTTCCCATACACATGGACAAGACAGCAGTGGTTCAGATGCCTCCTGAACGTGAGATGTGCTCCTGTCTCCAGCAGTGGGAACCACCAGGGGTACCAGGTGAATGGCTCCAGAGAACCCCACCAGGGTACCCACTCCCACTGAGCTCTGGCTCCCCCCAAAATCCCATCACCCACGTCTGGCTTCCCCTCCCATCACCTGCTGGGACCCCAATGTCACTCAACCTCAACTCGGCAGAAAGGGCAGCAAAGATGCCTAGAGAGACATGCAGGCAGTGAATTCTGATGGGAAATACTCTCCACGCTCAAGCCTGGGCCATCTGGACCCATGACCCAGAACCATCACCTGCCCTCCCTCTGCACCTGTCACAGAGCACGCCCCCTGACCCCAGGCCTCCAGGGAGCCTGAGGCACTCAGTCCCTCCAGTCCAGCCTCAGGCTCCACAACTGCCTCCCTCGAGTGTCCAAAACTCAGGCTCTAAAATAAATGTACACATGCAAATGCAACTTGTGTCTTCCATGTGCTGATTCTCTCAACTAAAAGTATGACTTTTGAGCAATCACTGACTTATTAGTGAGAAGTTACCAATCCTATCAAGTTTAGAAAGTCAACTTACAAAATGTCATGGAATCTCAGGAACCCTCCACTGTCTTCTCCTACTTCTCCAGCTTGGCTCCCACCAGTTTGGCCCTTACTTTTACCAGAAACAGAACATAAGCACACGAACACACAACCTCCCCACTGGGACAAGCCCAGGTCACTCCACGAGTGAGCGACAGGAATTTCCACTGTGCTCTTCACCTGCCTCCCCACTGGGCCACAGCAGAGGAGCAGTCTGATTAAAGGAAATACTATTTCCAGCTTATATCCAAATCTAACTTCCTGAAACAAACTTAGAATCAGGTTTAGAAAAATGATCCTTCGTGTGGAAAGAAAGCACGAGGTGACTATGCTGACAACTTTATGATATTACAGAGATGCTGTCTGCTCCATTTGGTGCAAGAAGAAAGATGGTTCTCTGATGGACAAGTCTACAACTTGCGTTTTTGGCTAAAGGTGTGATTTCCCACACTAAAGAGGTGATCAAAATTCTTCTAGCATTCAAAACCCTAAAAAGCTAGTTATCTGTCCTCAGAAGACTGACAGGTTAAACCCCAACAGCAGCACATGACCCACAGCTTCACGGTCCACATGGGGTGTAAGTAACTTGGGGATTTCACATTGTAAAGAGATTTTCCAAAATAGTCAGCGATTAGTTACTTTTCACTGATGAAAGACTTTGAAATGGTTCAAGAAGATGAGGCAGCGGTGGGGAGAAAGCCCTGCACAACCAGGGCCGGCTGGCGGGAGAACTCCAGAGCAGCAGGGGGCCACAGCTGCGCCCACACCCTCACAGCCCAAACCAGCACTAGGTGTACCCTTTGTTTCAGCACAGAACGGACCTGGGCACCAATCACAATCAGAGTCAGAGAAGATGACAAAGCCACACTATTGACAGTTTTAGCACCTGTACGTTTCCTGAGTCAGCAGGGCAGGAAGACACCTTTCCATCAGGAGCTCTACGTAAGAACGTGTCTGGCTGACAGAGGGAAATGGAAGCCATGACCACCAACAACCTGATCTTGTGTGAGATGTGTCACTCCAGTGCTGCGGGTGACCAGGCAAACACGCCCCTGAGGGTCCACTCAGCCACCTTTTAGGGATGCAATTAATCAAACATTCCGTTACTACCCACCAGGGGTCGTCACGTTAATACAAGGCCACCCCCAGCAAAAGCAAGATGGTGCCTGGTCTGGTCATGGCACCGACGTTCACCTTCTGCGTGTGAGGGCAGCGTTCCCTTGACACGGAGATCCAGGGAGTCCAGAGAAACTTCCATGTACCCCGTGCTGTCTCCTGGTGCCGTCTGCTCTGTGCTTCCTGAAGATGACGTATATGCTTCAGAACCTGCATTCAAAACGGACTCGTGAAACACTGCACCGGGGCCACGCCTCTCCCGCAGAGACCACGGAGAATGCTGATTAACCCATTCAAGACAACAAACTCAAACCCAACCACTGCCCAGGCCGCTGAAGCCTCGTTATTATTTTCTTTCCTGTGCATCCTTCTGCTAATTTCCCATGTCCACAGACTGTTCATGGGAGGAGGGGGAGCTGTATCAAGAAAAATGAGGAACTGACATGTGAAAACATCTTTCTCTGGAATTACATCAAGTTAGGTAAAAACTGATCAAATAATCAAGGAAACAGATAAAAACATAGTAAATAAATGTCCTGTAAATACTACTTTAAAAAAAAACAGGGGTGCCTGGGTGGCTCAGTCAGTTGAGCATCCAACTCTTCATTTCAGCTCAGGTCATGATCCCAGGGTTGTGGGATCGAGCCCCGTGTTGGGCTCTGTGCTGAGCGTGGAGTCTGCTTGGGATTCTCTCTCTCCCTCTGCCCCTCCCTTGCTTGCAGTCTCTCTAAGATAAAAAATTTAAAAAAAAAAAACAAACAAGCTTCAAAAATAAGCACAAAAATCTGATTTGCAGGTGTGAAAGACCAGCTAATAAAAAGTAGCTGAACTACTGACAACAGCCAAAGTGGGGAAAGAGCCCAAATGTCCATCAATGGATGAATGGATAAAGAAGATGTGGCATATATATACACAATGGAGCAGTACCTGGCAATCAAAAAGAATGAAATCTTGCCATTTGCAACTATGTGGATGGAACTAGAGGTTATTATGCTAAGCGAAATTAGCCAATCAGAGACAGACAAATATCATATGACTTCACTCATATGAGGACTTTAAGACACAGAAGAGATGAACATAAGGGAAGGGAAGCAAAAATAATATAAAAACAGGGAGAGGGACAAAACAGAAGAGACTTTTAGATATGGAAAACAAACAGAGGGTTACTGGAGGGGTTGTGGGAGGGGGGATGGGCTAAATGGGTAAGGGCATTAAGGAACCTATCCCTGAAATCACTGTTGCACTATATGCTAACTAACTTGGACGTAAATTTAAAAAAAAAAAAAAAAAAAAAAAGTAGCCGAGAAGCCACCCCACGCCGTGTGCAATGTTCCTGGAAAACCTGCCCAACCCCACAGACATCTGAGTTCAGGATTCACAGGGAAAGGACACAGGACTACAGGGACACGTCCACCTGTCAGACACGGTGGTTTATGAAGGGTATCACATACCACAGGGCAAACAATCTGAATGCAATTGAGGAGCCTGTGAAATGAGGGCTAACTAGACTCAGGCTTCCTGTGCCCTCGAGCCAGCCTGTCCACACATCCCCAGAGAGCCCGTGTGGGTCCTTGCCATTGTGAGTGGACTTCACCAGGGAGGCCTGTGGATAGCACGCACCTACACAGGGTAATATCTAAAGCCAGCAAACGGCAGGTGTCCGTATTTCACACCAAGCTTCCGAACATTAGTAACCGATGATATGTCAGTGATCACAAGTAAGTGAGCCATAACTCAGAGCAGTGTGGCATCTGAGGCCTTTGAATGCGTGCCACACTCTGTACCTTGGCTCACCGACAGACAGGAAGAAGCCAACCACGGTGAGAAATCATCACCACCAATCTGAAAAACATGAGTAGTCTGTGCAATCTTAAA
This sequence comes from Felis catus, assembly GCF_018350175.1. Classification (NCBI taxonomy): domain Eukaryota; kingdom Metazoa; phylum Chordata; class Mammalia; order Carnivora; family Felidae; genus Felis; species Felis catus. The sequence continues at coordinate 91,024,315 of NC_058380.1, forward strand.
CACTTTGCAGAAAGAAGTACAATTCAAATTCCTGTGTGAATAAACATTGCAGCATGCTTCTTACGCATCATATCCAAGTCTTGGGGTCTAGCGACGCTTCTGTTCGCCTGCATAAAAGCCACATGGGCTGGTCACCCGCAGCAAAGAGAAGAGGAAACGTGAGTGAAGGAGACGGAGCTCATGGGAGGCTCGTGGGCGCCACACACAGCTCTCCTCTGCTCTGGGGGGACAGTTCTGCCTCCCTGCCACCCACTCAACAAACCGACGTGGGCACCGGGGGGCTGGAGACGAACAGCACAAGCCCCTCGGCCCTGGGTGCTGGTGTAAACATAAGCAAGCAAATGAAACAGCCCCTACGGCAACTGTCGACAAAGGTTCACAGGGCGACACAGAAAGCTGTCAATTTAAGCAATGATGCAGAACTGGGCATCCCCACGCAAAACGAGAGTGGCCCTGCTGCACACCATACACAGCACTAGCTCACAACTTCAAGAAGAAAATACAGGACAAAATCCTTGTGATCTGACTTCGTGAAAGATTTCAGAGATCCTAAAAAGCATTTTAAAAGAAAATAATTGATAAATTAGACTTCAACAAAATTTTTTAAACTTTTACTAGGCGTATGTATTTGCAAAACATGTATATAACAAAAGATTTGTACCTGAAAACTGAAAGAACTCTTGCAAGTCAATGAGAAGGTGTACAATCTCATTTTTAAATGAGGGAAGGAGAGAAACCTTGACAAAGGAAGGTACACAGGGCCACGGTGAGCCACCTCACTACTCACTGGCTAAATACAAAGTGAAGGCGCAGGGAGGCCCGCAGAGCCCCAGCAGCACCGGGACTGAAGAGGCCGGGCCATGACAAGGGTGGCAAGGACACGGAGGGGTGGAGCTCTCATGCTGCTGTGGGAAAGTAAGAGAGCAGTATTCAGGTTTCTTACTGAAAACCGTCTGGTATTTACCTAAAAAATTAGACATAGAGCATATAACTTAGGCATTCCACTCCTAAATATTTACCCAAGATAAATGAAGGCATCTGTTTAATGAAGATCATATACAAATGTTCGTAGCAGTTTTATCTGGAAGAAGCAAAAACCGGAAAGAGCCCAAATGTCCATCAACAGGTGAAGGATAAACCACAGGACAGCCACACCATGGCCAACTTTCCACCGGTACTACAACGTGGAGGACTCAAAAGTAATGCACAAAGAAGCCACTGGGGAAAGGGTACCTACCCAATGATCCACTCAAATAGAGCCCTAGACAGTGCTAACCAATCTGCATACAGAGCACGGAGGAGAGAGCCTAGGGACAGGAAGGGCTGGCTGGGAAGAGGGAAAGGCCACCAAATGACAGCAAGGCATTCACTTCGGGGCCTGTACTGGAGGTCTCAGGGTCATACACGTGCGTGAAAAGTCACCACCTTACACATGAATTACATACACTCTATCACAAGCAACAAATCTTGTGCAACAAAGCTGTAAGAAGTGACCTTTGGCCCACCAGGCCTGCTCACCTTCTGGATTTCAGGGTCATTTCGTTCCCTGATCCTCTTTTAACAAAATTATTTCCAGAACAGGGGAATGTGACCAAAGGGTCAAAAGCCACTGTGTGGACCCGGGCTGACACTGCCTGCACCTGACACCGAGGGTAGACACAGTAACCATAACAATGTTCACAAGCCACAGATTGTGGGACACACAGGGAAGGAGATGAAGGAGATGAATCAGCTCAACATTCAACAACGGAGCCAGCATCAGGGGAGGTTTGCCAGAAGGAAGCCACCTGAGGATCACCTGAGTGCCTGTAACAAGGTCCAGATATTCTCCCCCTTAAAACAGCGGAGCCCTTTTTCTAATGAAATCCTATGTAGAAGCCCCACCCCCACCCCAGGCCAGCTTCCTGTAGCCCCACCGCCACCCAGAGTGTCTGCAAGTGTGGACACCACGTTTACCCAGGATACTGCTTTGCTTCTTTTTATTTCTCCGCCTCCGTTTCCTAGCAGGCTTGATCCAGGGGCTGTCAGGCTTCCCTTTCCTCTTGAGAAACTTCTTCTTGATACTGGATTCAGAACTCTGAGAACCAAAGGGGCAGGAATAGAAAAAGCAAAGCATGAGAGCTCCTGAAAGCAAAAGGTACCAGAAGTTTTGTTTTCCTGCAAAATAGAATACCTACTATATCCTGATTCTTCAACTGGAAGATTAATTTCACTTCCAGACATTTTTCTGATCTCATTCTTAAAAATACTCATGTTTTCCCCTAAATCACTCTAAGTTGTTATTTTACAGACCAAAAAAAAAAAAAAAAAAAGGAAGACCAAGAACATTTAAATAGAATTTATAAATCTTATTCGAATTTGGCACAAAAAAGAAAGAGGAGGTTCTACTCAGGAACTGAATAAATAACCTCTCAGTGAGCAAATCCACTTTTACTTTATGCATCCATTCATTCTGCTTATGAGAAAAGAAACACTCAAGGCCTCAATTTGTTTCAGAATCTATGTCCACGTTAATTATCTACATGGAGGACAAGGAAAGAAGTTATAATTAATTCGTAATATTTTAAGATTTTTATGACTACCTATTTCTAAAGTCTGGATGCAGAAAGGCATCTAATGACCACGAATTAGAAACAAACCCACAGAGCTGCCACCTGTCACCGGTCTAATGCGAGGACCTCACATCCCTGCTCACTACGGACACACAGAGGAGCTGGAAAAGACCGTTCCAAAGACAGAGGAGCATGCGGGCCCTTCCGGCCACCCGGTGCCCGATGCCTGGCTCTGACCACGGCGGGCCAGCACACACAGGACCCCTCTGTCACATCACAAGCAGCCCGATGCAGCCTGTGCTCCATCCCCTCTGCCTCACCCCCGCCCCCCCTTCCTGCCAAACTTCAGACCCAACTTCCGCAAGCACGACCCCCAAGCCCGCTGTTGCTTTCAACCCGCCATTCCAGAGAAACTAAGGCTTATCACCAAACCCAATCATCCCTCCCAGGTCCTCTTCTCGTGACACACTGACGCCAGTGGCCACCGTCTCCCTCTTGAAAGCATTTCTCAGCTCACGTGACCCTCCCCAGTCTCACATCAACTCCTCCTTCTCTGCCTAATGTGTACCTGCTGGGTGCTTCCCAGGCCCCATCCTAGGGCTCGTGCTCTCCCCCATTTCCAAGCCCTTGCTCCTCCATTCCCACAGACCCAGCGCCCCCGCCCTCTGGCCCCTCACCCGCATGTGACACCCAGCCCACAAAAGGTTCTGCCGCTCCACCTCAGACACCTCAGATCCTTCCCTCCCCCTCACACTGGTCACCGGGCAGAATCATGGCCGCTGTCCTCGCTCTCCGCTCCTCCCTGTCCCACCACCCCTCGCACCAGAGCCCCGACCTCCGCCCGGATGGCCGCCTGGCCCGGACCGTCCCATGAGTGCCCGTGCCAAGCCTTTGGCTCTCTGCTCAGCAGTCATTCTCACGCTCCTCGCCAAGGTCTGGGGCCTGAGTCACAGGCCCTGATTCCAAGCACACACTCCCAACGACGGCCGGACTACAGAGCTTCTTGCTTTACTCTGCCACCACACACAGATGAGAGCGCAGGGCTGGGGTTACCAGATCGGACTCGTCTCCATCCTCGTCCTCCTCCCCGGTGCCGGCTGATTCCTGCTCCTCTTCAGACTCGCCGTCCGTCTGGTCAGCCACACAATGAGCCAGAAAGAAAATACAACCGATGAGACCCTTCAGTGGAGGGGACTCCATAAAAATACATTACCAGACACCCAGGTGGTCAGCGCCGGAGACGCATGCGTGCAGGCGGGGTGGGGCAAACACAAGTGCCATGTCCACAACGTGCCCGGGGCCCGGGGCCCACTCCCTGCTCGAGAGCCCCACCCCAGGCGGGCTGCCCCTTCGCTCTATTTCTGTACTGATCAGAAGGCAGCTCCCCCAGCATGTAAGAGACCATCAGCTGTACGTCTAAGATCAGTGCACTCGGTGCATTTTATGTGGAGCAGAGTTCAATTAAAAAGTAATAAAACAAGGGCGCCTGGGAGGCTTAGCCTTTTAAGCGTCCAACTTCGGCTCGGGTCATGATCTCACGGTTTGTGGGTTCGAGCCACGCGTCCGGCTCTGTGCCGACAGCTCGGAACCCCGGAGCCTGCTTCGGATTCTGTGTCTCCCTCTCTCTCTGCCCCTCTCCCGCTCACGCTCTGTGTCTCTCTCAAAAATAAAAGTTTCAAAAAAATGTTTAAAAAAGTCACAAAACACGCACAGTAAAAAGATTTCCAGAGGCCACAAAATGATAACAGAATGCAAAACCCACCCTCGACCCCACCCAAGGTCCAGGGCAGCCCCCAGGGCCATCACACTAGTGCTTCTCACATTCCCTCCGACCAAGGTTTCGCACAAATGGGCCTGAACACGTAATTTCTTATTCCACAAAATTTCTTATTCCACAAAAAAAGTAACAGGTTTTTCCTCAGACAAGTAAAGCATGCTTCTGCCTGCTGCCTGGCAGAACACCAAACACAACTTCGTGAATGAAACTTTCTTGTGATTGCAACATGTTTTGGGATTCCTTCTGTATCAAAGCAACACAGGTACCTCATTTTTTCTGCTGTGGGTATCCATTCACCCCTTTTCCACCCACACGTGGGTGTGGTCACACACACCCCGGGCTTGGTTCTTCGTGGGGTGGCACACAGTAACTTTCCCGTCCCCTAATCGACAGGCCCCCTTGTCAGCTTCACAACGAGGCTGCGTTCTACACAAGCCAAACTCCTCCGGGACAAACCTACAGACACATGCTGCTCTCTGCAGACGTGGGGTTCCCAAACTGCTGCCACCAGCAGTGCCCACGGAGGTACCACGAGCCCTCCAGAGGGGTGGTGTGGTCACTCTGGTCTCCATTCCCCAAGGACACAAGGGGCTGAGAAAGACGTCTCCCACAGCTTCACATACTTTCCTATTTCTTGCACTTTGTCTCATGTGACCAAATCCTCAGTTCAAACTGCGTCCTTGCCTCCTCATTCATCAGTAGGAGCTACACACATAAAAGACGGCAACCCTTTGTCTGTTAAATAGTTATAAATATTTTCCCTATCGAGTCACACTTTGCTTCTGGTATTTCTTATTCCACAAAAATGTTGAGGCTTTATCTGGGCACTCAAACCTGCCCATCTTTCCCTTTGGGGGTTCTGGGTTTGTGTCTCCCACCAGAAGGCCTTCTTTATTTGAAACTAAAATATAATTTCTAACATTTTCTTCCACAGTTCAATATTTTATGTTGACACTTGAAATCTTCTGTAATTCACTTTTTAAAACAACAGCTTTACTGAGATATAATTTACCTACCCTAAAAGTCATGCTTTTAAAGTATAAAATTCAGTGGTTGTTAGCATCCTGAGTTGTGCAGCCATCGCCGCTAATTCCAGAATGGGGTTAATATTTGCTATGTGCCATGATGTAAAAAGCCCACCTCTACTTCCTCCCCCGAAAGATCAATTGTCCCAATGACACTTACTGAAAAGTTCATGATCCCCTGACCACAAACTAAAAACCTCATCCTTACAGCACACCACATTTTCACGTACAAACAGGTTTGCCACGGATTTCCTGTTCCGCTCACTCAATGCTTTCCCATTTCTGCAAAAATCCCCGTGTAACCACTCTCCAGTAGTTGTCACTGCCATTCCCTCTCCCCGTACTTGCTGCACACAATTCCCATAACAGCTGTTTTACAGAAACCGCTGCTAAGGTTTTGATGAGAATTACCCTGGACTTCTATGTAAAGTGGGGAGGATGAAACAACAATCTTCTCATTCAGACAAGTATGGGTTTTGGCTCATATGAAAAACAGGTCTTCCCTCAGCAAAAAATGAATCTTCACTCAGCAAACAATGGGTTTTCCCTCAAACAACTGGCCTTTCCCTCAAACAATGGGTCTACACTCAGACCAACAATAGGTTTACAATCACACATTGAACAGGTCTTCACTCACAATGGGTCTTCACTCAGAAAAAGAGTTTGAGTCTTCACTCACACAAGTAACAGGTCTTCTCTCGGAAAAGTAATGGGTATTCACCTGGACAAGTGACAGGTCTTCACTCAAACAACAGTGTTACCTGAGACAAGTAGTAACAAGTCTTCCCTCAGAAAAACAATGGGTCTTCTCTCAGACAAACAAGGGGTCATCCCTCACTCAAGTAAAGGGTCGTCCCTCAGACAAACAGTGTGTCTTCCCGCAGCAAGTAACAGGTTTTTCCCCAGACAAGTAAAGGGTCTTCCCTCAGAATAACGGGTCTTCCCCCAGACAAGGAGAGAGTCTGCTCCCAGACAAATCATGGGTTTCCCTCAGACAAGTAACACATCTTCCCTCAGACAAGGAAGAAGTCATCGTCAGACAAGTAACAGGTCTTCGCTCAAACACTGGTTCCTTCCCAAATAATGGGTCTTCCCTCAGACAAGTAAAGGGTCCTTTCTCAGACAAACAATGGGACTTTCCTCAGCAGCTAACAGGTTTTCTTTCCCTCAGACAAGTAGAGGGTCTTCCCTCAGAAAAACAACGGGTTTTCCCCCAGATGAGTACAGGGTTTCTCTCAGACAAATCATGGATCTTCAAACAATGGGTTTTCCCTCAGAGAAACCATGGGTTTCCCTCAGACAAGTTAACAGGTCTTTCCTCAGACAAACAATGGGTTTTCCCTCAGACAAGGAAAGGGTTTCCTTCAGACAAGTAACAGGTCTTCTCTCAGACAAGCAATAGGTCTTCCCTCCAACAAACGATGGGTCTTGCCTCAGACAAACAACAGGTCTTTGCTCAGAAAAACAAAGAGTCTTCCCTCAGACAAGTAAAGGGTCTTTCCCTAGACAAATAAAAGGTCTTTCCTCAGACAAGTAACAGGTCTTCCTTCAGACAAACAATTGAGTCTCTCCTCAGATGAACCACAGGTTCACACAAGTAAAGGGTCGTCCCTCAGACAGACAATGGGTCTTCCCGCAGCCAGTAACAGATTGTTCCTCAGACAAGGAGAGGGTCTCCCCTCAGACAAATCACAGGTGTTCTCTCAGGCAAGGAATGGGTCTTCCCTCAGAGAAGTAACAGGTCCTCCCTCAGACAAACAATGGGTTTTCCCACAGACAAACCATGGGTTTCCCTCAGACAAGTAACAGGTCTTCCGTCAGACAAGGGTCTTCCTTCAGAGAAGTAACAGGTCTTCCCTCAAAAACTGGTTCCTCCCCCAAACAATGGATCTTCCCTCAGCAAGTTAACAGGTTTTCCTCAGACAAGGAAAGCGTCTTCCTTCAGACAAGTAACAAGCCCCTCTTCAAACACTGGTTCTTCCCTCAGACAAACACTGGTTCTTCCCTCAAACACTAACAGGCCTTCCCTCAGAAAAACAACGGGTCTTCCCACAGACAAACAATGAGTCTTTGCTCAGAAAAACAAAGGGTCTTCCCTCAGACTGGTAAAGGGTCCTTCCTTACACAAGTAAAAGGTCTTTCCTTGGGGCGCCTGGGTGGCTCAGTCGGTTGAGCGTCCGACTTCGGCTCAGGTCACGATCTCGCAGTCCACGAGTTCGAGCCCCGCGTCGATGGCTCAGAGCTCTGGGCTCTGGGCTGATGGCTCAGAGCCTGGAGCCTGCTTCCGATTCTGTGTTTCCCTCTCTCTCTGCCCCTCCCCCGTTCATGCTGTGTCTCTCTCTGTCTCAAAAATAAACATTAAAAAAAAATTTAAAAAAAAAAAAAAAAGGTCTTTCCTTGGACAAGGAAAGGGTCTTCCCTCAGAGAAGTAAAAGGTCTTCCCTCAGAGAAGTAAAAGGTCTTCCCCCAGACAAGGAAAGGGTCTTCTCTCAGACAAACAATGGGTTTTCCCTCAGACTAAACATGGGTTTCCCTCAGACCAGTAACAGGTCTTCCCTCAGACAAGGAAAGGGTCTTCCTTCAGATAAGTAACAGGTCTTCCTTCAAATACCTAGTTCTTCCCTCAGACAAACACTGGTTCTTCCCTCAGACGAGTAAAAGGTCTTCTTTCAGACAAGGAAAGGGTCTTCCCTCAAACAAGGAAAGGATCTTTCTTCAGACAAGTAAAAGGTCTTTCCTCAGACAAGTAAAGAGTTGTCTCTCAGACAAACAATGGGTCTTCCCTCACCAGGTAACGGGTTTTCCCTCCGACAGGTAGAGGGTCTTCTCTCAGACAAACAATGGGTCTTCCCTCAGACAAGTAACAGGTCTTCCCTCAAATACCAGTTCCTGCCGCAAACAATGGGTCTTCCCTCAGACAAGGAAAGGGTTTTTCCTTAGACAAGTAAAAGGTCTTTCCTCAGACCAACAAGGGGTCTTCCCTCAGATAAACAATGGATCTTCCCTCAGACAGCAACAGGTCTTTGCTCAGAAAAACAACCGGTCTTCCCTCAGCAAGTAACAGGTCTTCCCTCAAACAATGGATCTTTCCTCAAACAATGGGTCTTTGCTCAGAAAAACAAAGGGTCTTCCCTCAGACAAGTGACAGGTCTTTCCTCTGACAACTAAGGGGTCCTCCCTCAGACAAGTAACAGTTCTTCTCTCAGACAAGGAAAGGGTCTTCCCTCAGATAAACAATGGGTTTTCCCTCAGATAAGGAAAGGGTCTTCCTTCAGACAAGTAACAGGTCTTCCCTCAAACACTGGTTCTTCCCCAAACAATGGGTCTTCCCTCAGACAAGTAAAGGATCTTTCCTTAGACAAGCCAAAGGTCTTTCCTCAGACAAACAAGGGTCTTTCCTCAGACAAGTAAAAGGTCGTCTCTCAGACAAACGATGGGTCTTCCCTCAGCAAATAAAAGGTTTTGCCTCAGACAAATAGAGGGTCCTCCCCCAGACAAGTAGAGGGTCTTCCCTCCAACAAACAATGGGTTTTTCCTGAGACAAACCATGGGTTTCCCTTAGACAAACAACAGGTCTTCCCTCAGACAAGGAAAGAGTCTTCCCTCAGGGAAGTAACAGGTTTTCCCTCAGACAAACAAAGGGTTTTCCCTCACACAAGTAACAGTCCTCCCTCAAACACCGGTTCTTCCCTCAGACAAACAACGGTCTTTGCTCAGAAAAACAAAGGGTCTTCCCTCAGACAAGTAACAGGTGTTCCTCAGACAAACAATGGGGTCTTCACTCGGACAAACAATGCCTTTTTTCTCAGGAAATTAATAGGTCTTTCTGTGAACCTATGTCTCTTTTTCAACCTCTTTCAGCAAAGTTTCAGTTTTTCTCTTCCAGGTAACAGACATTTCCCATTAAATGTATTACAAAGCACCCTGGTGACATTGAAAACTTACAATTTTAGGTGGGATCCTATGGTTTTTGTTTTTCAAAGAGTCCTTTTGTTTTAAAGATCCATTGGCAAATATCTTCTTCAAGACAATCCATGTGTGTGTGGATACACGAGACTGGTCAAGTGTTGGCAATTGTACTATTACCTATATGTTTGCATAGCCTGACATTTTCTATCTAGAAAAGTTAAAAAATACTCCTAGAAATTACTGGTATTTTTTTAAATGTTTATTTATTTATTTTTGAGGGGTTGGGGAGAAAACACAAGTGAATGAGGGGCAGAGAGAGAGGGAGATACAGAATCCAAAGCAGGCTCCAGGCTCTAAGCTCAGAGTCCAACACGGGGCTCGAACTTAGGAACTGTGAGATCATGACCTGAGCCAAAGTCGGACGCTTCATCATCTGAGCCACCCAATCACCCCAGCATTACTGGTATTATTGATATTGCTATCATTACATTTTCTAACTGGCTATTGCAACCACACAAGAAAATGAATGGTTTTAGGTCTTAATTACATGTAAGTTCGACTCACTAGTTAGAACAGTTCCTCAGCTGATTTTCTTGAATTCTTTAGACAGACGATTATATTCTTGGCAAACTCTTCTCCCTTGTCCTTTTAAATATTAATGTTTCCTTCTAGTTCTCATCTTATAGCATCACAGCAAGAATGATAAACCACTGCAGTGTTCATGTTAGCGGGGAAAGGACCAATCCCTCCCTCTTTTATTAGAAATGTTTTAAAATGCTCACCACTAAGTAACCTTCCTTGGAAGGACTCTGAGTCCTTTAGTCAGGTTTATTTAATATAAATTATCTTTATATGCCATTAGGTAGTTTCTATTTTTTAAAGATTGAGCAATGAAACTGCCAATTGAAATAGGCAGAATAACAACGTAGTCGATTCCAGTTCTTCCGAAACTCATGTAAAGTGACTACAAAGGAAGCGATAAGCATTACTATATAGGGGTTGTCTGGCAACTGCACATGTGATGGTTGCAAGAAGTAAAGCACAAGATGAAAACCTGAGGAGACTGGAAAAAAAGTGTACAGCTGGCATGACTGAAGTCTGACGTGGATCAGAGACGTAAGTGAGCCAGGAATAGATCATACAGGGTGGGGAAAGGCTCCGCAGGTGGGTGGCAAGCGGGAGACCCTGATGCCACAGGATACGACTCCACTCACCAGGCCCCGTTACAGCCTTGGGCTAGGAGGTAAGGGTCCAGCCCTCCCCTAACCAATGCCCCGAACGACTGCGGCACAAGATGGCCGTGCGACACGTCCTGAGACTGGCTTCCAACCCAAATGACAGGACAAGAATGCCAATCAGATCGGTGAAAAGGCAGCCACAGTGGAAAAAGATATGTCGGGAGGGCGCCTGGCGGCTCGGTCTGATTTTGGCTCAGGTCATGATCTCATGGTTCGTGAGTTCGAGCCTCACGTCGGGCTCCCCGTTGGCAGTGTGGAACCTGCTTGGGATGCTCGCTCTCTCTTCTCTCTCTGCCCCTCCCTTGCTCACACTTTCTCTCTCGCTCAAAATAAATAAATAAATAACTTAAAAAAGAAAAAAAGAAAAAAGAAGATACGTTTGCAACACATACAACAGGAGCTTATTTCCTACAAAATGATTTTTAAAAAGGACAACTAACCAGATAAGTGGTTGAGTCCTCAACAGGCACTTCACAAAAAAAGGCATCCAAATGGCAAATAAGCATATGAAAAAGTAGCCAAGCTTCAGGGAAATTCGGGAAATGCAAATCAGAACTGTAACACCACTACACTCTCTGGGCAATACCAAGTCTGTCAAGCCAGGGCGGCAGGACACTCATGTGCGGCAGGCAGGAGAGCTGTGTGGCCGTGCCTTCCGCTGCTCCCATAACATGGCAACCCCAGCGTGGGTGGACACCCAGGGACACACGAGAACGCTCACAGCAATGTCATCTGTAATGGTCCCAAACTGGAAACAGCTCAAATATCCATCAACAGTGGAACGGATACATAAATTAGAACAGTCATCCAAAGGAAGACTGTATTGTGGTGGTTCTGGAATGTTCCAGTCTCGGGAACCCTTTGCTCTATTACAAATTACCGAGAATGACAAAGCACTTCTCTTGATCTAGGTTATGTCCATTAGCGTTCACTAGTGTACAAATTTAAACTGGGAAATGTTTAAACCCCGTGTAACTCTGATGAGCAAGAGTGAAAAAGGTAAACAGCATCTTAGCATGATTACAATAATAGTTTTGACCCCATGCACCCTCTGAAAGGATCTGAGACCCCTAGACCACTTTATAATCCACTGTGTGTAACAATGAAAATGAACAGATATAATACTGAGTGAAACAAGCCTCACTCTGAAAAAGACAATCGTGTGCATGACCCCACTGACACAAAGCACAGCAAGGGCAAAGACAAGGCTGTGTGACTAGGAGGGCGCACAGGGGAGGCCAGGACAGCCCCGGCCTGTGAGCTGGGTGATAACACACGGGTACAGTCACTCTCATGAGTGAACTATTCCTTGTCACAGTGGCAATCATGAGGTCATCCCCTAAATCCAAGAAACATATATAAAAGGCTGGTTTTTCTCATTTAAGCTGTTAACCTAATAAGTCCTATGAACAGACTCCCTGTCATAAATCAGTGTCTTCTTGGGGGGAAGCCCCACCTTCTCTACGATCACTATTATGTGAATATACAGTTGTATCTCACCAATATTGTACTTAGGATTAAAAGTGAATTTGGCCTCAGAAGAAGCTAGCATCCATTCCCCTCGTTCTCTATTTTCTGGAACACTTCACATAAGAACCCTATTACTGTGTATTAGCATTGTCGATCTATTTAGATTTGTTCCTGTCATCTTATTTTGTTTTCCACTTGGCCACACTTTCCTCTTGATTCTGCTTCCACTTGTTTCCTGATTCTTTTTGTTGGCTTGATATCCAGTTAATTTTGTTCCTTTATATCAATGTGTAGAGTTATTTGCTGTTAGTCAGTGTCTAGATTCTCCCTGGAAGAGGAGAACCTCAATCAAAAACAGAATCCACGGGGTGCCTGGCTGGCTCAGTCGGTGAAGTGTGCGACTCCTGATCTTGGGGATGTGAGTTCGAGTCCCACATGGGATGTAGAGATCACTTAAAAATAAAATCTTAAAAAAGAGAGACAGAGAGAGAATCCAGAAACAGAGTTAACTCCATATGCCATATGGTGTTCGATAAAGGTGGCATTTCAAATCAACGGGGGAAAGAAACATCAGTCAATAAATGGTGTTGACGTCGTGTGGCTAACCATTTTGAGGGAAGCTATGGGACCCTGACCTCACATTTTGTCTAAAAAGCTTTATTGAGGTAGAATTTATATACCATAAAATACACCCATTTTGAATGTATCTACCTCATATTTTATCCCAAATCAAATGTATGAGTCAAATATTTATAAAGAATGAGACCGATGAAGTATAAGACAGCTCACATTAACTTATTCAAAATCACCACTAAGAAAGGTCCGCTTATCGTAACTAGAACACAGAACCCAGAAATCATAAAGAGGCAGACTAGTAGCCGTGGCTTCTGATACAAGAAAAGAAACTCCCAAAACTCTGAAAGCTGGAGGGACATACTTTACACGTGCCAAAGGCTGTATCTACACAGCACAACACTTTGACTCAAAGTGTAAAAAGACGATCAGCAAAATTATAGATTTCAAACAGGTCATTTTTTCAATGAATTCACCTGGCACTTCTCTGCCTACCACAAGTTTTAGAAACCTCATCAGATACGACAGCCCATCTTATATAAAGATGGTCCAAAGTTCTCTCCAAAAAGTAGGATACACAGATCAGCAGGATCACACCCATCTGTGACCGCCTGATTCTCAACCCCTCCTGGCCCTCCTCCTCTACTTCATCCCCCTGAGAACTACGAGCATAACGCAGGCCCACAAGTCAGCATCTGCTCAGGAACTGGGTTCTGCCCGGCTCTGCGCCCAGTGCCCCCGGAGACTCTGCCTGGCGGTGAGCTCCGGGGCTGCCTGCACGCAGTGCCCTGTGACTGAGCTGACGTACTGCCACCTCCCAGAGCACATCCTTGGGTGGACACGGAGGAATTGCGTCTGACGAGGACATGCCCGGCACACCAGGATACAGCCGGTGTTAGCGGACTGCACATAACCGCTCCACAGGCCCGGTCGGCAGCCCCGATCGCTCACTCCAACCAGGACAAGAGAGGCCTCCCGGTGTCAGCACCTCCCCTGCAGGAACACCGCACCTGTGGCGCACCTAGGACTTCGCAAGGTCGGTCACGCCAAGGCCAGCGATAAGCAGCCACGCCACCACTGGCACGCAGTCTGCCATCAGTGTATTTCTGTCCATCCAGAGCCCAAAGAAGCTCCAGACATTTACTTCAGAGAGTGCTGTACAAGAAGACAAACACTCATCTGATGAAAATAAGTCCAAAACTTCGAGAAATAGAATGCAAAGACCTAAGTCAGAAGAAAACAGGGAAGGGGTGCCAGGGTGGCTCAGTGGGTTGCGCGTCAGACTCTGGATCTCCACTCAGGTCATGATCCCAGGGCCCGGACAGAGCAGGGCCTGCTCAGGATTCTCTCCCTCTGACCCTCCCCCACTCTCTCTCTCTCTCTTTCTCTCTCTCTCTCAAAATAAATAAACTTTTTAAAAAAGAAAGAGAGAAGAAGAAGGAAACAGGGAAATGACTGGGGCTGAGAGGGCCAGACTGCCCCTCTCAGGACCGTAAGCCCCTCCCTGAGAGGGGAGAAGGGCCTACCTTCTGGGTGCGGTCGGCCTCTGGCACAACCCCCTTAGAGGTCCTGCTGTCCTCCGTGGGGAACGCGGCGGCCTGCTCAGCCCCCTGGTCCTCGTCCTCATCCAGCTCCTCCGACTCGTCCTCCTCCGAGTCCAGCTCCAAGCTCTCCCCATTCACGTGGAGGGTGCTGGCGCCCAGGTCCTTGTCGCCCTGGAACACGGGCAAGGGCACATCTGTCACTCAGAACCCCAGCATCAAGAGCAACCTGCCAACTCCTGCCAGGGTGTGGCCTGTGGGGTGGGATGCAGAGACCCTGCCGCTGGGGGAAGGGCCAGGAAGGAGGAAGGGATGAGGGGGCAGGGAGCACTGGGCAGGAGGCTGTACCCCAGAGCGAGGCACCTCAGAGCCTAGGTTCCTTCAAAATGGACCGAGGTCATCAAATTACCGACAACCTCACATGGTGCTCTCGTGGCCAAAGAGGTCCTGACAGAGACGTGGGTTTCCAAGCACGTGTGCAACCAACCAGGCACGCCTTACCTTAGAGCCCACAGTGGAATGAGTTATACTCTTAAACATCTCAATCACCGTCCTCTGTTTTAATACTTTGGTCTTTTTCTTAGGAACCAGGCTATAGGTTCCCATTCTTCGTTTTTTCTTCCGAGATACTGCAGCTGCTAAAACAAAAGGCAAGCAAGCTAAAAAAAAAAAAAAAGTCAAAAGGGGACAAGAGAGGAAAAAGAAATACCATTCAAATGTTTTTTAAAGGTAGGTGATAATTCACAAATTCTGATTACCAAAATCATCAGCTTGCCACAAAAGTGACAGGCATTTTTCTTGTTTCAAGTGGCACAGAGAAAGCTGCTAAGACTTTACAGATCATTTGTTTTGCTCACAATAAACACTCAGCCCTGTGCACGGCAAACACTATGAGCCCGCAGCAAGCAGGCATAAGTGTAAGGGCAAACCCACCGCCCACCACCAGCAGGGCCCTGGAGCGCCCTCCACACTTGGTCCCCTGCCTCTGGACGGTCCCGTCTCTAGCACCGGTGCGGCTGCACGAGGGAGGCTGAAGGGGGGAAGGCGGCCTTGCTGCCCATCACTGGAGATGGGTCCAGTCTGCCTCCCTGAGACTCTGCTCCTCACCCACGACGAGGAGCACACGGCACAGTCCCTAGATGTGTCCGCCTCTAAAGAGAGTGTGGCCATGCAGCATAGGCCACCGTCATTCCCTGGACCGTTTCCCAGCACCTTCCACCTCACCAAGCAGTCCACCAACCGAAGGGAAAGAAGTATGTGAAGCAAATCACACAGGTACACAAGGTCAAGGGAGACACAGGACAGGAAAAAGCAAACGTCTGGGGGTCTGAGGTTTCCAGACAACAGCTGGGGCTCCTGGGGACTGAGGACTCCTAAGCCTGTTCTGAATAAAGCAGCTCCAGGTTGACTTGTTTTATAGAATGAGGCTGTTGGGGCCCCAGGTGGCTCAGTCAGTTAAACATCCAACTTCGGCTCAGGTCATGATCTCATGGTTCATGGGTTCGAGCCCCGCATCCGGCTCTGTGCCAACAGCTCAGAGTCTGGAGCCTGCTTCAGATTCTGTGTCTCCCTCTCTCTCTGCCCCTCCCCTCCCCACACTCTGTTTCTCTCTCTCCAAAAATAAATAGACATTAAAAATTAAAAAAAAAAAAAAAAAAAACCCAGAATGAGGCTGTCTATAATAATTTTTTTCTTTTTAAGTTCTAGGCTTTAAAAAAAAATCTGAAAACCACTCTTCTAAAGGGCTATAAAACCTCTATTCCATTCCATTTTTGTTCCACAAAGCAGAGGAAAAGAGCATTGGAAAAGCATGCAAGAGCGTAAACTATGCCACAGTAAGGGTCATGCAGACAGCCCCACATGTGGCATTGAGGACACCAGGCATGCCTCAGCCCTAGGCCAAGGGGCACACAGGACACTTGAGACAGTCATCCACGCAGCCCTGCACCCCACTGGGGTGGCTCTGAGCGCATAACTGGTCACAAGGAAACACGGCTCTGTCCTTCCTGTGCTAGAACGGGGTGACTGGTGCCAGGCACAGCTGTGCCCAAGCTGAGACGGAGAGTAAGATGCACTTTGCAGCCACTGAGTCTGCTTGGCCTTCCTGTTTGTGCTACGACAGGATGGGAAAGGAACGAAGCTCTGGGGCCAGCACCACAGTAATTTAAAATACTGATGGAGAGAAAAGACCGGCTCCAACACTCCACCCACCCACCCCCACACCCCCCCAGGGAAGATAGCACAACGGGGCAGAGGAAGGAACGAGGTCTGAAGAAGAAAGTAGACAGAGGCGGTCTACCCGGACAAGGTCACAGAGGGCTGTATCCACACGTGCCCCACTCATCCCAGCAGACCTGACCAGAGGCAAGGAGCACCCCCCACCCCACCCCGGCAGGCTTTCTGCAACTCCTATGACACTGACAGGTGCACCATCTGTCCTGTGATAAGGCAAGGCGGCCATGGTGGTACTTCCCTCTGCAGGAGACACTCCCAGGCACAGAAGTTGTGGTTTTGTACCCTTCCCAGGAGGTGACATCAGAAGTGCCTGATACACAGGACAACCTCACAGAAAGGTCCTTTCTGCACTGGGGAGAGTCACCTCATCTCTGTAGGAACTATGGGTGTCTCAGAGGCTCCAGAGGGAGGTCCCTTGCTCGAGACACGCTCACCCCAGTATACTCCCTGTGGGGCCGCTCCCACAGCCCCACCTCCTGCAGAGACCTGGATAAGAGATCAAATGTTCACCTACTCCCTCAATTGACCATGGACAGAAGCAAGCTCAAATGAGTGAGAAATGCCCATGGGAAGTGGCTGATCACAGAATCAAACCACCCTTCTCTACAACCTTAACCCAAAGGTCTCCCCAACACACTGTTGTTTCCAACAGCACTTAATTTATAAACTGGGGGGGCAGGGGGAAGTTCTCAAATCTAAAGTCTTCTATCCAATCAGAACAAGGGGGGGCAAGGCTTAATGAAAACAATCTTCATTTTGAGATCGAAAACAGGCATAGAAACCAACGTCGGGATTCAACAGGTTTCAGAACAGAGGTCTGACATCCCTCTGCAGGTTTACGGGTGAGCAGAGAAGGGCCCGTCGACCCTGACCCCACTCCCTTAGAGCACACATGCATTCACAGTCAACAAGTTTCTAGTTTCGAGAGGTGCGGGTTCAGCACACACACTCAGAGAGCAGAGACAGTTGTCAGGTCTCCCTATTACCTGTCTGTGACTTTGTGGTGGCCACGTAGCACTGATTTTGAGGTAGTGATTGATGAAGGGGTGGGAAGGGGGGTAAAAGCTGCTGTCGTCCAAAATCAGAAAGGTTTTTGTTGATCTCCTCTTTTGGCTCCTCATGATCTCGAGCTTCTCGAACTTCTCTGGGATCCTTACTGGTTGCATGCTTGAAAACAAAGACAATTAATAACTGTAATTACACACAAGCAGATCGTCACTGAAACAACATGCCCCCAAAACACCGTTCCTTTCCCCCATAAACTTGCCTTGACCAAGAAAGAAGATAAAGTACAAAGCCTGCCGCCATCAGAGGGCCTGGCGCTGGTGCACGTGTGCCAGGCCACCCCTTGGATGACGTGGGCCAGCATCTGCAAGCTCAAAATGGTGTTGACAAGAACGAGGAGGAGAGGGAGTAGAGAGAAGCAGCGACAGTGACTGTATGTGGCACACAAGCCCTGAAATGTTGTCTACCTGGTCCCTCACAGGAAGAGTCTGCTAACACCTGATTTAGGTAAATGTATTGGTTACGGAAGTGCTTTCACGGCCTATCATTTTCAAGGCTGCCCTTGCAACATCCTCCCCAACCCCAATGGCACAACAGATACCCATGCTACATTTTTTAACTTATCTTTTGCTCACAGTTTTACCAATCTCCTAAATCTGTTTTCAGTCTCAGCCTTCCAAGACTCTGGCAGCCTGCAGTACTGTCGTCAGCCCTCATCCTGATTAGCAATGTTGCCTTAGTTCCAGACTGCCTAGACACAGCTAACCCTCTCCCCTCCATCTACTTCCCTAAAATCACCTGCAGCCTCGAAATACTTGGACCTCATATCAAATTCCATTTAACCAAGTTTTGTTACGCACGCAGTAAGGGCGATAACAGTGAAGAAAGAAGCATCCTTCAACAGTGCTGGGAAACAGGATCTCCACATGCAAAACAATAGAGCCGGACTCTCACCACCCGCTACACGCAAACATTAGTTCAGAATGGACCAACGACCTGAACTGTAAAAAAAAAACTCTAAAACTCTTAAAACACAGGAAAAGCTTCATGACACTGGATTTTGCAGTGATTTCTTGGATATGATACCAAAAGCACAGGCAACAAAAGAAAAATCAGATAAATTAGACTTCTTCAAAATTAAAAATTTCTGTTCATCAAAGGATACAATCAACAGAATGAACAGGCAACCTATATAGAATGGGAGAAAGTATTTGCATATCACATATCTGATAAGCGATTAATATCCAGAATACATAAAGAACTCCTACAACTCAGCAACAAAACAAACAACCTGATTAAAAAATGGGCAAAGCATCTGATTACACAGTTCTCCAAAGAAGACATTCAACATGAAAAGATGTTCAACATCACTAATCTTCAGGAAAATGCAAATCAAAACCATAGTATCTCCTCACACCATTAGGATGGCTACTATAAAAACCAAAAACTATTATACCTCAATTAAACACACACACACACACACACACACACACACACAGAAAACAAATGTTGAAAAGGACATGAAGAAATTAGAACCCTTGTGCACTGTTGGTGGGAACATAAAATGGCAGAGCCGCTGTGGAGAACAGTTGGGCAGTTTCTCAAAAAGCTAAACATAGAATTACCATGTGATCCAGCAATCCCACTCTGGATATATACCTAAAAGAACTGAAAACAGAAAACAGAATCTCAAAGAGCTATTTGTACACAATTGTTCATGGCAGTGTCATTCACAACAGCCATGGGGCAGAAGCAACCCAAGGGTCCGCTGACAGGTGAAAGGATAAACAAAATGCGCTCCGGCCACACCACAGAATATCAGCCTTAAAAAGGAGGGAAATCCCAACACCTGCTACAACGTGGATGAACCTGGAGGACACCGTGCTGAGTGAGGACACCATGCTGAGTGAGATGAGCCCGTCACAGGGGGACACATCCTGTAGGAGTGGACACTCACAAGAGGTCCTGGAGGAGTCAGAGCCACAGACATGGAGGGGGCGATGGGGTGGGGCTGGGGGAGGGGAGGGTCCATGGGTAACAGGACAGAGTCCAGTCTGGGAAGATGAACACGTTCTGGGGACAGACGGAGGGACGGCTGCACGACAACGTGAATGCGCTTGATGCCCCTGCCCTTAAAAGTGAACCTGCTTGGGGCGCCTGGGTGGCTCAGTCGGTTGGGCGTCCGACTTCAGCCTAGGTCGTGATCTCTCGGTTCATGAGTTCAGGCCCCGCGTAGAACTCTGTTGACGGCTCGGAGCCTGGAGTCTGCTTCGGATTCATTCTGTGCCTTCCTTTCTCTCTGCCCCTCCCCTACTCATACTCTGTCTCTCAAAAATAAATAAACGTTAAAAAAAAATTTTTTTTAATAAATAAATAAAAATTAAAATTAAAAAAAGTGAGCCTGCTTGGGAGCATGGCCAGTGGCTGACAGCCCAAGGGGACTTACATGGCTCAGCGACCCTGTGTGCTTGCAGCTTGGCTGGGAATGTGGCTCAGCCCTGGAGCGCCCTTCCTTCCTCTCCCAGCCCTACCCTCTTCCCCACCACCTCCACAATTAACCTGCCCTCGGCACACAGTTACTACCCACATGTAACTTGTCAGCTCTGTAAAATTCTTCAGTCTCTCTCAAACATACCAGATCTGTCTCTGAAGTCACTGCTGGAACACAAGAGTCAGAGAATGTTCCTTTCTGTCTCCTACAAACTACCACGCAGAATGTGCAGCCACAGTAACTCTCCGCCTCCACCAGCTAATATAGGCAAATGCAAAAGATGATTTTACAGTATACATAAACAGGAAGCAAAAATTAAACCTGAGGAGTAAACAGTCATATGAGGCTAATTCTCACTTGGGCCCAAAATCTTTAAGATATTATTTCTGAAAATCTGAAAAAAAAAAAAAAAATCAAGAGCTGCTGAACTTAGGTGAAGATTCTAGACTACCAGGGCTCTACTATCAGACAAAAGCAAAAAAGATAAAAGAGACACGATCTGCTTCCCATGCAGGCAAGATAATGTCTGACTTCACGGAGGGGTGCCCACTGCTATGACAGAGCCTTGAGCACCCAGGCAGCTTAGGCCTCCCCCTCGCAGAAGGGCAGTCATGGGCTGTGAAGAAGGTTACCCGCATCGCCACAGACGCAACAGGGTTTGGCTCTTGCTGGCCCTCCCTGCCCCCAGCACTCTGCACATCGCCTCTCCAGTTCTGCCTGGAGGCCACTCCCTGAGCCACCAGCCAGGCCCATGCAGGCTCAGTGTGAGCTCTCTCCTTCCAGACACTTAATTCCAGGGGCAACTAACAAGGACCTGCACGACTCTGTCACTCAGAACTGCCTCTCTAACCAGGCTGAGGGCTCCAAGAGCAAGGCCACATCTTTTTTCCAGAACCTAGAGAATACCAGTGGCTGTGTGAAAGTGGACAGGGAGAATGTGGAGACAGTAACACAAAAGAAGGCTAGGGGACCACCATGCTGAAGCACAATTCAACTAGACTAGTGTCCTGGTCTGCAACACAGGACACAGTAACGAGCGCTTCAATGCAAGGGAAAAAGGTTCCACTTTCTCTGCGCAACAGCGAACAAGTCTAACCCCGTGCTGGCGTTTTCTGACGGTACCAACACTGCATAAGAGAGAGCCTGCGCTGCCAAGGGACATAGGCCGTGTGGTGAGAACACGCCTTCAGTTTTAACTCTTACAAAGAAAATGGGTTTATTATCACAAGCCTGCAACACTCATCACTGGAATGATTGATTTTAAAGCAATTTTCAATAAAACACGGTCTCCTAAGAAAACCAAATAAGACTGAACTGGGTTTGCGGGGCAGGGAACCCCAGGGGCAGGAGAAGCCAGGTCTGGAGCCAGGAGGCTCCATATCAGAGGGGACTTCGGTGACCCCACCGGCACAGCTCATCTTGTTGCTACGTCACTGTGTCCTCCTTCCTCCCGTCGGAGCTCAGAGACAGAGGAAGCTTCCAGGTGTGCAGCAGGCAGGGGTGGTCTTCAGGAAATCCATTTCTGAAGTCTCAAAAGTCTTTGGTCCTCTGTCCTTACAACTGACCAAAATGATACGTGTGACAATCAACTGCACACCACTAACAATTATACTAATTCAGTGCACAACTAACATTTGGATAAGCCTGCACAGTCAAGAAATTTCTTCAAGTTAAATTTCATTTGCCTTTTTTTTCCTTAGAGGAATATGTTCGAGTGACAATAAAAGAACCTCAAGAATAAAAATATACATACTGGAATAAAATCCTGGAAGTAGGAACAGAATAAAAGTATAATTTCAAGGAGATAAACAAATAATATAAAATTTCAGACATGCATTTAAAAACGGATAATGGTAAGCCAAAAAATGGCAGGCAAAAATAACAAACATCACCCTGAACCTGGTATCTAATACAAACACTAAAAATGGACCATATATCTAAAGTTCACATAAAAATAAAAAACTTTCTCAAAAACTACAGAAAATCTTGTTACCCAGGGCTAGGTGGAGAGTTCAAAGACACGATGCCAGAAGCACAGGCTGTAAAAGAAACACTGATGATGTGGATTTGGTCAGAAGGAAAAACTTCTGCTCCGGGGAAAACCCTAATAAGAGGGTGAGGACGAGCCGCAGACAGAGCGAAAAGTCTGTAAACCGATCCATGGCAAAGGGCCCACACCCAGAACTCTGAAAGCTCACTAAACAATTAGTTGTAAGATGGGCAAGAGGTATGAGAGACATTTCACCAAAAAGGACACATAGATGTCAAATAAGCACAGGAAAAGATGTCCAACATCATCAGCCATGAGGGGAGTTCAAACTAAAACCATGATGAGGTACCACAGCTACAATAAAAACTAGCGGCAATGCCAAACGCCAGCAACGACGTGAGAAATTTGACTGCTCATATACCTTGCTTCCGGGAATGTAAAATGTCGTAGCCTGTCTGGAATCTGGTTTGGCAGTTAACTTATAAAGCTAAATATCGAACTAACATATGACCCCACAATTGTACTCCTGGATATTTAATCCAGAGAAATGAAAATTTCTGTCCAAAAAAATTCTGTACATAAATATCCAGAGCAACTTTATTGTAACAGCCCCCAAATGGAAACCCCCAAAAGCCATTCAATCTGTGAGTGGTTAAGTTCTGGGACATCCACACCACAGAAAACCCTGCAGCATGAAAAGGAAGGAGCCACTGACACAACGTGGCCGGTCTCATTGGAGCTGAGCCGCTCTCAAAGTCCCCACCTTCTTACAGAACACCTGACGTGACGTGACTGTGGAGACAGAGAACAGGGGCTGGGGACAGGGTGGTTAGGGATAAAGGGGGACCCTGGGGAGCTGTTTGGTGCTGGGTGTTCACAGAAATCGACATTGTGCTCTAGCTGCATAAAATGCAGCCGGAGAGACCGGGTGAAGGATATATGGGGGTCTCTCTGTACTACTTTTGCAGCTTCCTGTGAATTCCTAATTATTAAAAAAAGTTGTTTGTTTGTTTTTTTTAAGTTTTGGGACATATACAAGAATATTGCAAAACATGGAAATCAAGTCAGGGCCAGCAAGTCTGGGAGGGGTGAGGCCCACACTCTGAGACACAGGAGTCAGGGGATGCCCAGCCCCGGCAATCCTAGAGCAGGAATCATGCGGCAGCTATGGAGGCCCAGCAGCATGGGGCAGTCAGCAGTCCAGCCCCACGGAGTGCCCATGGCTCCCGACAATCACTGCAGGCAGGCTACAGGAAATGCAACAAAGCTCACAGTCAGGCAATATAAAACCATGGAAATAGAGATGAGCACACACCTGGGGAGAAAAATCAACACAAACAGGAGGCACTGAGCCCAAACAGGACTCCCACTTGAGGAAATAGGTCTTACAACAGATTAGAAGGGGCGCCTGGGTGGCTCAGTCGGTTAAACATCCAACTTCAGCTCAGGTCATGATCTCACGGTTCGTGGGTCCGAGACCCACATCAGGCTCTGTGCTGACCACTCAGAGCCTGGAGCCTGATTCAGATTCTGTGTCTCCCCCTCTCTCTGCCCCTCCCCTGCTTGCGTTCTGTCTCTCTCTCTCTCTCACTCAAAAATAAAATAAACATTAAAAAAAATTTTTAAAACAACAGACTATAAAAGAATCTAATGGCCTTTGAAGGATAAGACAAAATACAACTAAATAAACTAACTGGAGATATTAGGTATGCAAAAAACTGTCAAAAGTAAAATCATCATGATATAGAAGGAACAGCAAGAAAGTAAAGTGCTAAAGAAGAAATCAAAGCTGGAAAACACATAAGGAGCCATCTGAGGAGACAGAAGACCCCATGTCCATGTCAAGAGCTCCACAGAAAGAAAAGCTGTGCAAAGCATTTTTCTAGAACTGAGGAAAGACACACATCTCACACCGACAAGGCCCAAGGGGACAGGCCTACTCATGCAACTCCGAAAGGTTACAGAGAGGAAATCACACATGACCCACTAATGACGAACAGTCAGACTCACCAGCAACGCCAGGTGCAAGAAATCCCAAGGGAACTAGACCTAGAGCTCATCCCCAGCCAGATCAACACAGAAATGGGAAGGCAAAACATGACTATGGACATTCTGAGAAAACGCAGCAGGCACGGGCACCGAATACTCACTGGTGGCAAAAGCCACCTCACCCAGCATGACACTGGGATCTCGCTGCTTGTTCCCTGCTCCCAGGGGCCTACCATGAAAACAGGGCGTGTCATCAGGATGTCCCTCGTCCCTACCCTCTGTCACACCAAGAAGCTAACCAAGTTCCTGACTACTTCTCTCCAGAGTCAGTGCTCAGCCTTCCTGTGCTGGAATGCAAGCCCCAGGCCCAAAGCAGAGGAGGAGGTCTCCACACAAGCATCTGATGCATCTGGTCTTAGCGGGCAACAGACACCCAAAAGCAGCACAAAGCCCCGAAGGCGGGCTGGGAGGGGTCATCTGCCGGTGGTTCACACCTGAACTGTCAGCAGCCTTTCCTCATCTTCCCAGGCCCACAGACAACCACCTGTGGGGCAACCACTGCCATTTACTGGCCTTTCTCCTTCACGAACAGAGTCCGTCTGCCGTCACCGTGACAAAAGCGAATACAAACAGGAAGGAAACAGCACAACAGACACGAGAATAGCCCCGTCCCGACGAGGATCGCATTACCAGGCCCAGGATGGATTTTGGCATGGTCTTCCGTGCCCTGTGAACCTTGACGTCGGCACCAGGGCCCGAGGGCTTCTTGTCCTCCGTGTCTTTACTCGCTTCCGCAAGCTTGGCCGGTGCTGTGGCTGGCGTCTGAGAAAAAGCACTAGGAGTCCTCCCTTTGCCGGAACCTCCGGGAAGGGTTTTTGCAGCATGACCAGGAAGCGAGGAAGCCAAAGTGCTGGTAATCCGCATGGGCTGTTCCTGCAGGGGTGGTTTATTCAAGAAGTACCCATTGCTCCCGATGACAGAAGTCTGTGTGAAGTCATCTGTGTTGACGTGGTTTTGCTTCCCCGTTTCACTGTCTCTGTCTGAAACCCCATTTTCAGCTATTCGAGCTAGTTTGTTGGTACCGTCCTGTGGGCTGACCGCTGTGTTCTCCTGAGTGTGCTGGGCTGCAGTCACGTGGCTGCTAGCCTCGCTCTTTCCACAGGACCCATTAGCTTCGCCGTCTGAGGCCAGGGGGCCCTCTCCTCCCTGCTTCTCCGATGAGCCTCCATCGGCTGCCATAGATATCTCTGTGAACAGAGGAGACGGTGTCAGAGGTTGTGGACCTGCCCTGCCATGACACGACCCACACAACAGTTACCATTTCTCTGGGTAGTCTACATAAAGCTATCCAAGGGAAAATCATTTCATGTCATGTACACAAAGATTTAAGGTCAGAGTAAATGTAAAATGATGTGTTAGGGGCGCCTGGCTGGCTTAGTCAGAAGAGCAAGCTACTCTTGATCTCAGGGTTGTGAGTTAAGCTCCATGTTGGGTTAAAGATATTACTTAACAATAAATTTAAAAAGGGGTGCCTGGGTGCCTCAGTCACTTAAGCATCCAACTTCGGCTCAGGCCATGATCTCACGGCTCCTGAGTTTGAGCCCTGCAACAGGCTCTGCACGGACAGTTTGGAGCCTGGAGCCTGGAGCCTGCTTCAGATTCTGTGTCTCCCTCTCTCTTTGCCCCTCCCCAGCTCATGCGCACATTCTCTCTCTCTCTCTCTCTCTCTCTCTCTCTCTCTCTCTCTCTCTCAAAAATAAATACTTTAAAAAATTAATTTAAAAATAAAAATTAAAAAATCTTTTAAATCTAAGAAAATAAAATAAAATGTCTTAGACATTAATTTTGGAAGTTAGTTGGTTAAAGTCCAGAGAAGGCCAAACCCTGAACAGGAGAACCTGCCCTGAGCTCAGGCATGCTGGCTATCTGTCCATCCTGTGTGGGAGGTACACTAAGGGCCTGCAGTCCTGCCTTGGGGGACACAGTGTAAAACCAGAAGCACAAGATAAACACTCCTCAAGATTCCAAAATATTACACGGATTTGCATATCCACCAGGAACAAACACACCACTGTAAAATAAAACTGTTTAAAGACAGAAAGGTTTCAGAAGTAGCTTCACAAGAACAAACTTAAAGAAAGTGGGTAATAAACCAGAAAAAGGGCCCTATTTTCAGTATATCAGTCAGAAAGCCCATTACAAACCCCTGGACTACAAGCCTATTCTCTATAAGAGCTCGGTCTCCCAGGACAGTTCTGACAGACCTTGTCTGGGACCAGTTATATATAAATGCCCTTTAATATCAGAAGATCTACAAAGATATGTAACCTCGTGGCAGACCAAAGCAGAAAGCCCATGACTACACCATGGATGCAGAGCGAGCTTCGGTCAAGTTCAAGACTCTACCCATCCCAGTCCCTTTACTCCAGTAACTCTCATGGGAGACCCCATCATTATGATACTGTCTGTCCCTCTGCCCTAGAGTGTCAGGTCTGCAAGGAGAGTTCTGTCTGTCTATCCACGACATGCCCGGAGACAGAAACAGGGCCTGGGACACAGTATGAGCACGGTAAATACTTCCTAAATGATTACACAACTATAAATTAAGGGTTTTCATTTAAAGTTTATTTCCTTATTTTTGAGAGAGATAGGGAGAGAGAGAATCCCAACCAGGCACCGTGCTGACAGCATGCAGCCGGGTGTGGGGCTCACACCCACAAACTGTGAGATCAAGAGTCGGACACTCAACCGACTGAGCCGCCCAGGTGCCTCTCCACCACCTTATTCTACGATATAGAGGAAAGAACAATCTTCCCCAACACCAAAGTAAATTATGAAAAAGAACAGCAAAGGCACAGGGAGACAGGTTCCCTCCCCTGGAGAAGGGTACCACAGGCCTCTCCACTACCCCACCACAAGAAGAGCTGGGGTGCCTGCTGGTCACAGCAGGGTCGTGGACAGCAGCCCAAGGGGGCGAGCTGGAAAGAAGGTAGATTTCCCAGGTCACAGCTTAGACCTGCTGGTTCTGAATTTCTGAAGGTGGGCTCCACACATCTGGGCCTCACCGAGACCTCCAGTGGCTCATCCACAAATCTGAGTTTGAGAAACACTTGTCCTAGGAGGTCCGAAAACCTCAAGGCTGACAAGGGAAAACGTAGAGAACAGATCTGTGACCTAGAAACAGGGAAAAGCTTTGTTATTCATCAAAAGCATAAGTTGTAACAGTAACAAGAAAAGATAAATGTGATTACACAGAACGATGTAACAAGATATAGGTATCTGGTCTCTGCCCCTGGCTCCTGACACAGCTCAGGAAGGCACTCTGGATGCGCTCTTGGATGGGGCTGGTCACCAGAAACACAAAGTCACAGTAAGAAGCTTGGACTCCATCCTCCAGAGAGGGGAGAGGGGCTGCAGACTGAGTTAATAATGCATCATGCTTACATGATGACACTGCCACAGAAATCCCCAAACCACAGGGTTCAGAGAGCTCCCAGGTGGGTGAACACACCCACATGGGGAGGACGGTACACCCAGAGAGGGTACCGAAGCTCTGCAGCCCTTCCCCAGTACCCTGTCCTATGCATCACTCCTACTGGGCTGTTCCTGAGTTCTGTAAGTGTTCCAGCAAATTACCAAACTCGAGGAGAGCGTCGTGGGAATCTCCAATTCACAGCCCATCAGTCAAAGTTGTGTGTGCCCTGGGGACCCTCTGCTTAGGACTGGCATCTGAAGCGGCGGCCGCTTTGTGGGACCGAGCCCCTGACCTGTGGGATCAGCCCTGAGTCCAGGGAGACAGTATTGGAACTGAGTTGCTTGTGGGACACCCAGCTGTTGTCACAGAGAGCTGGAGACCTGCCTGGTGTGGGAAAGCCCACAGGCATGGTGTTGGCTTGTCCTGAGAGTCCGGTAAAGAAGGGAAGGGCAGTGTTCCTCTCAGAGGTCGGAACGGTAGCTATCTGCCATTGCTACCAGTATCCATCTTTCTGAAGGTTCTGGCCAGAGCCACCAAGCAAGAAAAAGTAACAAAGGGTGTTGGGGTCAGAAAGGAGCAGCAACATTCATTCCTAACTGACATGATCCCATGTAGAAAATCCAAAGTAACCAACAAGTAAGCTGCCAGAACCAAAGGCAGAGTTTAGAGAGACTGATTATAGAAATGAAACCTAATCTAAACGGTATACCTTATATAAAAATTAATTCAAAATGGAAAAGAAATGTAAGTGTGAAACTATGAAACTTTTAAGAAAAAAAAAAAAACTGAAAAAATCTTCAGGATCTAGGGGTAGGCAAGACATCTTATCCTTGACACCAAAGCACAATCCCTAAAAGGAAAAGCAATAAACTAGACTTCATCAAGAGTAAAATTTCTCAAAACTAAACAGCAGCAACTCCAAACAACAAGGAGACGGCGCTTGACAGCCACGGATGGGAATAATTACCAACACAGACAAGGACAGGACATCACCGCCGTGCACCGCACTATTGCTGCAGTGGTTCTGGAAAGTTTTGGCAGCTTCTTCCAGGACTAAACACGCACTTAGCACGTGACAGCAAATGTGGTCATGGGCATTTACCCCAGAAAAATGGAAAGCTGCGCCCAAACCAAGATGAACACACATGTTCACAGTGGCTTTACTGCAGCCGATGAGAACTGGAAACAGCCCCGATGTCCTTCAGAGAGTGAAAGGTTAGACAGATGTAGTGCATCCACACCACAGACTCCTACTTCAGAAAAGAAAGGAACAAACTGCTGACATGTGAAGTAACCTGGACAAATCTCCCAGGAAATGATGCTGAGCGAAAAAAGTCAATGCCAGAAGGCAGCACTCAGTACGACCCCATCAACAGAACACTTGTGAAAGGACAAAACCATGGCACTAAGGCCCAGACTCACAGCCAGGGCGTAAATGCAGGGGGCCATGGGGGAGGAGCCCCTGCACCATGAAGTGCTCTGCATCTGGCAGTGGGAGGGCACACAAACCTACACTGTGATGACGGACCAGGGATAAATGCACACGTATGCGAGTAAAGCCAGGGAACCCGAGGAACCCAATACGCAGATTTTATCGACGTCAATATCCTGGTTGTGCTGTCATTACAGTTATGCAAGATGTCACTACTGGGGGAAACTGGGAAAAGGATACATGGGCTCTCTCTGTATTAGTTCTTATAAATGCATGTGGACCTCAATTACCTCAAAGTTCAGTCACAAAAAGATAAAGTGCAGTGGAAAACCGGAAAGTAAAATTTTAGACACACCATTTACAACAGCATAAGCAAATACAGAAGAATCATGGCAACACCTGTACACCGAAAACAGTAACGTGTGGCTAAGAAAATTTTAAGAAAAGTAAAATAAATGGAGATATAAAACGGCTTGTCCATGAAACAGAAGACTCAATATCGAGTCTTACATGTGAGTCAAGGAGCCGAGCTCTGACCCGGTGAAGAAAAGGAATTCTCAGTGATGGGCATTCAGCAGAGATCCCGAACAGCTAACACCTTACTAGTAGGACTGAGCTACACCTGCTACCTGAGAAACGTCTCTCACACAACAGCAACAAACCAACTATTAACTGAAGGTTACTCTATTTCAGTGCTAAAAATGCTTACAAACAAACCAGTAAGAGGCCAAATTTGTCTGTGAATTAATCAATCAAGTGCCCTGGAAAAGCCCAACAATCTATTAGGGAACAGGGAGGTAGGGGAGACAACCAAACATAACATCGTGTTCAAGCCACAACAATATTATTCAAAACATCTAATCAAAATCACAAGACCTGTGAAGAAAAAGAGAATCCACAATGGAGAGAAAAGTCAGGCAATGAAACACCCAGACAGCGGTGCCTGGCTGCCTCAGTCAGTGGAGTCTGTGACTCTGGACCCTTGGACTTGTGGGTTTAAGCCCCACATTGGGTGTAGAGATTACTTAAAAATAAAATCTTTAAAACCAAAACCACAAACACCCAGACATGACGGCAATGGTGGAAGCAGACGGTACAGGCATTCCAACAGCTATTCCAGCACTGAACAGCATTTAAGGACAGTAAGAGGCACCGCCACCACAGCCATCCGTCCACACGGACAACTGATTTTCAACAAGAGGGCAAGGACAATTCAACAGGGAAAGAACAGTCCTTTCAACAGATGGTACTGGGACAAGTGGGTATCCATTCACAAAGGAATGAAGCCGCACCCCTATGTCACTCCATGTACAAAAATTAACTCAAAATGGATCAAAGACCTAGCTATAAGAGATAAAATTATAAAGCTCTAAGAAGAAAACACAGGCATAAATCTTTGTGACCTTCTATCAAGCAATGGTTTCTTAAATGTTACACCAAATGCAAAAGGAGCCCAAGAAAAAACAGATAAACTGGATTTCATCAAAATGAAAAACTTCTGTGCTTCAAAGAGACACCATCAAAAAACTGAAAAGACAAGCCACAGAATGGGAGAAAATATTTGCAAACTATATCTGCTAAGAAACTAGTATCTATGATATATAAGGAACTCTGACAATTCAACAATAAAAATCAATAACCAATTTAAAAAGCGGGCAAAGGATCTAAATTGATACTCCTCTGAAAACATACAAAGGGCGAATAAGCACATGAAAAGATGCTCAGCATCACTAATCATCGGGAAAATACATATCAAAACCACAATCAGACACCAGTATGTACCCACCCACTCAGATGGCTATAATCAAAATCACAGCCAGTAACAAGAGCTGACAGGAAGTAGAGGAACTGGACCCCTCCCACACTGCTGGTGTTGAGTGTAAAATGTATCCCTGCTGTGGAAATCAGTCTAACAATTCCTCAAAAGGAAGTCAAGACCTTGGCTCAGGGACAGTGTGTGAGAGAGGAAAATGGCACCTAGCATTATTTATCCACAACTTCTATCAGAAAAGGTCCCAGGAGGGGAGCCGGGAAGGGAAAAAGAAGAGTTGGAGACCGTGGGTGCCCATGAAAGCGGACACTTCAAGGAGTGGAGGGGAGCACAGTACCATGAAGAAACCCTCAGGCAGGTCTTAAGAGATCCCACCTGGATGAGGTCCCCCAAGGCCCAAAGTGAGGGCAGGATGCAGGGCAGGACCACAACCCTCATTCGACCACACAGGTGCCTGACTGGGTCAGATCTGAACTGGGGGCCCCCCCAGAGAGCAGGGCTCCCACTGGGGAGGAAGTGAGGCTTGGAAATGGTCAGAGGAAGCAAAGCAGACACTGCTCAGCTTCCCAACCCACCTTGCTCCCAGGAGCCCCTAGAACTCTACTGGAATCGGAAGCAGCTCTGTTACAAAGGTGTGTCAGTGCAGCACGTCATGCAGAGAAAGACAGCCTGCCCTGTGGCCTGGACGCCGGAGCACCCGCATTCCACGCTCACCCACGGTGGCCCTTGGCTGTGTGCACAGTGCTCACGTGAGGCGACTATGTGGATGTGAAAAGGTGTCACAGCAGCTCCTGGACTGCCTGAGAAGCAGACAGGGGCTGCAGCAATGCATGCTGGGTGGCTACGCTGCAGCTCAGGAAGGGCACGGAAGGGCAGCCACCAGCGTCGGCGGCAAGGTGGTACTCGGCAGGCCATCCCACCACCGCCGGGATGGCCTGCAAGGCTGCATCGGGGGCACTCAGAGGCACACCCACCGAGACACGCAGGTCAGTGATGGGCCGCTGCGGGCCAACCTGCGGGGCCCGGTAAGACGGGCCCCTGCTCTCCACTCATCTCTCCTGCCGTGCACACGACAGCAGTCTCACCAGCCACTGCTGGCGCCTCCGCACACCATCATTTCTACGTTCTCGGGGAAGGGGATAAGCTGCCAGTCTGGCGGCCTGGGTGACCTTGGCCCAGCAGTGTGCCCCGCCTCAGCTCCCCCTCCTCAGAGGAGAGACAGAACCACACAGCACCAGCTGGCATGCGGCCAGAACGCCAGGAGCGCCCGCGGCAGCCACCAGCTTCAGTGAGGAGGGACAGTGATGATCGTGGGCAGGTTCCTCCTGCGCTAACCTTCCGAGGCTGCTGGGATGATGCCGTGACACGTTGCTCGGCCCCAGTGCCCGCGTGGCAGGCAGTCCAGGGCGGCTCGCCCATCTCCCCTGACAGCCAAACGAAATCCCATGTCTGCATCGCTCCCGAGCCATCAGCCTCGTAAGTGTCCAGCCAGGACGCGGCTCTCCAAAGTGAACTTCTCAGCAGCCCTCACGTGGCTCATGTGTGACACAGCAGGACTCACTTGTCAGAGTCCATTCCATAGCCCTAACCAACAGAGCAGAGTGCCTCCCACCATGGCTCCTCACAGGGCTTCTGCTCTGCAAACGCCCCTTCTTCAGCCTCCCTGCGCCTCCTGGCAACTCTGCTGTGTTCCAAGCCTCCAGTTTGACCTTGTCCAGAATGTCACACAAATGGAGTCACAGAGTACATGGCCTGTGGGTTCGGCTTCCTTCACTTAGCAAAACACACTGAGTATCGTCTGTGCTGCCGTGAGAACAAAGCTGCCCCTTCTTCTGAGGTGCTGAGCACCGCCCGCCGTGTGCACGCCACAGGCCATGACCAGGTGATGCGCACCTGGGCACTTCCGCTTTGAGCGCTAGAAATGAAGCTGCCATAAACCTCACCACGACCCTTCTCACTTTCGACTTCCTGGGTGCACTTGAAGATAAGCATCTACCAGGTGTTTGCTTTGCACTCTTGGGTAAAGGCTCCCTTCTCTAGCAGATCTAGGTGTGTGCATTTGTGTCCACCTGGGGATGGGACATGGGAAGCCACGCAGTAACCCAGGTAAAAGCAAAGAAGTTGGGAGCCGGGGACAGGTGAGGAGACACCAGAGTGATGGGTCTTCTGGCCACTTCTCCCGAAGCAGCAAACTGCGCCCTTACCTTCCCTCAGCAGCTCTGTTTTCATGCAGCAATCCTGCTTCGTCTCCCCCTTCGCCGGAACTGCCTGCTAAAGAAGAAACAGCCATCAGCCCGGATTCACCCACAGGCAGACTAAGCAATTCGCCAACACGACTTCTCTAGATGGACATGGTATCTGGATCCTGACAGAAACTCACTGTCAGGTGACTGCACAGTTAGGACATATTCAAACCAGCAGATACCAGTCACCTCCAGGAGGGAGAATGACACTCCGAAAGCAGCCCAAGGAAACTTCTACTTTATCTGCATTTTAGGAGACAGTTTCTTAATAATAAGAATGTGTTCACGCATCACTTACATAATTAGAAATCTCAAAAGTTTTGACTGTTACTGGAATGCTATAAATTGTATCAAAGTGCATTCTGCTGCTGCTAACAATTCAACTAAGTATTTCAAATGAACAAAAACCTACAAAAAACTACAGAAATAGATAAATCAAGAAAATTCAATAAAAACGTCAATCATTAAATATTTGCTCTACTATGCGGAGGCACGAATTACACAACGTCTCTTGGAATTGTTTTTTAAAAATTCTTGCCTTAGGGAGGGTTAGAGTCTGGCTGGAGAAGCACACACAAAACACTCCTGATGGGGTCCCTGCAGGTGCAGCAGCCGCTGCCGCCACGAGTCCATGGAGAAGCAGAAGGGGCAGACGCAGGCCCCCTCCAGGCCCCCTACTTACAACTTTCAGAAGCTAAGGGCAAAACCCCCAAAACACGTGTCTAACTTCCGTAACACATTCTCCAAAAGACACCACAAAACATTCTCAGAACATTCCCACAGAACCTTGAGGTCCCTGATTTCCCTGAATGCCAAGCATGGCTCCTAAGAGCAGTGGCAGCGCCCCACCCTGTCGCCCTGGACCACCAACCCACCTCAAGTGTGCACAGCAGCCTCCCGCTCTGTGACGTCCCTTCTTCTTCAGTGTTTCCAGAATGTTCCCCCCAGCAGTTCCTAAACACAGCTGATTTCATCTCCCCAGGTGGACAGGATGAGAGGGGGCATGAGCATGGCTCAGCTCCCCCTACTGCCCTCCCACCTTCCCCTACTGCCCTCCCACCTTCCCCTGGAGCACCACACGTGGCCCCACTGGTGGTTTTCAGAGTCTAAGTAGTGGACCCCCTTCTGTAATCCCTCTTAAACACTCCTGCCACAGGAAGCCAGAATTCGGTGCCAGGCACCAAGTTAAAATCCAGGAACTCAGAGACTTTCTCCCAGAAGGTGGGGAATATGTCCTTGCAGGGAGGGATCAAAGCTGGATGTGTCCCTCCTCAAAGCCCAGGGTCTTCCCAGGTGTTCATCATGGGCAGCAAAGTCTCAGGGCCCAGCCTCTGATCCTCCTTCCACACTCTGACCCCAGCTTCCTGTCCCCGGACCCTGCAGCCTCTCCATAGGCCTATCTCCCCCTTATCAGAAGGCCTCTCCTAGACCCTGCCTCGCTGGCCCCCTGGCACTCACCACCATCAAACATACCACCCAGCCTGTCTGCCCCACCAGCATGCAAACTCTAGCTCCACAGGAGGGGCCTGTCCTGTTCTCTGACATATCCCCGAAGTGTCGGCAATGCCCGGCGTGCAGAAGGAGCCAATGAGCATGTGGCCACAGAACTACTGGGGCCTTTCTAAGAGGACTGAGTAAGAAAGGCCGCTGGGCCCACTTCCATGTCTGCTTTCCACACAGCTATACACCTGTGTAGATTCTCTGGAACAGCCTAGAGACCCACAGCCAGCGTCTGCCGCATGAATAAAGGAGGCTGAGTGGTAGCCACTCTAACCCCTGATGGGTGAGGGCAGAGCAGGGCACGGCCAGTGTGAACGTCTGAAAGTCCAAAAGCCCAGGGACTGAGCCCGATGATGAGCTCAGCCCACAACTGAAGCAGGAAGAACAAAAATCTCCCAAATTCAGATGCTCTCTGTGGACCGAACCTATGTATGCTAACAAGAGGGAACATGGCTGTCATCACCTTCTCACAAGAGCCAGCAATCCACAAAATCAACACCAAACCAGGAGAGGGGTGAGGACGGAACACGGAGCCCAAACCAGTGACAAACTGCTGTACTGGCAACAGCAGAACCAAACAGAACTTCAAGCCTGCCTGCGGTCCAATTCGGGGTGGGGGCTGTGAGAACGGCCGGAGTCTCACAGGAGGAGGATAAGGATGCTGGCTCTAGAGCGCGGGGCAGCGGGGAGGAAAGCAGCTGACAGTTGCACGCACAGCTGACGCTCTGGACACTGCGCTGCACGGCCCCGAAGCAAGGACACCTCGGCAGCAACAAGCACACCATGCACAGAATCTTGGTTCCTCTCTACCACTTCCCACCGAGAGGACTGAGGCTCCTGGAAGAGAGAGAACCAATTCCAGGTGAGGGCAAGGAAGGTTCCAGACTCTCAGACTCCTAGAGCATGAGGTGCTGCATCACACTGTTGTCCACCCTCATATCTCTGGCCCCGAGATTTCCTACCAGCTGAGTAGAAGTCTCTCTGTGGGCTAAGTCTTTTGTGGCTACACTGGGGCTGGCACAACATGCCCCCGTTGCTGGGCGGACACAGACCTGACATCACCGAGGAGCCACCAGTGAGACAGCTTCACAGGGCTGACTGGCACGTCTCCATCTTTAATCAACTATCAACATTTAAAAGTAGGAGAGTGTGAGGTGCCTGGGTGGCTCAGTCGGTTGAGCGTCCGACTCTTGATTGCAGCTCAGGTCATGATCTCATGGTTACGGGATCGAGCTCCAAGTTGGGTTGTGCACTGGGTGTGGAGCCTGCTTGAGATCCACTCTCTCTCCCTCGGTCCCTCCCCCACTCTCGAGCTGTCTTTCTCTCTCAATCTCTCTCTCAAAAAAAAAAAAAAAAAAAAAAAGTAGGAGAGTTTACAAAGAATCTGGGTTTAGAGAGTCTGGGGAAGTAAGAAGCCCGGGCAGAGCCCGAGGAAGGGCTCCTGGACTCCCTAACAGAGCCCTTGACCTCTGTATGTGGACCCAGGAAAACCCTCTCCTGCCCCCCTCTAAGCTTACCAGCAGCACCTGATGTCCCTCCCAGGGTCAGGTCTTGGCCAGGCATCTCAGAAAGTAGGCAGGGGGCCACCTAACCCCATCGAATCCCAGCCCCCTGACCTCCTACAGCCCATCCAGGGTCAGGCCCAGATGCTCAGGCCTTGCCCCCACTCCCAGCCCATCACAGCTACATCCCAACCACCCACCTCTAGCCTATCCCCACAACCCAGTCTCAAATAGAAGTTCTCTGGGGTCCCAAGACCCTTCCAGGGGTCCAAGAGGTCAAAGCTAGCTAGCTTCATTGTAATACTAGGAGCCTACCTGCCTGTTTCACTGTGCTTACTTGGGTACCTTAGGAGCCAAAATGGCAGCACCAAATTAAACTTTTTATTTTTTTAATTTTTATTGATTGATTGATTTATTAACAATTTATTGTCAAGTTAGCTAACATATAGTGTATACAGTGTACTCTTGGCTTTAGGAGTAGATTCCCGTGGTTCATCCCTCACATACAACACACGGTGCTCATCCAAACAAGTGCCCCCTTTAATGCCCGTCTCCCATTTTCCCTGCCCCACCCTCATCACCCCTGAGTTTGTTTTCTGTATTTAAGAGTCTCCTATGGTTTGCCTCCCTCTGTTTGTAACTTATTTTTCCTTCCCTTCCCCTACAGTCTTCTGTTAAGTTTCTCAAATTCCACATATGAGTGAACACATATAATATCTGTCTTTTTCTGACCAAATTAAACTCCTAAGTGACTGAATTCTTCAACGCTATGCACTCAGGGCGGAAAAGCCAACCTCACCTGAGCATGCCCTTGTTGAGGCGGAGCAACGAGCGGTCTCCCCACGGGCCTTCTCATGAAGGCAGCAGACAAGAGGTAAGCAAGCAGCAATCCAGTCTGCTGGCCGCTCAGGAGAGGCCCGGGGCAGGCGCTGGGCTGAGTGGCACTCGCTGGGTGTCTGCATTTGGAAGAACTGGCAAGATCCATGGCTACGCACGTGTGGATGCAGGCCAAACGTTCTCAAAATAAACACAGTGAGCCCACGACCTCAAAGAAAAAACAACAGTATGTGTTGCCAACGTTAAAATTCTAGCTTCTGACTGGAAACTAGAATTTGGGTAAATGTGTATCTATCTGCCCCATGAGCTTCACAGCTGCTGGACACTTAAAGACTTTTGATGACAGAAGAGATGTTAATAAGAGAATACAATTTTCTGATCTTGGATGACGAAATGTGCCAACATTTGGAAGATCCCCATAATTTAGTGAGCCAGTGTTTCCCAAATGAGCAGTACCTAATCTTTATTTTTTTTAATTTTTTTTTTAATGCTTATTTATTTTTGAGAGAGACAGAATGCGAGCGGGGGAGGGACAGAGAGAGAGCGAGACACAGAATCCGAAGCAGGCTCCAGGCTCCAGGCTCTGAGCTGTCAGCAGCACAGAGCCCGACCCGGGGCTCAAACTCACGAGCTGCGAGGTCATGACCTGAGCCGAAGTCAGATGCTTAACCGACTGAGCCACCCGGCGCCCCAAGCAGTACCTAATCTTTGAAACCACACATGACAGGAAGGTGCACTGAGATGCGAGGCCAACCATGGGTTTAAACCTCACAGGGAAGGAAGGTCATCGACATTCTGCTTTGCCCCATCAGGTTCTGGCACACTATAGCCAGCAACACATCCGGAATTATCTAAAAGGCTCACGTGTCTACACGAGGCTGGATCTTCCTCACATACTGCAACCAAACAGCACATCCCTGCAGTCAGAAGCCAGACAAGAAAGAGATACACCAACCTGTAAAGCAATGCCACACTTCTGTGGTTTTGTTTTAGAAAATAGTTATTTTTCACAGAAATTATTCACTTTAACATGTAAACAACAGGTTACAGGTTTACTTTTGTTATTTTTAAGTAAACAAGGGTTTTTGTAAAGCTTCAGTTTTCATTTATGTTTTGGTCAATACCAGTAGATAGAACTCACATAAACAAGAGCCCTCTGGGGTCCTAAACAGCTTTTAGGGTTGTTGACTGGCCTTGAGGCCAAGCCATACATCAAGGACACAAGCCCCCCCACATCACAGACCTGCTGAAAATGCCTCCAAACCCCCCGGCACGCCCAGGGCCAGGCATGGCAGGACAGGCCTCCCCGGATCACTCACGAATATACCTACAAACCACCTGTGTCCTGTCCCCACTGTCAGCCACATGTCCCAGCCATGAAATTAAGATTCATGACTTCTTCCCCCAAAAAACTCTGTTTTAAGAATATTACATAACACACTTTCAAACAATACCAGAAGTATCCACTATTCTGCTCTGCATCTATTCGGATGCATTCAGGAACTCTTCTGATGAGCACTAACCATCACTCCAGGCCCCAGAGAAGCCCCAGAGCCCAAAACAAGACCCCAACATCTCTGCCTTGTCTGCAACTCTTACTTTCAGAATCCAAGCATCCTCCCTGCTCATTACCCTGAGTGACCACTGACAATGGCACAGGGCAGAGAAGGAAGGAAAGGGGAGTGTGGAGGAGGAGGAGGAGGAGGAGGAGGAGGAGGAGGAGAGGAGGAGGAGGAGAGGAGGAGGAGGAGAGGAGGAGGAGGAGGGGGGGAGGAGGAGGAGGAGGAGGAGGAGGAGGAGGAGGGGAGGGGAGGAGGAGGGAAGGAGGAGGGGGGAAGGAGGAGGGGGGAGGAGGAGGAGGGTGAGGAGGAGGAGGGTGAGGAGGAATAGGAGGGGGAGAAGGAAGGGAGGAGAAGAAGGGGGGAGGAGGAGGAGGGGGGGGAGGAGGCAGCAGCTGCGGCCCAGAGGGCGGACTCCCACCCTGCACGTTCTTCTCTTCCTCACCCTTCACCTGCCTCAACGAGGCTGCCTGGGGACCTGCGGTGAAACAGGAGCTAAGAAGCAGGCCCAAAACTGCAGCACTAACAGCTCCCTCACCCACTGACCCAGACTCCCATCCAACTTCACGGCCTACGACAAATTCCGAGTTAGAGCAGCACCGTAACGGCCCACAGGCTGAAGCGCCCCTGTGGGAGGGGGAAGCACCGCGCAAAGTCTGTCCAGTATGCAATCAGAACGGACTATAAACCACAGCAATGGAGCAAACGTTTTGGGAAAGGCACACCAGAATAATGGAGTCCACTCTGCATGCACTTTATGTGCTAGAGTTAGAGCTGAACTTCTAGAAAATGACATTCTGCTCTTTGAATGTCCATCTGATACACTGAAGCACTGCTGTGGATGGAGAAAAAAAAGAAGGAAAATTGTCCAGTCTGTGAAGTTTCTGCCCTTAAATACAAGTTGGTAGATTACAATATAAACAAAAATCTAGGAGAAAAATGTGTCCCGGGGGTGACGAAGAACCTGACCCGTGCTGGAGTTACAAGGTGAAGTGCACTTCCAGCTACAGGTGTCCATTACATTTAGAGTTCAGGGATATGACAAATCGATTTGTTTAGTGTAAGCACGTTTACCTGAACTTCATATGTAACTGGGCATCCTGTGTTTTTTATTTGCTGAATTTGGCAACCATGAACGGAGTCTATAAAAGTCAGCAAAAGACAAAAGGGCGCTAAGTTTCAATAATTCTGAAGTGGCAATGTTGACATTAAAAAAAAATTGTTTTTTATTTTTTTTAATGTTTATTTATTTTTGAGAAAGAGAGACAGAGTGCAAGCCGGGGAGGGGCAGAGAGAGAGGGAGACACAGAATCCAAGCAGACTCTGGGTTTTGAGCTGTCAGCACAGAGCCTGATGAAAGGCTTGAACCTACCAACTGGGAGATCATGACCTGAGCTGAAGTCGGACACTTAACCAACTGAACCATCCAGGCACCCTGCAATGTTGACATTTTAATTTTTTTTTAATTTTTTTAAGTTTATTTATTTTGAGAGAGACAGCGTGAGCAGGGGAGGGGCAGACAGAGAGAGGGAGAGAGAGAGAAACCGAAGCAGGCTCTGCACTGCCACAGCAGAGCCCAACATGGGGCTCAAACTCACGAAACTGTGAGATCATGACCTGAGCCAAAACCGAGAATCAGATGCTTAACCGACTGAGCCACCCAGGCACCCCAGTGTTGACATTTTTAAAAGGCAATATTCTCTGCCCTGTGAAATCATATTCCTGAGAAGAAAAATATATATATATATATTTTTTTTAGAGAAAGAGAGAGAGAGAGAGAGAGAGAGAGAGAGAGAGAGAGAGAGACGGCACAAGTGAGCGAGGGGCAGAGAGAAGGGGTGGGGGAGAGAGGGG
This sequence comes from Felis catus, assembly GCF_018350175.1. NCBI lineage: Eukaryota > Metazoa > Chordata > Mammalia > Carnivora > Felidae > Felis > Felis catus. The sequence goes on from NC_058380.1 coordinate 91,064,283, forward strand.
GGCTCACCCAAAGTGGGGCTCGTGTTCACCCAGTTCACCCAACGTGGCACTCAAACTCACAAGCCGTGAGATCACGACCTGAGCCAAAACCAGATGCTTAAAGACTGAGCCACCCAGGTGCCCCAGAAAAAGAATTATTAATGAAACAATTTCTCCATAAGACAAAAGAACACAGAAGAAAATAAAACAGAGGAAAAAACCCAAAGGCATTATAAAATCTTACTCCAGGGCCTTCAGATACCCTAATTTAATCCCACTCCAGCACTCTATCAGATGCCCAGAGCCGCAAGGCCCCCACCCTACCCCCATCTCTGGCCTGCCTCCCCTGTGCCTCAGTCTAGACTCTGCCAGCCTTACAGACACAGGATGGTCCCAGTATGATCTGCACAGGGGAACGACTGTGACCTCACCACCCACTCACACCTACCTTAAACCCTGCACGGCACATTTTATGCAGCCAAGATGCCTCTACTCCACAAAAACCAGAAGCAACCTCAGCACAGTCAGGCAACCAACCAATTCTAACTACACAATACTACAGAGTATTTCTGAAGAAAAACACTCAGTTGTTTGTTTTTAAAGGTAACAAGAGAGGTATCTGGGTGGCTCAGTCAGTTAAGTGTCCCACTTTGGCGCAGGTTCTGATCTCGTGGTTCACGAGTTCAAGCCCCACATCAGGCTCTGTGCTGACAGTTCCGAGCCTGCAGCCTGCTTTGGGTTCTGTGTCTCTCTCTATCCCTCCCCCACTTGTGCTCTGTCTCTCTCTCTCTCAAAAATAAATAAAACCATTAAAAAAAATTTTAAGTTAACAAGAAAAGAGGGCACAGGAGGAAGATGCCCAGATGTAAAGACCACAACAGTAGTATCTACTGTATTTTTTTAATGTTTGTTTGTTTATTTATTTTGAGAGAGAGAGAAAGCACAAGCAGGCGAGGGGCAGAGAGAGAGAGAGAGAGAGAGAGAGAGAGAGGGAGGGAGGGAGGGAGGGAGGGAATCTTAAGCAGGCTCCATGCTCAGTGCAGAGCCCGACTCAGGGCTCTA